>NC_044035.1:182696884-183070926 GCF_901765095.1 Microcaecilia unicolor
GGTGAGTCTGACGTCGGTGCCGGGCAAGATGGTGGAGGCTATTATTAAGAATAAAATTGCAGAGCATATACAAAAACATGGACTGATGAGACAAAGTCAGCACGGATTTAGTGAAGGGAAGTCTTGCCTCACCAATCTAATGCATTTTTTTGAGGGGGTAAGCAAACATGTGGACAATGGGGAGCCGGTTGATATTGTATATCTGGATTTTCAGAAGGCGTTTGACAAAGTGCCGCACGAAAGACTCCTGAAGAAATTGCAGAGTCATGGAATCGGAGGTAGGGTATTATTATGGATTAAGAACTGGTTGAAAGATAGGAAGCAGAGAGTAGGATTGCGTGGCCAGTATTCTCAGTGGAGGAGGGTAGTTAGTGGGGTCCCGCAGGGGTCTGTGCTGGGTCCGTTGCTTTTTAATGTATTTATAAATGACCTAGAGATGGGAATAACTAGTGAGGTAATTAAATTCGCCGATGACACAAAATTATTCAGGGTCGTCAAGTCGCAGGAGGAATGTGAACGATTACAGGAGGACCTTGCGAGACTGGGAGAATGGGCGTGCAAGTGGCAGATGAAGTTCAATGTTGACAAGTGCAAAGTGATGCATGTGGGTAAGAGGAACCCGAATTATAGCTACGTCTTGCAAGGTTCCGCGTTAGGAGTTACGGATCAAGAAAGGGATCTGGGTGTCGTCGTCGATGATACGCTGAAACCTTCTGCTCAGTGTGCTGCTGCGGCTAGGAAAGCGAATAGAATGTTGGGTGTTATTAAGAAGGGTATGGAGTCCAGGTGTGCGGATGTTATAATGCCGTTGTATCGCTCCATGGTGCGACCGCACCTGGAGTATTGTGTTCAGTACTGGTCTCCGTATCTCAAAAAAGATATAGTAGAATTGGAAAAGGTACAGCGAAGGGCGACGAAAATGATAGTGGGGATGGGACGACTTTCCTATGAAGAGAGGCTGAGAAGGCTAGGGCTTTTCAGCTTGGAGAAGAGACGGCTGAGGGGAGATATGATAGAAGTGTATAAAATAATGAGTGGAATGGATCGGGTGGATGTGAAGCGACTGTTCACGCTATCCAAAAATACTAGGACTAGAGGGCATGAGTTGAAGCTACAGTGTGGTAAATTTAAAACGAATCGGAGAAAATTTTTCTTCACCCAACGTGTAATTAGACTCTGGAATTCATTGCCGGAGAACGTGGTACGGGCGGTTAGCTTGACGGAGTTTAAAAAGGGGTTAGATAGATTCCTAAAGGACAAGTCCATAGACCGCTATTAAATGGACTGGAAAAATTCCTCATTTTTAGGTATAACTTGTCTGGAATGTTTTTACGTTTGGGGAGCGTGCCAGGTGCCCTTGACCTGGATTGGCCACTGTCGGTGACAGGATGCTGGGCTAGATGGACCTTTGGTCTTTCCCAGTATGGCACTACTTATGTACTTATGTACGTCTTGCCCCATCCTTGGCCACCTTTAAATCTAGACTGAAAGCCCACCTCTTTAACATTGCTTTTGACTCGTAACCACTTGTAACCACTCGCCTCCACCTACCCTCCTCTCTTCCTTCCCGTTCACATTAATTGATTTGATTTGCTTACTTTATTTATTTTTTGTCTATTAGATTGTAAGCTCTTTGAGCAGGGACTGTCTTTCTTCTATGTTTGTGCAGCGCTGCGTATGCTTTGTAGCGCTACAGAAATGCTAAATAGTAGTAGTAGTAGTAGTAGTAGTGGGTGGGCCTGGGCCCACCTAGGCCCACCCTTGGCTACGTCACTGCTCCTGGCTATATCAGGTGCTCTGCACTACACAACCCAGGCAGTGAGCTCCCCAACTGAGGAGACTTGCCTTCCCCTCAAAGAGTGACCAACACTCCTGCAGAGCTAAGCACACCGCCCATGACACGAGGCAATTGATGGACCAGGACACCTCCTGGCTATTATCAGGTACCCTGTGCTACACAACCCAGGTAGTGAGCTCCCCAACTGAGGAGATTTGCATCCATAATGACCAGAATCCCTCTGCAGGGGATCCAGAAGAACCCCTCTAAGCAAGTGAAATGTCCGAGTACAGAGCATGTTGAACTAATTGGGCAAAGCCCTGAAGCCAAAGGGACCAAGGGAGAACCCCCAGTCAAATCCAAGGGGGGAAAGGACTAGAAGTGCTCCCCTTCCCCCAAGTTCCGATGGGGACTGAGTAACCTCCTGCTGCTGAGAAACAGCAGTGGAAGAAAAATGTGCTTGGGCCAAAACAGCTGCTGCACATGATGCCCCAGCTGAGAGAGCATCAGTGCCTGCCTCACCTTGGAGCTCCAACAGTCCTACCATTCCCTGGCTCTCTCAGGATGTTGTTATGCAGAGAAATCCCCTGGGGATTTCCCTGTGGTGTGCTTTGTGGGGTTTTTTTGGGACCCGTACCCCTTAGACAAGACCCCACAGGACCAAGACAAAGCCTCACACATTGGCACGAAGAAGTGCAACTGGGGGCTGCGAAGTCCAGCTCTGTGCTCAACCAGGAACAGACCCGAGCTGTGAACCTGGGAGTGGCTGTTAGGCTAGAGCGCACTGTGTGGCTGCGGCCAGCAGGGCAGGGAGCTAGGCTACAGACCAGGAGTACCTTCAGCATAACCTACCACCTGCTGAAGGTAGAGAAATACTCGATAGTTCCACGGAGAACCCCAAATTATACTGGTGGTGTCAATGTTCCAGGGAGCACCCCAAATTATACTGGTGATGCCACCGGTAAGATTCAAAAGGGTAACACCCAATGGTGCAGAACGGTGAACCTGATGCTAAGAAATGAGGTTTTAATGAATTCTATTAGCGTAAACAATTTGTAATACAACAGTCCAAACCCCATCCTTTTATGTGAAACACTAAACGATGTTCCAGAAGTTCAAACATGCTACTTTTATTATAGACCCATGACATCATCAGCCACTCTCAACATTTTAGATCTGCTACTTTACTCACCTTTTCCCAGACATAATCACATATGGTTTTTATCTGAAATAATTTTTCAAGTTTTCTATGTTTCAAGATATACCCCGACAGACTACCCTTAGGACCAAGGTAAAGACCTACTCCTGGTATGCTGAGGCAAACCCCTACCCAAACCTCCCCTTTTGGAGACCCATAGAGGAAGCCATAGTGGAGAAGGGCTCATATTTTGCCCTCCAGGCCCTTCAAAAGGACAACCTCCTCTGGCAGAAATTATTCTGAGTACTGAGCTCAGTCTTTGGAGCAGTTCTCAAGACCCAGACTGGGCCCTATCCTCAGGAAGGCACTGTGGCGAGCCTCGCCTAGAACCTTAGTCTTTTCCAAGTCCTTTTCAAACAAGCAGCCCCCAAAAGGCAAGCTTACTCAAGCGCATCTTGGAGACCACATCTACCGACCAATGCCACTTTCGTCTGTGCACAACAGATATCACCAAGTGGGAAGATATATGCACCAAGTTGTAAAGGGCATCTGTCACAAAGACCACCCTGGAATCCAGCTGAGCTGCCTCTAGCAAAGCAGCCAAATGTTGTGTCCACTGCAAAAGAGCCCTGGCCTCATAACCACTGCAGACAGAAGCCAAGTCACCAAGAGCCAAACCGTTGAAGTCTTGCTTGACAAAATAATACTTTGTAGTCATGGGGATCCTTAAAGGCCTGAATTACACCTGATGGAAGAGATTTCTATTTAGTGACTGCTATCGAGCGTTCCAGGAAAGAAGGGGCAGAAACTTATCAAAATCTTCTTGCTAGAAGGGATCAAGTCTGCCCATTAGCTCAGTGCCCATCCAGCATTTCCTACTCAGGTAACACCATCTGGGAGAGGACATAATGAAACACAAGGTCCCTGAAGCTCTGAGGGAAGTCTCTGGAATGGGATCCCCATCTACAGGCTCTGCATCTGTAGGGGAGACCTGATGAATTAAGGAAGTGAGCTCCTCCTTATGGAAAAGTCACACCACCAGGGAATCCTCATCTTTGTCCAGGGACAACTCTTCTAGAAAGGGTGTCACTGGACAGGACAAACCCCTATCTGAGAAGTTCCGAGAGGACATTTTTCTGGTAAGTGATAATTATTTTGTTTTGTGCTTTGGGAACTTAAAGATTGGGGTTTAAAGGAAGAATTGTAGGTTAGCGATAGGCAGAATAAAAATATAAAAAAGAAAACTTTATCAACTAATCTTCATACTCTTTTACCCCTAGTTATAAAACTTGAACTTTGTACCAAAGGACTACAGTGAAGGACCTAGTTTAGTTTTCATCCAGCCCACCCTTCCCAAACACCCACCCACTCCTAGCACAACTCTTCATTTGTAGTCAGTTATTGTAATTAGGATAACAAGTGAGGAGTTCTCTTAGAGTTTTAATTACATTTCATTACTTTTTAAGAAAAAACAAACACTTATCACACAATCTACCATATAAACTAAAGACATTTTTATATTAGGCTAATATCCTTAATACCTCAGCAAGTTTTAAATTATTGAAAAACTCAAAAATACTAAGATGGAGTCAGCAGTCCAGCAGCGAGAAGGGTGCTATCCAGTCTTCTGCATTGTGTGTCACATGTATGATTATCTCCCTCTTGGTCAGCGGTTATATGTGTGTGCCCGATGCAAAGAGTTCTTAGCTCTCAGAACGAGTCTGTTCTCTTGAGTTCTTAGCTCTCAGAACGGGTCTGTTCTCTTGAGGCTCGAATAGCCGATTTGGTGGAGCTGGGTGGCTGGTGGATGTGAAGATCGATTGGTGACATGCCTGCCGGGTGCAAAGTGGTGGACCTCACGCAGTCACCTAGACAGGTTATTAGATAGTGCTGGAGAGCAGCCAGCAGTCTTGGCACATGTGGGTAATCAATGACATAGGAAAATGTGGGAGGGAGGTTTTGGAAGCCAAATTTATGCTCTTGGGTAGAAAGCTGAAGTCCAGATCCTCCAGGGTCGCATTTTCAGAGATATTCCCCATTCCACGCACAGGACCCAATAGGCAGGCAGAGCCCTGAAATCTCAATGCGTGGTTGAGACAATGGTGCAGTTATGAGGGATTTAGATTTGTTAGGAACTGGATGACATTCTGGGAAAGAGGGAGACTGTTCCGAAAGGATGGGCTCCACTTTAACCGGGATGTAACCAGGCTGTTGGCGCTAACTTTTAAAAAGAAGATAGAGCAGCTTTTGAACAAAACATTTGGGGGGGAGGGGAGGAGGACTCAACAGTTGCCCAGGAGCGGATGGTTCAGTATGGAGTATCCTTAAAGGATACAACTGAAGCAGGATATTTACGGAACCCCACAGAGAGGTGCAATTAAACTCTGGAATTTGCTGCCAGAGAATAAAATAAAAGCAGTTAGCTCAGCGGGATTTCAAAAAGGTTTCAATAACCTCCTATAAGAAATGTTACATCAGGGAGTATTTTGGAAGCCCAGAACATATGCATTCCACGTATTTGAAAAGGTGGAAAGAAGAGAAAATGACAGCCATAATGGTTAAAAGGTGAAGTGAATGAGGCTATTACAGCCCAAAGAATGGAAAAATGACCCAAATGAAGAAAATAAGAAGCAACAAACACTGGCAAGTCAGATGCAAAGCATTAATAAAGAAGGTTAAAAGAGAATATGAAGAGAAACTTGCCACAAAGGCTAAAACTTACAATAACAACTTTATCAGGTAAATCAGAAGCAAAAAACATGCAAGGGAATCCACGGAACCGTTAGATCACAAAGGAGCAAAAGGGGCACTCAGGGAGGACAAGGTCATAGCAGAGAAACCAAATGAATTCTTTGCTTCAATCTTTACGGAAGAAGAAATAAGATCTGCCTGTACCGGAAATGGTTTTCAAGGGTGATGATGCAGAGGAACTGAAGAAATCTTGATGAACCTGGAAGATGTATCAAGCCAAAATCGACAAACTTAAAGAGAAGTAAATCATCTAGACCGGATGGCATACATCCAAGGTACTCAAAGAACACAAGCATGAAATTGCTCATCTACTGTTAGTAATATGCAACCTGTCATTAAAATTGTCCATAGTAACTGAAGAAAACAGAGGATAGGATTAAATGGTCATTTCTCTCAATGGAGGAGCATGACCAGTGGAGTGCCATAGGGATCTGTATTGGGACTGGTGCTATTTAACATATTTATAAATAATATGGAAATCGGAACAAGTGAGGCGAATACATATGCAGAGGATATAAAACTATTCAAGGTTGTTAAAACATGTGCAGACTGAAATATTGCAGAAAGACCTTAGGAAATTGGAAGACTGGGCATCCAAATGGCAGAAGAAATTTAATGCGATCAAATGCAAGGTAACGCACATTGGAAAGAATAATTCGAATCATAGTTACCTGATGCTAGGATCCACCTTGGGAGTCAGCAACCAAGAAAAAGATCTAGGTGTCGTCGTAGATATAATACACTGAAACCTTCTGCTCAATGTGTTGCTGCAGCAGCCAAAAAAGCAAACAGGATGCTGGAACGGGATGGTGAATAAGACCGAAAATACTATAATGCCTCTGTATAGCTCTATGGTGTGACCTCATCTTGAGTACTGCGTTCAGTTCTGGTCACTGTTTCTCAAATAAGGTACAGCAGAATTAGAAAAGGTTCAAAGAACAGCGACCAAAATGATAATGGGGATGACACCTCTCATATGAGAAAAGGATAAAGAGGTTAGAGCTCTTCAGCCTGGAAAAGAGATGGATGAGGGGAGATATGATAGAGGTCTACAAAATCCCGAGTGGTGTAGAATGAGTAGAAGTAAATTGATTTTTTACTCATTCCAAATGTACAAACACTAGGGGACACTCAATGAAATTAAATGGAAATACTTTTAAAACAAATTATAAAATGTCTTACCTGATAATTTTCTTTCCTTTAGTCACAGCAGATGAATCCAGAGACTTGTGGGTTGTGTCCATCTACCAGCAGGTGGAGACAGAGAGTGCTGAATTGCACTGTCTTATAGAATAGAATGCTCCTTGGTGATTCAGTATTTCTCATAACAAAGCAGAAGGAAACATAACATTTCTCCTTCCCCTTAGGGAAACATGTCTCGTTCCCCACAGAGAAACAGGAGAACCCTAGAAATGAAAAGAGGTAAACTACATATCACAGATGTCTCCGAAAAGAAAAAGAGAAAACTAACAACCAACCGAGTGGGATGCTGGATTCATCGGCTACAACTAAATGAAAGAAAATTATCAGATAAGGCATAATTTTACTTTCCTTAGCATCAGCAGCAGATGAATCCAGAGACTTGTGGGATGTAGCAAACCAGTCATGAAATACAGTGGGTATAAAAACATTTGCGGACAGTACAACTATTCTAGCAGAGGTAGCCGCCCAAGCAGAAAACCCCCAAAATGAAGCACCTGGAGCATGAAAGAAAGACCAGATCTGCCCTGGAAAAAGTGGACGGGAGTGTTCTAAAACTGCCAGGATCAAAGACAACTGGTAATTCCAAATCCGCTAGGAAGAACAGGGACGAGACAGCCTTCGCACTCCCACCAGCCAGAATAGGAGTGGAAGCCCGAAGATGATTTGAAGCCCCAAGTACCAAGAAGTAAACGGACCAACGGAACCATTGGTTGCCCATCCCGCTTGCAAGAAACAACCGAGGTCAACAGACCTCGTGCCTCGTAGAGCCAGTATGAAGAAGGAAGAACACTGCCATTGTGAGACCCCAAGGCAATCAATCACCCACTAACAAAGTGACCAATGGAACCGGCTGGCTGCCCCTCTCTATCATGGCGAAAGAAGCCAAGGTCAACGGAGGCGAACACCAGAAGCCCTCATAAACAGAGAAAAGGCAGCAAGGAGTGTTTCGCCATCCGAGCAGGAAAAACCCCAAAGTCCTCTCAGACTGTCTCCCAGAGCGGAGCCTAAAGACCAGACTGTCAATCATGGCAGCTGCAGCAACCCAGCACGAGGTTGAGTAGAAACCCAACGGGAAGGGTGGTCAATCACACTCCCCGGAAGACGCCTAACCTGTAGCTCAGTCGGTTGCTGTTCCCAATAAGGAAACCCTCAGTAAACAATGGTTCCCGCCAAAGGGGGTCTAAAAGTTTGGAACTATGCTGAAATGGACGCCCAGCAACAAGCCTAGTCAAGAACAGGCTGCGATCCCCACAGATCACTGCATGGATGATGCCAACGAAAATATGGGAGACCTCCACATAGATCAGCCTCGATCCCACCTCAGACAATGCAGGAAAATGCTGAATGCTGGACTGAAGAAGAGTACTTATCTTGGATGAAACGTACAGACTCTCTTGATAGGAAGAGCTGCAAAGCAGTCAAATCACAAGATATGGATGAACATGCAATCCATCCTTGCGAAGGAAGGCTGCCACAACTCCCACGACTGGAAAAAATATCCTTGGTGAAGTGGATATAAATTGAGAATGGGTCCCAAAGAATGCAAATCACAAATCTACTGTTGGAAGGTGAAGTGGGAAAATGAAGGCACACTTCCCCGAGACCCAGGGAAGTTAGAAACTCTCCCCGATGGTCAAAACTAATACAGACTGCAATGATCCCATTGTGAAATGGTGACCTGTAAACACTAACTCTATTGACGTCCAAACCCAGGTGGACAGATGCTCCATTTTTGAAACTACAAAGTAAATAGAATAACTTCCTGTTCCCCAATTGTCTCAACTGTCCTTAAAATGAAGAAGCGTTTTGAAAGGGAGCTTAAACTGCTTGAAATGTAGGCTGAAACTTGCATGGGGAGTCCACGAAAAAAATCTGTAGTGGAATGGGAGAACTCCAGATTGTAGCTCTGCTTTAGTATGTTGAAGACATATTGGTCTGAAGTAATTCTGGTCCTCTCCTCATGGACCTGGAGAGGAGTCATACTATTAGGAAACCCAAGAACAGAACAGAGACCCCATCATTGGGAGATTCAGATGCAGAAGGCACTGGTAGCCTAGAGTGTGAAACTGAGTAGTCTCTCCATCAGCATGAAGGGTAGCTTGTGGCTGTTGAAGTGGGAACCCTGAGAGTTAGATTTGTCTGGCCTATAGCCCTTACATAAGTACATAAGTATTGCCATACTGGGAAGGATCAAAGGTCCATCAAGCCCAGCATCCTCTGTTTCCAACAGTGGCCAATCCAGGTCACAAATACCTAGCAAGATCCCAAAAAAGTACAAAACATTTTATACTGCTTATTCCAGAAATAGCCCTTGCCCTCACACAACTTAAGATAAGGCTGAGAATATTTAAAGAATCTTAAGACTTGCCCTCTGGCAATCTCTGAGACTTGGGAGCCCCCTAGGTCGTAATCCAACTCTCTAGATCTTCTGCAAACAGAAGTTTACCTCTAAAACATAGCTTGCTAAATGTGACTCAGAGCCACAGCCGAGGTACAATGCTTAGGTCAGAGCTATGTTCTTGCCAAGAGGATCAAGAATCGGCTGGTGTGGCCATGCACTAGACCTGGCTGGCATAGCTGCGAACTGGAGCCAACTAGTGTGACAAATCACCAAAGCTAAACACTGTAGCTGCTTATGGCTGTTGTACCATTGTGCCCTATTGACGGCAAGCTGCCATGGGACTTGAACCAACCACCTCTGTGCTCGCTCAACTGGCTGTGTTAACCAGTGAGCTATTTCACTACATTGAAGTAGCTCTGTAATATTGCTAGCTGTGCAATACAATGACAATATGCAAAAGTGCAACAGAAACATTAAGAGACACTACAGTACACAGCTAGTGGTGCCGCTGAAACAATGGTGGCTGGAGCTGGTATGCAATAGATTTGGCCAGCACCAGTGGGTAATACCAGAGAGAAGAGCTGCTGTGGCAAAGCAACACAGCTAACTTTAACGCTGCTGTCCCAGTTATGCAAAGAACTGCTTGTCAAGGCAAGCAAGATGGGAGAGACACATAAAATATACCCCAACTGAAAAGGAGCCACGTTCCCCAGCTTCTAATAGGATGCATAAGGTAAAATTAGTAATTACCTGATAATTTTCTTTCCATTAGTCCTAACAGATCAATCCAGAGACTTGTGGGTTATGTCCCTCTACCAGCAGGTGGAGATAGAGAGAACTTCAGAGGCTTACTATATGTGGTCATGTGCAGTCACCTTAACTTCAGTATTGTCCATACCAAAGCAGTGGAAGGAGGAAGTAGTCCTCCCCTGCCTGCATAAAGCCCATGTAAGCTCCTCAACCGCTCCTACGGGAGGGTAACAGAAGGTTTCCTTTATGTTTTGATTTGTATTGCCTTTTTTTTTGTAGCCAAAAATCAAATGATGGAATCTGATGAAACTGAGGCAACTAGAAGAAAACACTCAACCCAGAACAACAAAGGGCAGGCCTCTGGATTGATCTGTTGGGACTAATAGAAAGAAAATTATCAGGTAATTACTAATTTTACCTTTCATAGCATCCCACAGATCAATCCAGAGACTTTTGGGATGTACCAAAGCAGTCCACAAGTGGGGCGGGGTACTACAACCTCAGCAGACTGGAGCAATAATCCACAGGCCGCGGTTACATGCGCTGCCACGTCAAATCTGGAATGCCTAGCGCTGCCACGCCAAGCCTGCAAAGGGAAGGACAGCAGATCAAGTGGGCGATCTGCAAAAGCCATCCATGGAAGGACAGAGAACCAAGTGGCCGAACTGCAAAGGGCAGCCACGAAAGCCAGACAGGACACGGAAAAGGAAGTCAACTGCGCTCTGGAAGAAAGTGTTGCCACCCAAGGCGGGAGACTGTCCCACACAGAGGCCAGCTGAAGAAATTGCCACTCTCAGCCAGCAGCCACTGCAGCACTTGAAGCCAGATTCCCTTTCTTGAGACCAGCCAGACGACAACATGAGGGTATGCTGGGAGGCATTTCTGCTCAGCTGGTCAGGAATCTGATGATCCTACCACAGTGTGGGTGTTTCGTAAGGAGTCGCTGTCTTCCTATAAACCTAAGGCTCTCCAGGCTCTATGTCTGCTTCTGATCCTGCCACCACTACATCTGCTAATCTTAAAATGGTGAGCACGAGAAGACCGCTACAGTCTTTAGCAGTGCATAAGGCAGTGCAGGAAGTCACTTCTGCTCAGTGGGTCATCCCAGGCACTGCCCCACTATGCAGAGACGTAGCTAGGTGGGTGCAAGGGGAGCAGCTGCTCCCCTAAAAGGATTTTGAATAAACTGGCACTTATGCGGAATAGCTCTTCAGCTTCACACTGACACCTATTCTACAAAAGGTCTGCTCCTCCTGACATCAAAACCGCTATGCCCACATCTGCCAATCTAAAAATGGTGAGCCTTCTTATGGTACCTTCCTATGGTCCTGAGCAAAGCAAGAAGCAAAGAGTTGACCAACGGAACTCGCTGGCCACTTCCAAATAGTATAGGAGTATATGGTGAACATCCAAGAAGCGGAAAGAGAAAAAAGGTGGAAAGGAATGGAAGGCAGAAACCACCGTATGCAGAAAAGACAGTACTATGCGCCCGTCACCAGTAGAAATCCAGAGGATCTCAAACGGATGAAGTCGGGAGTTCTGAGAACCTGCCTGGAGTGGCTTGCTAAAGAAAACTAGGCTGCCCAGGACGATAGCCCTGGTGTCTTAAAGGTAAGGGCGAGCCTGACCCAACCAAGAAGAACTTGTAGACCATGTCCTCAGGAAGACGCTGGGTCTAAGTAACCCAAGTCTTCCACCAACTTCATGTCCTCAAACAATAGTTGCCCTGAAAAATGAGCTGAACCAGCCATCGTTAGAAGCTGCATTCTCCACCCAGCAGCGCAACCACATCAAATGGCAGGCTGTGACAGTCAAAAACATCTGTTTGACGTCCGAAACGAATCATAGAAGAAAACTGACAAATAAGCCAGCCTCGACTCAACATCTGGCAAGTGAGGAGGCGGTTGGCTGTCTGCTTTCTGGAAGGGATCCAAAATCTGTTGCTGACAGCTACGGCACAGCCTAGCAGCCTACAAGCTGCAGATAGCCACCTTCAAGGAGACAGAACTGAAATATCAGCAGAAATCTGTGTTGAAATCACCCATTGAGACTAAGCTGGCTTGAAGGGAACCATAGAGATGGGGACCAAGGCAGAGAAGGAACCCCTGAAGTGGTCTGATATGGACTCAGGCTCAGGTCCAAAAAAAGAGAACCTTGTGCCCATAACTTGAACCTATTCCCGTATCCTGGACCTGGTAGAGAAAGTAAAACCTGACTTGGGTTGGCACCTGTTGCTGGGGAGCAAAAGAAAGAAAGGACTTCCCAAGACTATATGGAACAGCACTCCCCGATAAGCCAAGATTTCTGAGGGAAACAACTGACTCTTGGTGACACTGATTACCAATCCTAAGGACTGAAGACAAGTAGGTATCTTGGATGAAATTTGCAGAGTCTCTTGATAGAGAGAGCCGCAAATCAGCCAGTCACGAGGTATGGATGAACCTGCAATCCATCCTCACAAAGGAAAGCTGCCACCATGACCTTGCAAAAATGTCCTCGGCAACATGGAAAAGCTGAAATGACATGGTCATAAATCGCTAAGATCCCTCTGCAGTAAGGAGCACTGGAAATATGAAAGTAAGTTTCCTTGAGGTCCAGGGAGGCTAGAAACTCTCCCCACCAGACAGAACTATTGCACACTGCAAGGTTCCCATTGTGAAAAGCTGAACCGTAAACACCTTATGATGTTCAAACTCAGCTGGAAGGAAGCTCCCTGGTTGGAACTACAAAGCAAAGGGAACAACTTCCCATTCCCCAATTGCAACTAGGGACAGACTCGACTGTGCCTAAAGGAAGAAACGTTGGCAAGGTGGCAAGAACTGCTTTGACAGTGTTTGAGCTTGCATGTAGACTCCTAAGAAAAATCTGTAGTGAAGTCCAGGTTGTAACTGTGCAATAGAAAAACTAAGACACATCTGAGCTGAGGTAATCTTGGTTCACTCCTCCTGAAACCAGTACAGGAGTCCTGTTTGAGGAGTGAACTGAGACTCCATCATCCCAGGGGAGCGCTGGGGCTTCAGCATTGCCATGTGGCGTGGCAAGAAAGATGGAGCCATAAAGTGCACACGCACACCCAAGAAAATAACTGACCTGCGCCCAACAAAATGAGCTGGGAAGAAAGGAGCACACCGCTCCACGGAGTTGGGCTGTACAGTGGAACTCCAGCAGAGAAAACTGCAGCAGCCCAGTGGCTCCCACACTGGGAGCCGCTTTTGCTCTGCCCACTGGCGCAGATAGGATAATGACTACTCATCCCCTTGGGAATTGCTGTCACATGCCAAGTCGGTCCTCACACCATTCAGCCGGTACTGCAAACTGGCATGAGCTTGCCGTGCTGGACAAATCTCAGACTGAGGAGATATATATTTTTTTTCTTTAAAAAGTGCACAAACGGCATTATTTTTTTTTTTTTAAGGCAGGAGAGGACGCCAGATCAAAAGAAACCTCAGACTCCTTTTAAAGTCAGGAGAGTGAGAACCACAAACCCCAGTCAGGCAGAGAAGAGGGGTTGAAGGGGGAGGAAGGGAGGGACCTGGCACCACCAGCTGTGCACTCAAGCCCCAGGACTGGGACACCTCAGACCCCAGAAGCTCAACTAGACCCAGGGGACCAGGCCAGGAGCCAATCAATCCAGAGCTGCACAGATATAACCATCCACCTGCTAGAGAGATTGTAAGCTCTTTTGAGCAGGGACTGTCTTTTCTTCATGTTCAATTGTGAAGCACTGCGTACGCCTGGTAGCGCTATAGAAATGATTTGTAGTAGTAAAATACTGAAGTAAAGGTGACTGCACATGACCACATATAGTAAACCTGTGAAGTTCTCTCTATCTCCACCTGCTGGTAGAGGGACATAACCCACAAGTCTCTGGATTGATCTGTGGGGCGCTATGGAAACCAGCCTTGAACCTGTTACCTTCAGGCTGAAAGCCAGACACCTTCCAGAATAAAACTACTGCTGTAAAAAAAAAAAAAAAAAAAAAAACTGCACCTCAAGAAAATGGTTACCATGGAGACTAGGGCACTAGCCTCTGTCAAAAACTCACTATGTAACCTCTCTCCAGAAACATGGAACCAACAGCCCTAAGCCTGTTCTAAACTAACTCCTTATAAAGGTACTAAAAATCCTATATAATAAAACTCACCTCCAACGTTCTAAAGTGCTTGGGACCGTGGCTCCCTCAGCACGGAGGTGGTCTGTGAGGCAGCATCGAACTCAATGACGTCAGCAAACCCAGCTGATCGCAGGAACTGGCTGCTGGCATGCGCAAAAAAAAACACGTCACCAAACCCAGCAGATCGCAGGAACTGGCTGCTGGCACGTGCAAAAAAAAAAAGAAAAGGTGAAAAAAAAAGGCTCGAGAAGCACTCCCGACCCTGCCATGCTCTAATGAAATCAACAACCGCCATCCACAATGCTCGCACCGCACGAGACTGCCGCCCAGCTGAGGAGAATACCGCCATCCGGACCCGCACCAACAAACAAAAAAAGGTGTACAAACAGCCTCCAGCAGCCCTCCGGACCCGCACTAACAAAAAAAACAAGGTCAACAGACAGCCTCCAGCCGCCTCAACAGGGGACGTCAAAAAAAGCAAAGAGACTTCAGCAGGCTGCGCAAGAAGATAAAACAAACTGCAGCCTTCTCTGGACGAGGTTTACGCCGCCCTGAACTGCCCTCCCGATACTGCAGCACTAACAACAGGGCAAGCTGGATGAGGTTCACAGACACCGATCCTGCAGACAGCAGTGCAACGTAAACGAACAGGTACAATTAAGGGGGCAGAAACTTTAAGGGAGAGGCCATGGAACTTGAAGGGGAGACAGACAAACACATGGAGAGGGGGTGAGAGAACAGAAGGGGAGAGGAAAAATGATGCACATGGATGAATGGAGGGCATGAGAAAGAGAGCACAATCGCTGGATAAAAGAAAGAAAAGGAATTAAAAAAATGAAACATGGGGGGGGCACCCTTACATTGTCACTCACAGGAGGGAAGGGGGGAAAACTTCTAACAGAAAGGGGGGGACTGCACTTCACACAGGAGGGGGACATGCACACATACACACACACAGTCTTTCACTCTGTGTGTGTCACTGTGACACACACACTGTCAAACACACACACACTCTGTCTCACTGTCACACCCACACTCTCACACAGGCATACACTCTGTTTCAATGCCCACTGTAACACACACTCACACACACTCTCTCTCTCACACACACACACTCTCAAACATGCTCTCAAACATACTGCACCTGGGAAGACAGTTGCTTCACATGACGAAACAACACAGCAACAGATGATTTACAAATTTAACAAATATTCCTTCTCATTATAATACTTTTCTAACAACTCTATAGTTACCAAAAACAACAAAAAAAAAAAAAACCATTGCTAGCGCCCGTTTCCTTTCAAACAGAAACGGGCCTTTTTTTTTTACTAGTAACAGATAATACCTGTACTGCCAATATACAGTTCTGGTAATAAAAAAGTTCCACAAAAGAAATGAGGTAAACTTCACAGGTGGTGGCTTTTTTTTTTTTTGGTAAAGCAACTGCTGGAAAGTACATGAGAAAATGCAGACCCGCACCATGCAGGCATTGTACCCATGAGGAATATGCACTGGAATCAGGCTGAAGCCACAAAAATGTGTCCTCCCAAAACAGGATGTAAGGGGTGTGCCAGCACTACAGAAAAACAGTTGCGCCTGCCCATGCCCAAGGGGAGATGTGTTCCAGTGGACATGCCAGACTCTCCAAGAAGGCGAAGCACATGGCCCCTTCTGCAAAGAGCCAGGATAGAGCCTTGAGAGGGAATGGTTCAGAGGAGACAATGGTGAAGCCAACAGAGAACTTGGTGAAAGCCTGACGTCCAAGAAACAAGGCTGAAAACATCTCATGCTGGCCAAGTCTGAAGGTGATGTCTGTTCTCCAAAAGAGAAGGTAGTATCCACAGGCGAGTGTGAACAATGCACAGACCCTAGAAGCTCACTCCATGGATACCATATGTTGCCGAATACCCCCAAGAATGAGCAGTCTGCCTCATCACGTACCAAGCAAGACCACTGCGTGCCTTGGCACTTCAAAATAAGGACTACATGACTGGGCCCCATCCAGGAACACCAGAGCAGCATTCAGGCCCGCAGCATGGGAGGGTGCATGAGAGAAATGAACAATGCAAAAAAGGCGTGGTAGGGGTTAAGATGAGAAAACCACACCTGAATTACAAGAGAAACATACTACACCCATGGGCAGATCTCCCCCAATACACAGTTTTCCTGCAGAACGGAACAGAAAGCCCCTAATGGCTCTCTGCAGAGGGAAGGCAAAAGAGGAGACTAGAATCTCTTAATGGATCCCAAAGGATCCCGCCAGGAGCAGGACCAAAGAAGGAAACAGAGTACTAAACTGCCAGGGCAACAGAGGAACCCCGAAAAGGAAGCCCACCTGCACTGTATTCAGAGTATTTGCTTCACAAGTTTTTTTGTAAACCTCGGGAAGGGTGCCGACCCCTCTCCCTTCACTTAAAGCCCTCAGGGCCGCTGACTGTCAAAGTGGAATGGTCGCTGGAGGGTTGGGTCAGACAATACAGGCAGTGCAGTCCCAGACCGCGACGTCAAAATGGCTGCCAACAAATTGTCTGCCTTCTTACTAGATGCACTGCGTGCTTCACCTGTGTGGGAAACCACCACAGCCTCAATGTTCCCCGGAAACCCCTGACATTAGGGATTCAGCACCATCATTCGGACCTGGCCCCACAGCTGCTCCCTGCTGAGTACAGCGGGAGCCTTAAAAAAAAAAAAAAAAAACAGACACAGAGTCAGTGAAAAATTGCCAAAAAACTAAAAGCCGATGTGCAGAAGGACCTTAAAGTCGGCCATCGGGCGCCCACTGGTGGGACCCTATTGCAGCTGCAAACTCGTTCAGGGAATGACCTCCTCCAAAGCCCAAAACTGGAAACCTAGAAAGCCTCTGGGCCAACACAGAATAAAACTGCATACTAGTTGCCTTTTTTTAAGCTGTGCTAGTGAGGAAGCAGAAGGGAGGCATGGCAGGAGGGGGGGGGGGGGTGCAGGGGGGGGGGGGAGGGACCTATGGGGACCAGGTGTACAACCTAAAGGCAGCACCGCTCAGCTGCACACCAAAAGCTACACTGAACTGAGGCCCAGAACAGGAGATAGCACCAGTGAATCCAGAAGTATGAGAGAGACCATCCATTCGCATGTTGGAGAAAGAGAATACTGAATCACCAAGGAGCATTCCATCTGATAAGACAGTGCAATTCAGCGCTCTCTATCTCCACCTACTGGTAGATGGACACAACCCACAAGTCTCTGGATTCATCTGTTGCTGACGCTACGGAACAGAGGAAACATTTTTTCACTCAATGAATACTTAAGCTCAAACTCTTTGCCGGAGGATATATTAACAGCGGTTAGCGTATCTGGGTTTTAAAAAAAGGTTTGGACAAGTTCTTGGAGGAAAACTCCATAGTCTTCTATTGAGACAGACATGGGGAAGCAACAGCTTGCTCTGGAATTGGTACAATGGAGTGTCGCCACATTTTGGGTTTCTGCCAAGTACTTCAATAGAAATCAAACAAAATAAAACATGGAAAAGAAAATAAGATACCTTTTTTATTGGACATAACTTAATACATTTCTTGATTAGCTTTCGAAAGTTGCCCTTCGTCAGATCGGAAATAAGCAAATGTACTAGCTGACAGTGTATATAAGTGAAAACATTCAAGCATTACTATGACAGTCTGACAGGGTGGGAGGATGGGGGTGGGTAAGAGGTATGCATGGGGACATCAAAGCATATCATTGATATTCTAACAGGATGGGTGTGGATAGGAGAGGGGTGGGATGATCAACAGAGAAATACAGCTTTATGGTTTATAATGGTATATAATATGGTTTATAATAGTAATGCTTGAATGTTTTCACTTATATACACTGTCAGCTAGCACATTTGCTTATTTCCGATCTGACGAAGAAGGGCAACCTTCGAAAGCTAATCAAGAAATGTATTAAGTTATGTCCAATAAAAAAGGTATCATCTTATTTTCTTTTCCATGTTTTATTGTGTTTGATTTCTATTGATAACCTTAAGAGTGGACTAACATGGCTACCACACTCCTCTGCCAAGTACTTGTAACCTGGCCACTGTTGGAAACAGAATACTGAGCTACATGGACCATGCTGTGAACCGCTATGTAGATAATGATTTAGAAAAAGCAAATTTGCTAAATAGATACTTTTGTTCTGTTTTCACAGAAGAAAATCCTGTAGAAAGACCACAATTGACTGGAAAAAGTACATAAGAGAATGGAGTGGATATAACACCGTTCACGGAAGACAGTGTGTATGAACAACTTGAAAATCTAAAGGTGGACAAAGCCACGGGACTGGATGGGATCCACCCTAGGATATTGAGGGAGCTCCGAGAGGTTCTGGCGGGTCCTCTTAAAGATTTGCTTAATAAATCCTTGAGACGGGAGAGGTTCCGTGGGATTGGAGAAACGGCAGATGTGGTCCCTCTTCACAAAAGTGGTGATAACATAGTAGATGACGGCAGAAAAAGACCTGCACGGTCCATCCAGACTGCCCAAGAAATGTGCCACTTTTTTGTGTATACCATACCTTGATTTGTACCTGTCTTTTTCAGGCACAGACCGTACAAGTCTACCCAGCACTATACCCGCCTCCCACCATCGGCTCTGGCCTAGACCGTATAAGTCTGCCCAGCACTATCCCCGCCTCCCAACCACCAGCCCCGCCTCCCACTGTGCCACTTTTTGTGTATACCTTACAGCGAATGCTACATACCTGTAGAAGGTATTCTCCGAGGACAGCAGGCTGATTGTTCTCACTGATGGGTGACGTCCACGGCAGCCCCTCCAATGGGAAACTTCACTAGCAAAGTCCTTTGCTAGTCCTCGCGCGCCCATGCGCGGCCGTCTTCCCGCCCGAACCGGCTTGTGTTCGTCAGTCCCATATGTAGCAAGACAAAGACAAGGGAAGACACAACTCCAAAGGGGAGGCGGGCGGGTTGTGAGAACAATCAGCCTGCTGTCCTCAAAGAATACCTTCTACAGGTATGTAGCATTCGCTTTCTCCGAGGACAAGCAGGCTGCTTGTTCTCACTGATGGGGTATCCCTAGCCCCCAGGCTCACTCAAAACAACAAACATGGTCAATTGGGCCTCGCAACGGCGAGGATATAACTGAGATTGATCTAACAATTTTTCCAACTAACAGAGTGTAGCCTGGAACAGAATAAACATGGGCCTAGGGGGATGGAGTTGGATCCTAAACCCCGAACAGATTCTGAAGCAGTGACTGCCCGAACCGACTGTCGCGTCGGGTATCCTGCTGCAGGCAGTAATGAGATGTGAATGTGTGGACAGATGACCACGTCGCAGCTTTGCAGATCTCTTCAATAGTGGCTGACTTCAAGTGGGCCACTGACGCAGCCATGGCTCTGACATTATGAGCCGTGACATGACCCTCAAGAGCCAGCCCAGCCTGGGCGTAAGTGAAGGAAATGCAATCTGCTAGCCAATTGGATATGGTGCGTTTCCCCACAGCCACTCCCCTCCTGTTGGGATCAAAAGAAACAAACAATTGGGCGGACTGTCTGTTGGGCTGTGTCTGCTCCAGATAGAAGGCCAATGCTCTTTTGCAGTCCAATGTGTGCAGCTGACGTTCAGCAGGGCAGGAATGAGGACGGGGAAAGAATGTTGGCAAGACAATTGACTGGTTCAGATGGAACTCCAACACAACCTTTGGCAAGAACTTAGGTTGAGTGCGAAGGACTACTCTGTTATGATGAAATTTGGTGTAAGGGGACTAGGCTACCAGGGCCTGAAGCTCACTGACTCTACGAGCTGAAGTAACTGCCACCAAGAAAATGACCTTCCAGGTCAAGTACTTCAGATGGCAGGAGTTCAGTGGCTCAAAAGGAGGTTTCATCAGCTGGGTGAGAACGACGTTGAGATCCCATGACACTGTAGGAGGTTTGACAGGGGGCTTTGACAAAAGCAAACCTCTCATGAAGCGAACAACTAAAGGCTGTCCTGAGATCGGCTTACCTTCCACATGGTAATGGTATGCACTGATTGCACTAAGGTGAACTCTTACAGAGTTGGTCTTGAGACCAGACTCAGACAAGTGCAGAAGGTATTCAAGCAGGGTCTGTGTAGGACAAGAGCGAGGATCTAGGGCCTTGCTGTCACACCAGACGGCAAACCTCCTCCATAGAAAGAAGTAACTCCTCTTAGTGGAATCTTCCTGGAAGCAAGCAAGATGCGGGAGACACCCTCTGACAGACCCAAAGAGGCAAAGTCTACGCTCTCAACATCCAGGCCGTGAGAGCCAGAGACCGGAGGTTGGGATGCAGAAGCGCCCCTTCGTCCTGTGTGATGAGGGTCGGAAAACACTCCAATCTCCACGGTTCTTCGGAGGATAACTCCAGAAGAAGAGGGAACCAGATCTGACGCGGCCAAAAAGGAGCAATCAGAATCATGGTGCCTCGGTCTTGCTTGAGTTTCAACAATGTCTTCCCCACCAGAGGTATGGGAGGATAAGCATACAGCAGACCCTCCCCCCAGTCCAGGAGGAAGGCATCCGATGCCAGTCTGCCGTGGGCCTGAAGCCTGGAACAGAACTGAGGGACTTTGTGGTTGGCTCCAGATGCAAAGAGATCTACCAAGGGGGTGCCCCACACCTGGAAGATCTGTCGCACTACACGGGAATTGAGCGACCACACGTGAGGTTGCATAATCCTGCTCAGTCTGTCGGCCAGACTGTTGTTTACGCCTGCCAGATATGTGGCATGGAGCACCATGCCGTGACGGCGAGCCCAGAGCCACATGCTGACGGCTTCCTGACACAGGGGGCGAGATCCGGTGCCCCCCTGCTTGTTGATGTAATACATGGCAACCTGGTTGTCTGTCTGAATTTGGATAATTTGGTGGGACAGCCGATCTCTGAAAGCCTTCAGAGCGTTCCAGACCGCTCGCAACTCCAGAAGATTGATATGCAGATCGCGCTCCTGGAGGGACCAGCTTCCTTGGGTGTGAAGCCCATCGACATGAGCTCCCCACCCCAGGAGAGACGCATCCGTGGTCAGCACTTTTTGTGGCTGAGGAATTTGGAAAGGACGTCCCAGAGTCAAATTGGACCAAATCGTCCACCAATACAGGGATTTGAGAAAACTCGTGGACAGGCGGGCCATGGGAGTCACATGAACTGTGGAGGCCATGTGGCCCAGCAATCTCAACATCTGCCGAGCTGTGATCTGCTGGGACGCTCGCACCCGCGAGACGAGGGACAACAAGTTCTTGGCTCTCGCCTCTGGGAGATAGGCACGAGCCATCCGAGAATCCAGCAGGGCTCCTATGAATTCGAGTCTCTGTACTGGGAGAAGATGGGACTTTGGATAATTTATCACAAACCCCAGTAGCTCCAGGAGGCGAATAGTCATCTGCATGGACTGTAGAGCTCCTGCCTCGGATGTGTTCTTCACCAGCCAATCGTCGAGATATGGGAACACGTGTACCCCCAGCCTGCGAAGTGCCGCTGCTACTACAGCCAAGCACTTCGTGAACACTCTGGGCGCAGAGGCGAGCCCAAAGGGTAGCACACAGTACTGGAAGTGACGTGTGCCCAGCTGAAATCGCAGATACTGTCTGTGAGCTGGCAGTATCGGGATGTGCCTGTAGGCGTCCTTCAAGTCCAGAGAGCATAGCCAATCGTTTTCCTGAATCATGGGCAGAAGGGTGCCCAGGGAAAGCATCCTGAACTTTTCCTTGACCAGATATTTGTTCAGGGCCCTTAGGTCTAGGATGGGACGCATCCCCCCTGTTTTCTTTTCCACAAGGAAGTACCTGGAATAGAATCCCAGCCCCTCTTGCCCGGATGGCACGGGCTCGACCGCACTGGCGCTGAGAAGGGCGGAGAGTTCCTCTGCAAGTACCTGCTTGTGTTGGAAGCTGTAAGACTGAGCTCCCGGTGGACAATTTGGAGGTTTGGAGGCCAAATTGAGGGTGTATTCTTGCCGGACTATTTGAAGAACCCACTGATCGGAGGTTCTGAGAGGCCACCTTTGGTGAAAAAACTTTCAACCTCCCTCCGACCGGCAGCTCGCCCGGCACTGACACTTGGATGTCGGCTATGCTCTGCTGGAGCCAGTCAAAAGCTTGTCCCTTGCTTTTGCTGGGGAGCTGAGGGGCCTTGCTGAGGCGCACGCTGCTGACGAGAGCGAGCGCGCTGGGGCTTAGCCTGGGCCGCAGGCTGTCGAGAGGAGGATTGTACCTACGCTTGCCAGAAGAGTAGGGAACAGTCTTCCTTCCCCCATAAAAACGTCTACCTGTGGAGGTAGAAGCTGAAGGCTGCCGGTGGGAGAACTTGTCGAATGCGGTGTCCCGCTGGTGGAGCTGCTCTACCACCTGTTCGACCTTTTCTACAAAAATATTATCCGCACGGCAAGGCAAGTCCGCAATCCGCTGCTGGATCCTATTCTCCAGGTCGGAAGCACGCAGCCATGAGAGTCTGCGCATCACCACACCTTGAGCAGGCGGCCCTGGACGCAACATCAAAGGTGTCATACAACCCCCTCTGGCCAGGAATTTTCTGCACGCCTTCAGCTGCCTGACCACCTCCTGAAATGGCTTGGCTTGCTCAGGAGGGAGCTTGTCCACCAAGCATGCCAACTGCCGCACATTGTTCTGCATGTGTATGCTCGTGTAGAGCTGGTAAGACTGAATTTTGGCCACGAGCATAGAGGAATGGTAGGCCTTCCTCCCAAAGGAGTCTAAGGTTCTAGAGTCTTTGCCTGGGGGCGCCGAAGCATGCTCCCTAGAACTCTTAGCCAAATCCACAACTCCAGAGTCGTGAGGCAACTGAGTGCGCATCAGCTCTGGGTCCCCATGGATCCGGTACTGGGACTCGATCTTCTTGGGAATGTGGGGATTAGTTAAAGGCTTGGTCCAGTTCGCCAGCAATGTCTTTTTTAGGACATGATGCATGGGTACTGTGGACGCTTCCTTAGGTGGAGAAGGATAGTCCAGGAGCTCAAACATTTCAGCCCTGGGCTCGTCCTCCACAACCACTGGGAAGGGGATGGCCGTAGACATCTCCCGGACAAAGGCTGCAAAAAGACAGACTCTCGCGAGGAGAAAGCTGCCTTTCAGGGGAGGGAGTGGGATCCGAAGGAAGGCCATCAGACTCCTCGTCAGAGAAATATCTGATGTCCTCCTCCTCCTCCCACGAGGCCTCACCATCGGTATCAGACACAAGTTCACGAACCTGTGTCTGAAGCCGTGCCCGGCTCGACTCCGTGGAAACACGGCCACGGTGGGAGCGTCGAGAGGTAGACTCCCTCGCCCGCACCGGCGAAGCTCCCTCCGCCGACATCGTCGGGGAGTCTTCCTGGGAGGCGACCGCAGTCGGTACCGCACGCGGCACCGATGTCGGAGACCTCACCCCGGGCAAGGGGCCAGCCGGCGCCTCACTCGACGGTACCGGCGGCGTAAGCACCCCCGGTACCGAAAGGGAAGGGCGCAACAGCACTCCCAGAATCTCTGGAGAACGGCCTGGAGACTCTCGTGCAGAGCGGCTGTGGAGAAAGACATGGAAGCCGATGCAGGTGTCGAAGTCAGAGGCTGTTCCGGGCTGTCCAAGGTGGAGCGCATCGACACCTCCTGAACAGAGGGTGAGCGATCCTCCCGGTGCCGATGCCTACTGGGTGCCGACTCCCTCGGCGACCCAGAGCTCTTGGTACCGACGCAGGAAGGAGACCGGTGTGGATGCTTCTTTGACTTTTTCAAACGAAGCATGTCACCGGAGCTTCCCGGTACCGACGAGGAGGACGTAGAATCCAACCGTCGCTTCCTTGGGGCCGAGGCCGAAGAAGGTCGGTCTCGGGGGGGGGGGGGGGGGGGGGGGGGGGGGGGGGGGGGGGGGGGGGGGGGGGCTGTACCGCAGGAGCCCTCGGGTAGGGGAGACCCACCCGAAGGCTCACCGCCACCAGCAGGGGAATGGACAGCCCTCACCTGCACTCCAGACGAAGCACCACCGTCCGACGACATCAGCAGAAGCGGAGGTCCCGGTACCACCGACGCCGACTTCCAATGCCTCGGCCCCGACGATGCAGAGGGTCGATGCCTCGATGCAATCAATACCGTCGCAGCCGAGGTGTTGACGCTGTCGACGTCGACGCACTCGATCCTCCCGGTGCCGATGCCGACGAAGAGCCCGAGAACAAAACGTTCCACTGGGCCAATCTTGCTACCTGAGTCCTTTTCTGTAAAAGGGCGCAAAGACTGCAGGCCTGCGGGCGGTGCCCAGCCCCCAGACACTGAAGACATGACGCGTGCCTATCAGTGAGCGAGATTACCCGGGCGCACTGGGTGCACTTCTTGAAGCCGCTGGGAGACTTCGATTACATGGGCGGAAAAATCACGCCGGCGAAATCAAAACTCATAATTGCGGTAAGGCACCAAAAAGATGGGGAGAAAAAAAAAAAAAAAAAAAAAAGTCGACCCGAGGCCTCAAAAGGGCGTTTTCCCGAAGGCAACTCCCATCCTGTTGGGATCGAAAGAAACAAACAATTGGGCGGACTGTCCTATAGGGCTTTGTCCGCTCCACGTAAAAGGCCAATGCTCTCTTACAGTCCAAGGTGTGCAACCTGTCTTCACCAAGGCGGGTATGTGGACGGGGAAAAAATGTTGGCAAGACGATTGACTGGTTTCAGATGGAACTCCGAAACCACCTTCTGCAACAACTTAGGGTGAGTGCGGAGGACTACTCTTATGATGAAACTTGATATAAGGTGCATGCACTACCAGGGCTTGGAGCTCACTGACACTACGAGCTGAAGTAACAGCCACCAAGAAAATGACCTTCCAGTCAAGTACTTCAGATGGCAGGAATTCAGTGGCTCAAAAGGAGGTTTCATCAGCTGGGTGAGGATGACGTTGAGATCCCATGACACTGGTGGAGGTTTGACTGGGGGCTTTGACAAAAGCAAACCTCCCATGAAACGAACTACTAAAAGCTATCCAGACATAGGCTGACCTTCTACACGCTGATGGTAAGCACTGATTGCACTATGGTGAACCCTTACTGAATTGGTCTTGAGACCAGACTCTGATAAGGTATTCAAGCAGGGTCCGTGTAGGACAAGAAAAAGGATCTATGGCCTTGCTATCACACCAGAAGGCAAAACCTCCTCCATTTGAAAGAATAATACTTTTTCGTGGAATCTTTTCTGGAAGCAAGCAAGACTTGGAAGACACCCTCCGAACGACCCAAGGAAGCAACCTCTAGGCTTCTCAACAACCAGGCCATGAGAGCCAGAGACTTGAGGTTGGGATGTAGAAGCAACCCCTCGTTCTGAGTGATGAGTGTTTGAAAGCACTCCAATCTCCACAGTTCTTCGGAAGACAATTCCAGAAGAAAGGGAACTAGATCTGATGGGGCCAAAAGGGCGCAATCAGAATCATGGTTCCACGGTCTTGCTTGAGTTTCAGCAAAGTCTTCCCTACTAGACGTATGGGAGGATATGCATACAGAAGGCCTGTCCCCCAATGAAGGAGAAAGGCATCTGACGCTAGTCTGTTGTGGGCCTCAAGTCTGGAACAGAACTGAGGGATCTGTTGAGACGCTCGGGCCAAGGACACTAGGGCCAGGAGGTTTGTCTGCCCTTGCCTGGGGGAGATAAGCTTGAAATGTCCGTGTGTCCAATAGAGCTCCAAGGAATTCCAATTTCTGAACAGGGAGAAGGTGGGACTTGGGATAATTGATTATAAACCCCAGTAGCTCTAGCAGCTGAATAGTCATGCGCATGGACTGTAGAGCCCCTGCCTCAGAGGTGCTCTTCACCAGCAAATCGTAGAGATAAGGGAACACATGCACTCCCAGTCTGCGTAGCGATGCTGCGACAACTGCCAAGCACTTGTTAAGACCCTGGGCACAGATGAGAGGCCAAAGGGTAGCACACAGTACTGAAAGTGCCGAGTTCCCAATCGATACTTCATGTGAGCTGGGAGTATCGAGATGTAAGTATAAGCATCCTTTAACTCCAGAGAGCATAGCCAATCGTTTTCCTGAATCATGGAAGAAGGGTGCCCAGGGAAACCATCCTGAACTTTTCTTGGACTATGAATTTGTTCAGGGCCCTTAGGTCTAGGATGGGACGCATCCCCCCTGTTTTCTTTTTCACAAGGAAGTACCTGGAATAGGAATCCCAGCCTTCTTCCCCTGGTGGAACGGGTTCAATCGCATTGGCCTTTAGAAGGGCAGAGATGCCACCTTTGGTAAAAAATATCAACCTCCCCCGACCGACAAGCCGTCCGGCAACGGACACTTTTGCTGAGGCTATGCTGCACTGGATGCAAGTCAAAAGCCCGTCCCTTGCTTTTGCTGGGGGAGCCCTAGGGGCCTTGGGCGCACAGCGGTGACGGGAACGCGCACAGCTGGGACTGAGCCTGAACTGGCTGCCAAGAAGCAGGAGTGTACCTACACCTATTATAGGAATAGAGAGCACTCCTTCTCCCTCCAAAAAACCTCCTGGATGAGGAGGGTGGTTAGCAGAAGACGTCCGGCGGGAGAGAGAATCCATAGCATCATGGTGCTTTTGATCTGATCGACCATGTCCTCTACCTTCACTCTAAAAAGATTATCCTCCCGGCAAGGAACATCCGCCATTCGCTGCTGGGTCTTATGATCCAGGTCAGAGACACACAGCCATGAGAGCCTGCGCATCACTATACCCTGAGCAGCTACTCGGATGCCACATCAAAAGTGTCGTAATCCCCCTGGCTAGGAATGTGCGACACGCCTTCTGCTGCCTGATCACCTGGTGAAAAGGTTCAGCGAACTCCGGAGGAAGTGCTTCAACCAACTGGACAGTTGCCTCATCGAGTTCCGCAAGTGATGCTCGTGTAGAGCTGGTAAGTTTGATCTTGGCAGCGAGCATTGCGGCCTGATACGGTTTCCTCCTAAAAGAATCCAAGGTCCTAGACTATCTGCCTGGGGACCGCCGAGGCATAGTCTCTAGTACTCTTGGCTCTTCTGAGAGTAGAGTCCACCACCATGGAATCTTGAGGAAGTTGGGCCTTCACCATTACAAGCTCTCCATGGATATACTGGGACTCAGATTATTTGGGGACCACAGGATTAGAAAGAGGGCACACCAATTCGCATAAGCACTTCCCTCAGTGTATTATGCAGGGGGATGTTGCAACCTCAGCAGGCGAGAAGGATAATCCAAGACCTCGAGCATCTCGGTCCTGGGCTCATCCACACCTCCATAGGAATGAATGTCCTTAGACATTTCCCGAATGAAAGATGAGAAGAGAGACTCTCAGGTAGAGACATTCTACTCTCAACTGGCGGAGTAGGATCAGAGGGAACACCACATGACTCTTCCTCCGAAAAGAATCTGGGTCTTCCTCCTCCTCCCACGAGCGCTCCTCATTGGTATCGGACAAAAGCTCCCTAAGAGCAGCCCTAACCCAAACCTGTCTCAAAGTCGAGAATCGACGACCTCGTGGGGTGTTGAGAAGTCGATCCTTGGCTGGACTCCGGCAAAGTTCCTCCACCGACGTTGAGGGAAATCGACCCGGCTGGCAACCGACACCGTACCACATGCGGCACAGAGGACGGGGACCTCACCATAGGCGTGGCCCAGATGCTGCCTTCGCAGTCGATACAAAAGGCGCAAGCACCCCGACACCGAGGCGGACTGGCTCATCAAGAGCTTCCATCGGAAAAGGCTGTGGGGCCAGTGCAGAGTCGGTGCCAGAATCTGAGGGGGCTCGAGAGCCGGTACCAGGTTGCCAGATGACCAACGCATCGACACCCTCCTGTATGGAGGGTGAGCGATCCTCCCGGCGCCGACGCTTCTCGGTGCCGACTCCTCGTCTCCCTGGAGCTCTCGGCACCGTGTCTGGAAGGAGAATGATGACGGTGCTTCTTCGCCTTCGCTCGACACCCATCACCATAGGAGCCACTTTTCAAAATTATTGGGGGTGCTAAGCCCAAAGGAAAATGACCCCGCCCTGGACACATACAAGGAATTTTCTCAATATAAGGGGTGCTCAAGCACCCACAGAGTCTGCTCCAATGCCCGTCATCGAGACTCTCTCGGTACTGAAGAGGATGACGTGGAACCTTCCACCTCTCTCAGGGCCAGGACGTCGAAGCACGGTCCCGGGGGGCCTGCATAGCAGTAGGCCTCAAGACAGGTGAAGACCCACTCGATGTCTCACTGCTCCCAGCATGAAGTGGTCGTTCGGCAGCCATTACCTGATCACTCGATGTCCTGCTTCCCTCGACATCGCCAACGTCGAAGGACCGGACGATCTGCAAAGAGCTTCTCATGCTGAGCCTCCCGAAACACTTGGGTCCGTTTCTTCATCAAGAGCACAGCTTACATGCAGCTGGCAAATGCTCGGGGCCCAACGCACTGGAAACAATGCAGGTGGGGGTCGGTACTCGAGATGGTCTGGTTGCAGCGAGTACAACGCTTGAAGCCGCTGGGAGTCCTCGATGACATGGATGGAAAAATAGCGCTGCGAAATTAAAAGGCTTGATGGTGTCAAATAAAAAGGCACAAAAAGGGAAAAAAGACCCAGCCGAGCAGCAGTCCTCGGAGAATACCCCAATACACTATCTAGTGAAAATCAGAACAAATGGTCCTGTTACAGATCTCTACACAACTACATGCTAGTAGAATAATGCACCTTGCTCACACATGCAAAACAGACAGACACCAACAAATATGAAACAAGGAATCACAGACTAGTAAGAGAAACAAAAGGCACAATCTGAACTGGAAAACTCAAGGAGTCAGAAATGGAAATGCAAGATATCAGATATGCCTGTTTCCCAAAGCTGACATGTTCCAAATGATATTCAAATATTTTTTTCTACCTTTGTAGTCTGAGCATTTTATTTTTCCATTAGATTTGGTCCTGATCTCTTCTGCTTTTCCTGAATCTCCTGTCCTGGATCCTCTAAAGTTACTTAACCTCTGATGCCAGCTGCGATTAAGGCACACTGCTGCAGGGCTGGCACCCCTTGCAACCTATAAATTTCTGCTCACCTTCCACCAGCATCTCCCCTCCCCACCAATGCCAGCACCTATCCTCTCTCTTTGCCCCCTCCCCCAACCTGTCTCTCCCTTCTCTTCTCTCCTACCGACAGTCAAAGCTTCCTCTGCACTGCAACAAAGGAAGACAGCAATGTAAGCAGGCTTCCTTCAGCCACGTCCTGCTCTTAAGGTGAGACATGGCCGAGGAAAGGCCTCTAGGACTCCTTACACTGCTACTACCCTTGTCACAATGCAGAGGAAACAGAGAAGGGAGAGACAGAAAGGTGCTGGGGGGGTGGTGGAGAGAGAGGCGAGAAAGAGACTCTGACCCGAGAGGACAGGGAGAGATCTCCAATCTGCAAGGGGATGGGTCAGAGGAACAGAGTAACCTGGCGCAACTTGGTAGGGCTTGGGGTAGCTTAAGGCACTGGTTCTGGCACGGCTGTGGCTGGTGTCAGGGCCTTCCCTCTGCTAGTCCTGCTTCCATGCGGTAACTTCCTACTTCCACACGGGCAGGACCGCAGAGGGAAGGTTCCCTATGCTGGCCACAGTAGTGTGCGTTAATTGCAGCCTGCAGAGGGAAGTTCTCGATGCTGCCCCAGTAGTGTGGCCTTAACCAAAGCCGGTGCATGAAGTAACTTTAGATAGAGGATGCGGAAGGAAGAGACTCACTATGGCTATTCTTATAGATCTTATCCTTTCCAACCCAATAACATTGGCAAGAATTATACAAGAGGTCAAGAAATGTCTGTCTACCGAAGTAAAATAACTACAAAAATTTAACAGAATGGTATTAAACTTGACATATGGGCGAAACTGGTAAAAAGACACTGCGAGTTCAAAAATAAGCTAATGGTCCAATGCATTTCTATGGGAGGAATTCCAACTTCTGTAGCACAGAACCTTACATACATTCCTCCTTTCAATTGCTTGTTTGACTCTCCTAACCCCTCTAATTTTCTCCCTTCCCGCCAAAAATTATCCCTCCCAACTACCCCATCACTCTGTCCACTGCACACCAGATGCCTTCCCCTGACAACTGCCTCCACATGTACACACAGGTTGGAAAGAATTCCACAGCTATGCTCTAAATTCTTTCCACATTTGTTATTTAAAATAAAACTGGTGTGTTTTCTTTCCCATTTAGACTTATAAACAGTTTCAGGGCAACAATGGGAACATAACCCCAAAATTAAGCTTAACATTGCTAAAAAGATAGAAGTATCTTCTTTAAAAAGACACTACCTCCACGCTGGCATAGTCACACATTGAACACTTAAAGGTTTCTCATGTGTGTGCTTGTAACGACGATGCCGAACCAACTCTCCACTGGTCACAAAGGCCATGTCACAATCAGGACACTTGTGAGGACGAGTACCTAAACATGAAAACAAAGGAAAATGTTAATAAATAATGCACCAGAGTCAGAATTTGTGACAATCTTTGTACCCCATCTTTCAGAGCAATGACAAATAGTAAGTTTTCATACATACAGGAATTAAAGTAACACATAACCAATGTAAATGGCATGCTCAAGAACAAAAATGAAGAATATGACAGCAGATAAAGTTCACATGGCCTATTCAGAATTCCTGTCCACACGAAGGGCTCAGGTTTACCTTCCTTCCCCTCTTCCTCCAAGATCTTCTGTGCTCGACTCAAGCTTTCTTGAATCCCAATCCTAAGAGGCTGATGGCTCATTTTCAAAAAAGGAAAAACGTCTAAAAAGTGGCATAAAGCAGCATTTGGATGTTTTTCCTCACAAAAACGTCCAATCAGTATTTTCGAAACCTATTTTAGAAGTTTTTCTTTGAAGTCCATCAGAAGTGTGTCCAAATCTCAAGGGGGCGTGTCAGGGGCATATTCAGGCTGTACTTGTGCGTTTCTGAGACTTACGTTTTTTTAGTCATAATGGAAGAAAACAAAAACGTCCAGGACTAAAACTAAGACACTTAAAGCTACAACTGTTTTTATAACGAATAAGGCACAAAACGGTGCCCTAAATAACCAGAAGACCACGAGAGGGAATCAGGGATGACCTTCCCTATTCCCACAGTGGTTACTAACCTTCCCCCACCCCCAAAAAATGTGATGAAAAAACATTACTTGGCAGCCTCTGATTTTATACTCAGGTCCATTAGAACAGCATGCAGGTCCCTGGAGTAGTCTAATGGTGGGTACAGTGCACTAGCAGACAGATGGACCCAGGCTCTACCTCACCCTACCTGGTACACTTGTGAGGAGACTGAGCCCTCCAAAACTCACCAGGACCCCACTGTACCCCATATAGGTGCCCCCTTCACCCGTAAGGGGCTATGGTAGTGGTGAACAGTTGGGGTAATGGTTTTTTTTTTTTTTTTTTTTTGGGGGGGGGGGGGGGGGGGCTCAGCAACAGGTAAGGGAGCAATGGTCAGATGTGTACCTGGGAGCATTTATGAAGACCACTAAAGTGCCCCTAGGGTGCCCTACTACTTTCCTGGGATGGCAGGGGGACCAGTGTACTAAAAATGCTGGCTCCTCCTACATCCCAATGGCTTGATTTGTGCGTTTTGCACTTGGACGTTTCTCTTTCGAAATGACCAAAAAATAAAACGTCCAAATCACAAACCTTCTATTTTCAAAAACAAAAGATAGACCTTTTTTCTTTTTTGAAATGACTCTTGCTATGCAGATTTTGGATGTTTTTTTTGCAAAACATCCAAAATCAGACTTACACATCATATCAAAAATGCCCCTACAAGTCATGTATTCACCACCCTTTCTGCAAATTAATGGAGAAACTAGGACTTACCTGCTAATAGTCTTTCCTTTAGTCCCACCAGATCAGTCTAGACCTGAGGGTGTTGTGCCTGTTGACCAACACATGAGACAGAGAAGGCAAAATAGCTTGTGTGATTAGCTCCTTAAGGGCACTGTGCAGCCTCAGCAATCCGGTATTTTGACTGACAAAGCAACAGCCTGCGTGATAATCTTCTACTCGATATGTCAGTAATTAAACTTATTCACGTTTGCATATTGTCCTTTAGGAACTAGGACAGAAATCTGCTGAAAAGTTGAGCCTTATCAGAAGGAAATTAAGTCAGAAAAAGCAGGATTAATTTGATGGCTAAAACATAGAAACAGACGGCAGATAAAGGCCATATGACCCATCCAGTCTGCCCATCCTCTGTAACCCCTAATTATTCCTGTTCCTAAGCGATCCCACATGCTTATGCCATGCCTTTTAAATTAGGAACAGCCCTCAACTCCACCACCTCCACCGGGAGGCCATTCCACGCCTCCACCACCCTTTCTGTGAAATACTTCCTCATTAGTTACTCCTATGCCTATCCCTCCTAATTTGTCATATGCCACCTCATTCTAATGCTCTCTTCATTGAAAAAGGCTCTATTCCTGTACATAAATGCCCTTGAGATAAATGTTTCTATCATGTCTCCTCTCTCCTTCCTCTCTTCCAGCGTATACATAGAGGTTCATAAGCCTGTCCCTATAATTTCTGCATTCAAGACGGCTTACTAATTTCGTACCCGCCCTCTGGACCGACTCCATCCTGTTTATATCTTTCCGTAGGTGCGGTCTCCAGAACTGTATGCAGTACTCCAAACGAGTCCCCACCAGGAGACTTATACAACGGCACTATCACCTCCTTTTCCTGCTGGATCATGCCTCTCTTTATTGCCCCAAGCATCCTTCTGGCACTGGCAGTCCGCTTTTTTTACTTGTTTGAAAGCTTTAAGGTCGTAAGACACAATCACCCCAAGTCCCGCTCTTCCTTCATACACTGAAGCACTTCACCCCCTATACTGTACCATTCACCGATTTTTGCGACCCAAGTGCATAAACCTGCATTTTTTTGGATTAAACCTTAGTTGCCAAATATCGGTCCATTCCTCTAGCTTCGCTAGGTCCTTCCTCATGTCATTCACACTCTCCAGGGTGTCCACCCTGTTGCAGAGTTTAGTATCATCCGCAAAGAGACAAACCTTACCAGACAGCCCTTCCGCACTATCGCTCACAAAGACGTTAAAAGAGCCGGCCCTAGGACTGATCCCTACGGTACTCCACTGACGACATCCTTTTCTTCAGAGCAAGTTACATTTACCACTACCCTCTGTCTCCTACCATTCAACCAATTTTTCACTTAATCAGTTACTCTAGTCTCACACCGAGGGCATTCAATTCATTTATCAGTCGCCTGTGCGGAACCGTGTCAAAGGCTTTGCTGAAATCCAAGTATACCACATCAAGCGCCCCCCCACATCCAACTGTTTGGTCACCCAGTTGAAGAAGACTGCCAGATTCGTCTGACACGACTTGCCACTAGTGAAGCCATGCTGCCTCGGGACCCACATTCCATGTAGATCAAGAAATCTCACAATCCTCCTCTTTAGAAGCGTTTCCATTAGCTTACTCACCACCGAGATCAGACTGACAGGTCTGTAAATCCCTACTCCTTACTTCCACTCTTGTGCAAAGGAACCACATCTGCCCTTCTCCAGTCCACCGGGACCATTCCAGTTTCTAAGGAAGCATTGAATAGGTCCGTCAGTGGAGCCAACAGAACTTCTCCGAGTTCCTTAAGCACCCTCGGGTGTATCCCATCAGGCCCCATCGCTCTGTCTACTTTTAGTTTGGCAAGCTCCTCACAAACATAGTCCTCCGTAAACGGGTCTTGTGGTCTACCATACATCCATCCCCTTTAGCCTGTCTTTTCTGCAGCCCTACCCCCGGTTTTTCATTCATGAACAGAGCTAAAATCGTTAAGCAGTTCAGCTTTATCCTTATCTTTCACATATTTCTCTCCCTCAGCTTTGAGCCTCACAATGCTATTATAGCACTTCCTCTTGTCACTATCTGAAGAAGGTCTTGTCCCCCAATTTTACCGTATTAGCTATGTTTTCTTCCATTTGCCGCTTCGCTTCCTGATAGCTTTTCCAGCTTCTCTTCGCTTATTTAGTATGCTGTCTTCAACTTTCTGAGTCGTCTTATAACGTGCAAAGGCTAGCCTCCTTTCCCTTATCTTTTCAGCTACTACATTAGAGTACCAAAGAGGCCTTCTTTTCCTCTTACTGAAGACATCCAATAGTGGGATCTCTGAACTGGTGGGGTCTTAAGGAAAGGAAGTTAGCAAGTAGACCTAATTTTTCCTTCTTTAGCATTCTAACCAGACCAGTACAAAACCTATGGGATGTAGCAAAGCACTTCATAAAATGGGTAAGAAATTAAATCCTTGGCAGATGCTGTAACATAGTAGATGACGGCAGAAAAAGTCCTGCACGGTCCATCCAGTCTGCCAACAAGATAAACTCATATGTGCTGCTTTTATGTATACCTTACCTTGATTTGTACCTGTCCTATTTCAGGGCCACAGACCGTATAAAGTCTGCCCAGCACTATCCCTGCCTCCCAACCACCAGCCCCGCCTCCCACCACCGTTCTGGCACAGACCGTATAAGTCTGTCCAGCACCATCCCCACCACCCAACCACCAGTCCCGCCTCCCACCACCGGCTCTGGCACAGACCGTATAAGTCTGCCCAGCACCATCCCCGCCTCCCGCCACTGGCTCTGCCACCCAATCTCGGCTAAGCTCCTTAGATCCATTCCTTCTGACAGGATTCCTTTATGTTTATTCACAAATGTTGAATTCCGTTACCGTTTTCGTTCCACCACCTCCCGCAGGAGGGTATGCCAAGCATCCACTACTCTCTCCGTGAAAAAAATACTTCCTGACATTTTTCTTGAGTCTGCCCCCCTTCAATCTCATGTCATGTCCTCTAGTTCTACTTGCCGTCGCATCTCTGGAAAAGGTTCGTTTGTGGATTAATACTTTCAAATATTTGAACGTCTGTATCATATCACCCCTGTTTTCTCCTTTCCTCCAGAGTATACATGTTCAGGTCAGCAAGTCTCTCCTCGTAAGTCTTGTAACGCAAATCCCATACCATTCTCATAGCTTTTCTTTGCACCGCTTCAATTCTTTTTACATTCTTAGCAAAATACGGCCTCCAAAACTGAACACAATACTCCAGGTGGGGCCTCACCAACGATTTATACAGGGGCATCACACTCCCTTTCTTCTGCTGGTCACAACCTCTCTCTATACAGCCTACAACCTTCTAGCTCCAGCCACCGCCTTGTCACACTGTTTTCGTCGCCTTCAAATCCTCAGATACTATCACCCCAAGATCCCTCTCCACGTCCGTACTTATCAGACTCTCCATCCCCCTAACACATACGTCTCCCGTGGATTTCTATTCCCTAAGTGCATCACTTTGCATTTCTTTGCATTGAATTTTAATTGCCAACCTTAGACCATTCTTCTAGCTTCTGTAGGTCCTTTTCATGTTTTCCACTCCCTCCGGGGTGTCCACTCTGTTACAGATCTTAGTATCATCCGCAAATAGGCAAACTTTACCTTCTAACCCTTCGGCAATGTCACTCACAATATATTGAATAGAATCGGCCCCAGCACCGATCCTTGAGGCACTCCACTACTCACCTTTCCCTCCGAGCGAATTCCATTCACCACCACCTTCTGGTGTCTGTCCGTCACCAGTTCCTAATCCAGTTCATCACTTTGGGTCCTATCTTCAGCCCATCCAGTTTATTTAAGAGCCTCCTGTGGGGAACCGTGTCAAAAGCTTTGCTGAAATCTAAGTAGATTATGTCCAGAGCTCGTCCCTGATTCAATTCTCCTGTCACCCAATCAAAGAATTCAATGAGATTCGTTTGGCAACGATTTCCCTTTGGTAAAACCATGTTGTCTCGGATCTTGCAACTTATTGGCTTCCAGGAAATTCACTCTCTTTTCCTTCAGCATCGCTTCCATTACTTTTCCAATAACCGAAGTGAAAGCTTAACCGGCCTGTAGTTTCCAGCTTCTTCCCTATCACCACTTTTGTGAAGAGGGACCACCTCCGCCGTTCTCCAAGCCCTCGGAACCTCTCCCGTCTGCAAGGATATATTAAACAAATCTTTAAGAGGACCCCCAGAACCTCTCTGAGCTCCCTCAATATCCTAGGGTGCATCCCATCTGGTCCCATGGCTTTGTTTGTACTATGAACTCGGCAAACACTCTCATCCACAGAACAGAAGAATGAAGTGGCCACAACTATAATAAATGCACTGAATCCCCACAAGACATACACTGAAGTTCAGCAGGAAACCATACAAGTTAGCAGATCTAAAGGAAAAGTTAACATGCTACCAACACTGAGTTTTAGTGAAGATGACCCGACTACTCTGCTATCTAGCTCCCTGGAAAAAGTTGTCTCTCTAATAAAAGGTTCATAAGACTGAAGAGAGCTTCATGAAATTAGACTTATGAAACAACTGAGAAGAAATGAACGAGAATGGAGGAAAAATCTATCTAGGGTGACTCAGGTCAAATACCTTGAACGTTAGCTGAATATAGGGTCTTGAGAAATAAAGTCAAAAGTGAGTATTATGACAAAGAGAGAGAGGTGTCCTCCAGCTCCAGTGAATTGTTTTTCATAGTACAGAGGTTAACGCAAGATGACAGCAGAACAAAGATAAGATCAACTAACATAGCAACATAGTACATGACAGCAGATAAAGACCTATACAGTCTATCCAGTCTGCCCAACAAGATAAACTCATTTTACATGGTATGTGATACTTTATATGCATACCAGAGTTTGATTTGTTCTTGTCTTTCTCAGGGCACAGACCTTAGAAGTCTGCCCAGTACTATTCTTGTACTACGTTCTGAAGCTAACATCGAAGCCCCTTAAAATTTACACTCCAGCCCATCCCTATCTATTCAGTCACGATCAGGGCATAGACCGTAGAAGTCTGCCCAGCTCCCGTTTTGTTTCCAATTACCGGCGTCGCCACCCAATCTCCGCTAAGATTCCACGGAACCATTCCTTCTAAACAGGATTCCTTTGCGTTTATCCCATGCATGTTTGAATTCCATTACTGTTTCCATCTCCACCACCTCCCGCGGGAGGGCATTCCACATATCCGCCACCCTCTCCTTGAAAAAATACTTCCTGACATTAGTCCTGAGTCTGCCCCCCTTCACCTGAATTCATGTCCTCTAGTTCTACTGCCTTCCCTTCTCCGAAAAAGGTTCGTTTGTGGATTAATACCTCTAGTGATGAATTTGTCACTGGTTTCTCCAACAAAGTAAACAGAATTGTAAATCAATTTGATTTAATGAAAATACCGACCAAACTTGCTAGACCCATAGCGGATAATGAGTGATGGCCTACTTTTATAGAGATTTTTTTTCAAAGTAAACAATAGTGCCTACAATAAAGATATCTGCCATCCTTCTGTGATAAAGGCCTTGAAAGATGTAACTGCCCAGGTGTTTACTCAAATTGTTAATAGGAGCTTTAAAGAAGGCAATGTTCCTGAAGTATTTAAGGAAGCTGTGGTTAGACCACTATTAAAGAACACAAAAGATTATGTAAATCTTACAGAGAATTATAGACCCATCTCATCTCTACCTTTGCCAAGAGATTGGTCTATGATCAACTTGTAAGCTTATTTGGATTCCAAAAAACGTTTTTAAGATGTCAATCGGTTTCAGGGCTCCTTACGACACAAACAATTCTATCTTTGCTTGATGTCGTGTGCACCAGCTTTAGTAAAGGACAGCAATTTTTCTTAGTGATCCTTGATGTGTTCCCCACCTTTGATACTGTAGATCTTGGCATTTTGTTCAATAGATTGCAATCTCTGGTGTTGTGCTTAATGGCTTCAATCCTTTCTAGAAGATAGAAGCTTCACAGTCACAGGGGAAGGACATAACATCTCAGTTCTTATCAACAGGTGTCCCTTAGGGCTCATGCTCTTCAACATTTTCTTATTACCTCTAAGTACAGTTCTAACCCATTCTGAAGTCCAACTCTGCCTGTATGCAGATGACATACAGTTCCTACTTCCTGTTAACACCAGTATAGAGAATACCTTGAATATGCTGAAATCTATCCCGAACACAGTTAATAAATAGATGTCGACAAATGTACTGAAGCTGAATATTAGGAAAACTAAAATTCCATTACTGGCTACCCATTAGCTGAATGATACTCCATAAACACATAAGAGTTTATCTTGTTGGGCAGACTGGATGGACCATGCAGGTCTTTTTCTGCCGTCATTTACTATGTTACTATGTATCTGATTTTCAGTTTGGTGATGATCCAATCCCTATTACACACAAATCTAAGGGACATAGGGATCATGCTCGATGAGAAATTAACAATGAAAGATCACGTGAACAAAATTATCAGAGATGTCTACTTCAAACTAAGGTTAGTAAGGAGACTCAAAAAAAACATATTAAAGCCCATTAACTTTAGGACTGTTGTACAAGGTTTGATAACATCATATTTCGATTATGCAAATGCACTACTGTTATGACTTCAGAAAACAAAGATCAAAGCATTGCAGATAATGCAGAATTCAGTAACCAGAGTATGAACTGGGACTAACCGTTCAGAACATATCACCCCGGTATCAAAGAAGCTACACTGGCTGCCCATTGAACAAAGGATACATTTCAAAATCTTTTATTTGGTATTCAAAACCTTACAACAAGCTTCAGAGATCTTGACAACTAAACTACATATCTACCAACTGAAAAGAACATTAAGATCAGAATTAGAGAATGACACGGGGACAGAGCTCACAGGGATGGGGACAAATTTTGTCCCCCATGTCATTTTCTACTATGAAGCCTGTTATGAACTGGACTGTTTATATTTGAGTGATGCAGATGAAGATGTTTTGATTTTTTTGGAAAAACAAGCAAATGGGAAAATTAGGTTCTTACCTTGGTAATTTTCTTTCCTTTAGTCACAGCAGATGAATCCATTACGATTGGGTTGTGTCCACCTACCAGCAGGGGGAGATAGAGAACACTTAAAACCATAGTGCCTCTAGGACGGCTAGCTCCATCTGTATTTTGAAGCTTCCAAAGCAGAGTTAAACCGCAAAGTAGCATAGATCGAATGCTACATACCTGTAGAAGGTATTCTCCGAGGACAGCAGGCTGATTGTTCTCACTGATGGGTGACGTCCACGGCAGCCCCTCCAATCGGAATCTTCACTAACAAAAGCCTTTGCTAGCCCTCGCGCGCCACTGCACACCGCGCATGCGCGGCCGTCTTCCCGCCCGAAACCGGCTCGTGCCGGCCAGTCTCATATGTAGCAAGACAAAGACTAAGGAAGACACAACTCCAAAGGGGAGGCGGGCGGGTTTGTGAGAACAATCAGCCTGCTGTCCTCGGAGAATACCTTCTACAGGTATGTAGCATTCGCTTTCTCCGAGGACAAGCAGGCTGCTTGTTCTCACTAATGGGGTATCCCTAGCCCCCAGGCTCCGTCAAAACAACCACCATGGTCAATTGGGCCTCACAACGGCGAGGACATAACTGAGATTGACCTAAAAAATTTACCAACTAACTGAGAGTGCAGCCTGGAACAGAACAAACATGGGCCTAGGGGGGTGGAGTTGGATTCTAAACCCCGAACAGATTCTGAAGCACTGACTGCCCGAACCGACTGTCGCGTCGGGTATCCTGCTGCAGGCAGTAATGAGATGTGAATGTGTGGACAGATGACCACGTCGCAGCTTTGCAAATCTCTTCAATAGTGGCTGACTTCAAGTTGGCTACCGACGCTGCCATGGCTCTAACATTATGAGCCGTGACATGACCCTCAAGAGCCAGTCCAGCCTGGGCGTAAGTGAAGGAAATGCAATCTGCTAGCCAATTGGATATGGTGCATTTCCCACAGCCACTCCCCTCCTGTTGGGATCAAAAGAAACAAACAATTGGGCGGACTGTCTGTTGGGCTGTGTCCGCTCCAGATAGAAGGCCAATGCTCTCTTGCAGTCCAATGTGTGCAGCTGACGTTCAGCAGGGCAGGAATGAGGACGGGGAAAGAATGTTGGCAAGACAATTGACTGGTTCAGATGGAACTCCGACACAACCTTTGGCAAGAACTTAGGGTGAGTGCGGAGGACTACTCTGTTATGATGAAATTTGGTGTAAGGGGCCTGGGCTACCAGGGCCTGAAGCTCACTGACTCTACGAGCTGAAGTAACTGCCACCAAGAAAATGACCTTCCAGGTCAAGTACTTCAGATGGCAGGAATTCAGTGGCTCAAAAGGAGGTTTCATCAGCTGGGTGAGAACGACATTGAGATCCCATGACACTGTAGGAGGCTTGACGGGGGGCTTTGACAAAAGCAAACCTCTCATGAAGCAAACAACTAAAGGCTGTCCTGAGATCGGCTTACCTTCCACACGGTAAGGGTATGCACTGATTGCACTAAGGTGAACCCTTACAGAGTTGGTCTTGAGACAGAAGGTATTCAAGCAGGGTCTGTGTAGGACAAGAGCGAGGATCTAGGGCCTTGCTGTCGCACCAGACGGCAAACCTCCTCCATAGAAAGAAGTAACTCCTCTTAGTGGAATCTTTCCTGGAAGCAAGCAAGATGCGGGAGACACCCTCTGACAGACCCAAAGAGGCAAAGTCTACGCTCTCAACATCCAGGATGTGAGAGCCAGGGACCGGAGGTTGGGATGCAGAAGCGCCCCTTCGTCCTGCGTGATGAGGGTCGGAAAACACTCCAATCTCCACGGTTCTTCGGAGGACAACTCCACAAGAGGAGGGAACCAGATCTGATGCGGCCAAAAAGGAGCAATCAGAATCATGGTGCCTCGGTCTTGCTTGAGTTTCAACAAAGTCTTCCCCACCAGAGGTATGGGAGGATAAGCATACAGCAGACCCTCCCCCCAATCCAGGAGGAAGGCATCCGATGCCAGTCTGCCGTGGGCCTGAAGCCTGGAACAGAACTGAGGGACTTTGTGGTTGGCTCGAGATGCGAAGAGGTCTACCAAAGGGGTGCCCCACACCTGGAAGATCTGTCGCACTACACGGGAATTGAGCGACCACTCGTGAGGTTGCATAATCCTGCTCAACCTGTCGGCCAGACTGTTGTTTACGCCTGCCAGATATGTGGCTTGGAGCACCATGCCGTGACGGCGAGCCCAGAGCCACATGCTGACGGCTTCCTGACACAGGGGGCGAGATCCGGTGCCCCCCTGCTTGTTGACGTAGTACATGGCAACCTGGTTGTCTGTCTGAATTTGGATAATTTGGTGGGACAGCCGATCTCTGAAAGCCTTCAGAGAGTTCCAGATCGCTCGCAACTCCAGAAGATTGATCTGCAGATCGCGTTCCTGGAGGGACCAGCTTCCTTGGGTGTGAAGCCCATCGACATGAGCTCCCCATCCCAGGAGAGACGCATCCGTGGTCAGCACTTTTTGTGGCTGAGGAATTTGGAAAGGACGTCCCAGAGTCAAATTGGACCAAATCGTCCACCAATACAGGGATTTGAGAAAACACGTGGATAGGTGGATCACGTCTTCTAGATCCCCAGCAGCCTGAAACCACTGGGAAGCTAGGGTCCATTGGGCAGATCTCATGTGAAGGCGGGCCATGGGAGTCACATGAACTGTGGAGGCCATGTGGCCCAGCAATCTCAACATCTGCCGAGCTGTGATCTGCTGGGACGCTCGCACCCGCGAGACGAGGGACAACAAGTTGTTGGCTCTCGCCTCTGGGAGATAGGCGCGAGCCGTCCGAGAATCCAGCAGAGCTCCTATGAATTCGAGTTTCTGCACTGGGAGAAGATGGGACTTTGGATAATTTATCACAAACCTCAGTAGCTCCAGGAGGTGAATAGTCATCTGCATGGACTGCAGGGCTCCTGCCTCGGATGTGTTCTTCACCAGCCAATCGTCGAGATATGGGAACACATGCACCCCTAGCCTGCGAAGTGCCGCTGCTACTACAGCCAAGCACTTTGTGAACACCCTGGATGCAGAGGCGAGCCCAAAGGGTAGCACACAGTACTGGAAGTGACGTGTGCCCAGCTGAAATCGCAGATACTGTCTGTGAGCTGGCAGTATCGGGATGTGTGTGTAGGCGTCCTTCAAGTCCAGAGAGCATAGCCAATCGTTTTCCTGAATCATGGGCAGAAGGGTGCCCAGGGAAAGCATCCTGAACTTTTCTTTGACCAGATATTTGTTCAGGGCCCTTAGGTCTAGGATGGGACGCATCCCCCCCTGTTTTCTTTTCCACAAGGAAGTACCTGGAATAGAATCCCAGCCCTTCCTACCCGCATGGCACGGGCTCGACCTCATTGGCGCTGAGAAGGGCGGAGAGTTCCTCTGCAAGTACCTGCTTGTGCTGGAAGCTGTAAGACTGAGCTCCCGGTGGACAATTTGGAGGTTTGGAGGCCAAATTGAGGGTGTATCCTTGCCGGACTATTTGAAGAACCCACTGGTCGGAGGTTATGAGAGGCCACCTTTGGTGAAAAGCTTTCAACCTCCCTCCGACTGGCAGGTCGCCCGGCACTGACACTTGGATGTCGGCTATGCTCTGCTGGAGCCAGTCAAAAGCTCGTCCCTTGCTTTTGCTGGGGAGCCGAGGGGCCTTGCTGAGGCGCACGCTGCTGACGAGAGCGAGCGCACTGGGGTTTAGCCTGGGCCGCAGGCTGTCGAGAAGGAGGATTGTACCTACGCTTACCAGAAGAGTAGGGAACAGTCTTCCTTCCCCCCAAAAATCTTCTACCTGTAGAGGTAGAGGCTGCCGGCGGGAGAACTTGTCGAATGCGGTGTCCCGCTGGTGGAGCTGCTCTACCACCTGTTCGACTTTCTCTCCAAAAATATTATCCGCACGGCAAGGCAAGTCCGCAATCCGCTGCTGGATTCTATTCTCCAGTCTGCGCATCACCACACCTTGAGCAGCGGCCCTGGACGCAACATCAAAGGTGTCATACACCCCTCTGGCCAGGAATTTTCTGCACGCCTTCAGCTGCCTGACCATCTCCTGAAAAGGCTTGGCTTGCTCAGGGGGGAGCGCATCCACCAAGCCCGCCAACTGCCGCACATTATTCCGCATATGTATGCTCGTGTAGAGCTGGTAGGACTGGATTTTGGCCACGAGCATAGAAGAATGGTAGGCCTTCCTCCCAAAGGAGTCCAAGGTTCTAGAGTCCTTGCCCGGGGGCGCCGAAGCATGCTCCCTAGAACTCTTGGCCTTCTTTAGGGCCAAATCCACAACTCCAGAGTCGTGAGGCAACTGAGTGCGCATCAGCTCTGGGTCCCCATGGATCCGGTACTGGGACTCAATCTTCTTGGGAATGTGGGGGTTAGAGTTAATGGCTTGGTCCAGTTCGCCAGCAATGTCTTTTTTAGGACATGATGCATGGGTACTGTGGACGCTTCCTTAGGTGGAGAAGGATAGTCTAGGAGCTCAAACATTTCAGCCCTGGGCTCGTCCTCCACAACCACCGGGAAGGGGATGGCCGTAGACATCTCCCGGACAAAGGAAGCGAAAGACAGACTCTCGGGAGGAGAAAGCTGTCTTTCAGGAGAGGGAGTGGGATCAGAAGGAAGACCCTCAGACTCCTCGTCAGAGAAATATCTGATGTCTTCCTCTTCTTCCCACGAGGCCTCACCCTCGGTGTCAGACACAAGTTCACGAACCTGTGTCTGCAACCGTGCCCGGCTCGACTCCGTGGAACCACGGCCACGGTGGGAGCGTCGAGAGGTAGACTCCCTCGCCCGCACTGGCGAAGCTCCCTCCACCGACGTAGTCGGGGAGCCTTCCTGGGAGGCGACCGCAGTCGGTACCGCACGCGGCACCGACGCCGGAGACCTCACCCCGGGCGATGGACCAGCCGGCGCCACGCTCGACGGTACCGGTGGCGCAAGCACCGCCGATACCGGAGGGGTAGGGCGCAACAGCTCTCCCAGGATCTCTGGGAGAACGGCCCGGAAGCTCTCGTTCAGAGCGGCTGCAGAAAAAGGCATGGAGGTCGATGCAGGCGTCGATGTCAGAGTCTGTTCCGGGCGTGGAGGCTGTCCAGAGTGGAGTGCATCGACACCTCTTGGACAGAGGGTGAGCGGTCCTCTCGGTGCCGATGCCTGCTGGTTGCCGACTCCCTCGGCGACCCAGAGCTCTCGGTGCCGACACGGGAAGGGGACCGGTGTCGATGCTTCTTCGATTTTTTTGGAGCGAAGCACGTCACCGGCGCTTCCCGGCACCGACGAGGAGGACGTAGAATCCAGCCGTCTCTTCCTCGGGGCCGAGACCGAAGAGGGTCGGTCTCGGGGGGGGGGGGGGGGGGCTGTACCGCAGGAGCCCTCAGGGTAGGGGGAGACCCACCTGAAGGCTCACCGCCACCAGCAGGAGAATGGACAGCCCTCACCTGCACTCCAGACGAAGCACCACCGTCCGACGAGGTCCCAGTACCACCGACGTCGATACAGTCGTCCGATGTCTCAGCGCCGATGCAGAGGGTCGATGCCTCGATACACTCGATGCACTGGCGGTCGAGGATGAAGGTCTGGACGCTGAGGACGTCGATGCACTCGATACCCCCGGTGCCGATGCCGACGAAGAGCCCGAGAACAAAATGTTCCACTGGGCTAACCTCGCTACCTGAGTCCGCTTTTGTAAAAGGGAACACAGACTACAGGCCTGAGGGCGGTGCCCAGCCCCCAGACACTGAAGACACGACGCGTGCCTGTCAGTGAGCGAGATTACCCGGGCGCACTGGGTGCACTTCTTGAAGCCGCTGGAAGGCTTCGATGTCATGGGCGGAAAAATCACGCCGGCGAGATCAAAACTCGAAATGGCGAAAATTGGCACCACAAAAAAAGGGAGAAGAAAATTTCGACCGAGGCCTAACTAAGGCCTACCCCGACGACGAAAGAAAACTTACCAGGGCGAAAAGCTCGAAATACGGGAAGGGAAAAACCAAAAAGGGTCTTCCCGAAACACTTTCTCTGAAGAAACGAGTCGAAAACGACGCGCGAGGTCAACTTTCCGGGGCACGAACGGCGAAACACGACCGTACCGAGTGCGGACAAAAGAAGACTGGCCGGCACGAGCCGGTTTCGGGCGGGAAGAGGGCCGCGCATGCGCAGTGCGCATCGGCACGCGAGGGCTAGCAAAGGCTTTTGCTAGTGAAGATTCCGATTGGAGGGGCTGCCGTGGACGTCACCCATCAGTGAGAACAAGCAGCCTGCTTGTCATCGGAGAACATGAACTTTCCTCACAGCGAACGAACGCCCCAGAACAGGAGCAATAACACAAAGGAGGGACGAACTCAACCTCCTGTAGAAGAACAGAAATCCTGAAGACTGTTTTCCAACTTCTCCCAATGAGGGAACATGTCTGCAGGAAAAACTGAACACAAAACATAGTCAATCAGGGAGGGATCATGGATTCATCTGCTGTGACTAAAGGAAAGAAATTTACCAAGGTAAAAACCTAATTTTCCCATCCTTGTCATCAGCAGCAGATGAATCCATTACGAATGGGATGTATCAAAGCAATCCCTAGATAGGGAGGGAACAAGCAACACCACACCAAGCGCAAGCGCTTGTACTCCAAAAAGCACGTCCCTCCTGGCAGCCACATCCAGCCTGTAATGACGGGCAAAAGAGAGCTTAGAAGCCCAAGTAGCTGCACTACATATCTACTGGGCTATGTTAACGCCAGATCTGTGGTCAATAAAGCTGCAATCATCACAGACTGGATTGCGTCAGATAACCTTGACCTGGTCTTTATCACAGAAATCTGGATCCCTAAACAAACTGATCCTATTTTACTAGAACTATGCCCCTCAGGCTACAAGCTTGTCCACTGGCCGCGGTCTGGGAGGAGAGGAGGTGGAATTACCCTAATTTATCGCTCCACCTTTGAAATAGAACCCATTGCAGACTATTTCCCTGCACCTTGAAATCACTTCTATCAGAATCTTCAATAAACCTTAGTCATCTGACCTGCATCCTGTTATATAGACCGCCTAGGAACTGGAACGAGGTACAGCCTATTTTTGCAGATTGTGTTTCCAGCGCATGTTTGGCCAGCTCCAATGTACTCATCCTGGGAGATATTAATCTGCACCTTGAAAATTACTCATCTTCTGACACGCGTGACTGCTTGTCCTTTCTCCAATCTTGGGACTTCACCTGCTGGAATCACCAAGCAACCCATTCAAAAAAAAAACACACGCTTGACCTACTCTCCCTGAAATCAACCGCTAACCTCACTTTTCATATAAAACTCTGCTAAATGGTCAGCAATCCCTTGGTCAGATCACTTCAAGCTGGCCTGCTCCATTTCGTGGCAGATGAAAGGTCCACCGTACTCTCGAAATCAAAGGACTTATTACACTAGAGGTTATATTGACCCCAAGGTATTTTGGCAATCTATGAGACAGATTGGCCTGAGCCGGTGGATTCTGTTTATTTCTTGGCACTTTGGGATGCACGATGTTGAAGAATTTTGGACAACATTGCTACTCTCAGAGCAAGGTCTACAAGGAGGACTGTTTCTGCACCACGGTTTAATGATGATCTTAGATGACTTAAAACCACTTGCAGACGACTCGAAAGGGCCTGGAGAAAGCGCCAGGACACTCAACATCTAAATGCATGGAAGGCATCTCAGAGAAAGTATAATTATGCTATCAGACATTCCAAGAAACTCTATTATAAATCTAAAATAGGCCCTGAGTATAAAGACATGAGACAACTCTACTCGTTAGTTAAACTCACGGATACTACAGTGCTCACATCTGTCAATAAAGGTATTCTTCCTGCTGCCACTTTGGCCAAGTTTTTCAAAGAAAAACTCACAAAATTAAAGAATTCCCTACCGCAGGGCACTTTGTGTGTAAGTGATTTTCTTAGTGCCCTTGATCCGAGTTCATGCGAGCATCCAGCTGACTGATCGTTCTCACACTTCACACCTCTTACTGTGGATTCTGTCCTACAGGAGTTTCACAGACTTTCCAGTAAATTTTGCAGATTAGATGCTTGCCCAAACTACTTGCTCAAAAGTGCACCTCGTTGCTTCACAGCTGATTTGACACAGCGTTTTAACTTCATGCTTGGTATTGGCATGCTCCCTGAAACTTTTGGAAACATCCTACTTACCCCGATTCCTAAAGATGTCAAGAAAAACAGCCAAGATCTTGCCAACTATCGGCCGATTGCATCTATTCCTCTTTTCGTAAAATTGTTGGAGAACATGGTATACAAACAGCTTAAGGAGTACTTGGGCAAGTTTAATATCTTGCATGAGTCGCAGTCAGGATTCCGTCCACTCTATAGTACTGAAACCGTGCTTGTCACCCTCCTGACCAACTTTAAAAAGGAAACTGCTGTCTGAAAGAGAATTCTGCTCTTACAATTTGATATGTCTAGTGCTTTTGACATGGTGAGTACAAAAAAACAGAAGAAACCAGTCTTCGCAAGGAAATGAACAAGAAACAAAACAGCAAAGATGACCAACAAAAGCAAAAAACAAAAATAAAAAATATATATATAAAAAACGTCAAAATTTAAAATTAATCATAAGATATGTATTTAAAAGATGAATCCATCAAAATCAAAACATTACATAAAAAAGACGACACTTTGGATGTAAAAATGAAGAATCAACTTTATTAGCCAAACTGTAGCAGGGAGAAAGGGACTAGACACAGCTGTGTTTTGGCCGTACTGGCCTGCATCAGGAGTCTATACAAATCAAAAAACAAAGAATGTAAAACAAACAATGACGTATGGTCACGTAAAGAGACAATACAAAAATATAAAAAAATTTTTACTATTGCAAACGATATCTCAAACATGAGATAAAAGTCAAATAAACATAAAACCATGACATCCTGCTCCAACTTCATGACTACTTTGGCGTCAGTGGAAATGTACTAGCGTGGCTGCATGGTTTTTTTAACCACAAGATCATACCAAGTTAGCTCTAACTCAAGCCTGTCGCCTCGCTGGAATGAAGACTGTGGTGTGCCTCAGGGCTCACCGCTTTCCCCAACGCTCTTCAACATAATGTTGGTTCCTCTGGCTGCAGCCCTTTCCAAGTTAGGTCTCAACCCATTTATTTATGCGGATGACATCACTATCTCTATCCCTTTTAAAACGGACTTGAGCGAGATAGCCAATGACATACAGCTTGGGTTACGCACAATGCTGGATTGGGCCAATACTTCTAAATTCAAATTTAACGCTGAGAAAACACATTGTCGACAGACACTTAACTTTGGAGCTGCAAACAAACTCTACCACCAGACAAATGTTCTCACTCTGGAAGCTAAAACGCATAAAACCGTACTTCCCTAGGGAAGTATTTCGAGGTTTAACTCAGTCTTTAGTCCTTAGCCGCCTTGATTACTGTAATGGAATTTATGCAGGGTGCAAAGACATGCTCAAGAAAAAATTACAAACTGACCAGAACACAGCTGCTAGGCTCATTTATGGTAAATTGAGGTTTGAAAGCTCAAGGCCCTTGCGGGAAAAACTGCATTGGCTCCCTGTAAAGGACCAAATAACGTTTAAAATTTGCGCTTTGGTGCATAAAATTCTCTACGGTGAAGCCCCTGCGTACATGGATGCCCTCGTCAGCTTACCACCACGAAACACTCATAGCTCAGCTCGTTTGTACCTAAATCTGCATTACCCAATCTACTGTGGCCTCAAGTACAAAACCACTTATGCCTCCACCTTTTCCTATATTAGCGCACAACTGTGAAATGGCCTACCTAAATTCGTGAAAGTTATCTCTGACCATCCAGCCTTCAAAGGATACCTTAAGACCTACTTATTTGGAAAGGCCTACGCTCTTGACACGCCCTGCTACCTATTGAACTCTGTTTCTATCCTTATTTTCCCACCTCTGCTATTACTCACTTGTCCCTTTCCCTACATTGCCATTGATTGATGAAGATTTAATGTATGCATTTGTAATTTATTGTGAGCCACATTGGGCCTGCCTGTGGGTGGGAAAATGTGGGATAAATAGGCTGGTTTAGGTGAAACGCTGAAACCACCTTAGGCAGGAAGGAAGGAACAGTACATACCGTTACTCCGGACTCTGAGAATTGCAGAAATGGGTCTCAGACACCACTCTCACCGATGTAATGGCCACCAAAAAGACTGTCTTTAGAGTCACATCCTTCTACGAAGCTCGCCTCAGTGGCTCGAAGGGTGAACACTGAAGAGCCTTTAATACTAGCCCCAGGTTCCAAGCCGGACAAGGAGCCCAAACGGGAGGCCGGAGCCGAAGCACCCCTCTAAGAAACCGCACAATGTCCGGATGCGCAGCCAGGGAGAGGCCAGCGACCTTCCCCCGAAAACATGCCAAGGCTGCCACTTGAACACACAGGGAATTATAGGCCAAGCCTTTTTTGTATACCATCCTGCAAAAAGTCAAGTATCAGCAAGACAGAAGCCTGCATGGGTGTGATTGCTTTATCGCTTTAGAAACACACCAAGCCTCAAACTGGCGCCGGATCCGAGCATAGGCAACTGAAGTGGAACGCTTGCGGGCCTGCAAGAGAGTGGAGATGACCTTGTTAGAATAGCACTTCTCTCAATTTCGCTATCTCAATAGCCATGCCGTAAGACCAAAGTGGCATGGATCCTCTGTGGTCACCGAGCCCTGCATCAACAGGTTCGGAACCAGAGTCAAAGGAAGGGGAGCCTCCACCAGCATCCACCGGAGGTCCACATACCACGGCCGCATGGGCCAATCCGGGGCTATGAGGATCACCACTCCTTTATGTAGCCGAATTCGAAGGAGCCGCCCTATTATGGGCCAAGGAGGGAACACATACAGGAGGTCCGGAGGCCAGGGTTGAGCCAACACATCCAACCCCGCCGAGCGAGGATCTCTCCGTCTGCTGAAAAAGGACGGGACTTTGGCATTTGTGCTTGAGGCCATAAGATCCATTACGGGATATCCCCATTTCGCACAGATCTGAAGGAGCACTTCGTCTGCCAGTTCCCACTCCACTGGGTCGATTTGATGCCTGCTTAGAAAGTTGGCTTGCACATTGCTCTGACCTGCTATGTGAGCTGCTGACAGAAGATGCAGATGTAGCTCGGCCCAGTGGCAAATTAGAGCGGCCTCCACGGCCAATGCTCTGCACTGAGTGCCGCTTTGTCAATTTATGTAGGCCACTGCCGTCGTGTTGTCCGACAGAACTCTGACAGCCAGTCCCTCCAGGGTTTTGTGAAAGGCCAGAAGCGCCTGAAATATCACTCTCAGTTCTAAGCGACTGATGGACCACACCGTTTCCTCGGGTGTCCATAGACCCTGGGCATAGCTTCCCTGGCAATGTGCTCCCCAGCCCTTCAGGCTGGTATCCGTTACCACCAAGCACCAATCGGGAAGCACTAGCGGCATTCCTAACCGCAGCATGCTGTCTGAGAGCCACCACTCCATACTGAGTCAGGCCGCAGGGAGCCACGTGAGTCTGCGTTGATAATCCTGGGACATCGGAGACCATCGTTGAAGCAGGGCAATCTGCAGAGGTCTCATGTGCGCTCTCGCCCATGGCACCACTTCCAAGGTGGCCGTCATCGACCCCAACAGCTGGACAATGTCCCAAGCTCGTGGGCGAGGCATCCTCAGGAGCAGACGGACCTGATTCTGAAGCTTGCACCGCCTTTGGTCGAGTAGATAAACAAACCCCGAGGCTGTGTCGAACCAGACCCCCAAATATTCTAGAGATTGAGAGGGGGTCAGGTGACTTTTGGGTATACTGACGACCCAGCCCAGAGATTGCAGTACTGAGACCACTCTGGCTGTGATATGATGACTCTCTTTTGCCAAGTCGGCTCAGATGAGCCAGTCGTCTAGGTACAGGTGAACCCGGATACCCTCTCACCTGAGAAAGGCAGCTACTATCACCATTACCTTTGAAAAGGTTTGGGGAGCTGTGGCGAGGCCAAAAGGCAAGGCCCGAAACTGGAAATGTCTTCCCAACACCGCAAATCGGAGGAACCGTTGGTGCGGGGGCCAAATAGGTATGTGCAAGAAAGCTTCTTTTAGGTCCAGAGACGTGAGGAACTCTCCTGGCTGTACCGCCACAATGACGGAGCGCAGGGTTTCCATGTGAAAATGCAGCACTCTCAGAGCCTTGTTGACTTCCTTCAAGTCGAGAATGGGCCGAAAAGACCGGCCTTTTCGTGGCACCATAAAGTAAATGGAGTAACGACCGCAGCAGTGTTCGGCGGGAGGCACAGGGATCACCGCCCCAAGGTGCAACAAGACTTGTAGGGTCTCCTCTACCACCGCCCGTTTGACAGCAGTACCGCATAGGGACTCCAAAAACACGTCTCTCACCGGGGCATTGAATTCCAATCGGTAACCTTCTCTGATCAGGTCCAGGACCCACTGATCTGAGGTAATCTTGGTCCACTCCTCTAGAAAGAGGGAAAGGCGTCCTCCAGCTGTAAAGGAGGCGAGGACCGGCGCACCATCATTGTGAGGGTCGCCCTTGAACTCCAGGCCTAGCACTGGCCGCTGCAGATCGCTTGTCCGAGCGAAAGGAGTTCCTCTGCTGAAAACGGGCACGTTGAGTAAACCCAGCAGAGCGCCCCAGGCGATACCTTCTAGCTTTATGGAAGCGAGGTCAAGGAGGAGGAGGAAACCACCTGACCCTTGGAAGAAGGCCGCAACCTATCCTCAGGTAACCGCTGGGGTTTAGCATTCCCCAGGTCTTTAACAATCCTCTCTCCCCGAAAGGGCAACTTCGCCAGCCTTTGCTTAGAGGTCATGTCAGCCGCCCAATGCCGTAGCCATAGAAGGCGGCGGACGCCACAGACATCTGTTTAGCCGAAGCTCTGACAAGATCATAGAGGGCGTCAGCTAAAAATGACAAGGCCAACTCCATGCGCGGTGCAACCTCAGCGAGGGACTCCGAACCATCCATGGGCTGTACCACTGCCTGTTGTAACCAAGGCAGGCAGGCTCGAGCAGCATAAGAACTGCAAAAAGACGCCCTTAAGGCTAGGCCCGAAATCTCAAAGGACAGTTTTAGCGCTGATTCCAGGCGTCGGTCCTGAACGACCTTCATGGCGACCCCTCCCTCTACTGGGAGGGTGGTCTTTTTTGTCACTACCGTGACTAAGGCATCCACTTTAGGCATCCCAAAACAGGACAAGTGCTCCTCACTCAGAGGGTAAAGATGCTCCATCACCCTGGCCACTTTCAAGGGCCCCTCTGGGTCAGCCCATTGTGCAGAAATAAGCTCTTGGATGGAATCATGCAAAGGAAAGGCTCGAGCAGGCTTCTTAGTACTCGCCATCCTCGGATTACCAGAGGAGGCCTCGCCTTGAACAGAATCATCAATCGAGAGGGCCTGTAAGGCATCAGAGAGGGGCTGGCAGCTCATCGCGGTGGAAAATCCGAACCGCAGTGGGATCATCCAGATCCAGTGGCAAACCGGCACCTTCCTCTGGCTCCTCAGACCACGAAGGCCTGCAAGATCCCTCAGAGTCCCCATAGCCCGACCACGGGGGGAGGTGCGCCACTCTCCGACAGGGAATTTACCCATCTATGTTTAGCGTGCATCCAACGCTCAGGGGCATCCACTTCTGACATCTGCCCCGGGCCATCATCAGTCGGAGGGAGACCAGGTAGCAACGCAGTGTCAGATACTTGCGGCAGAGCTCTTTTCAGCATGAAGCCTTTATGTAAAATAAGCACAAACTCAGGGGAGAAAAACTCAGCCTCACCTCCCGTCTCCGAATTAGGAGCTGCGTGGAACGGAGCTCCTCTGGTAGCCTCGGCCCGAGGCGCCCCTCTGCTCACAGACTCCTCCGCAACCGCGGGGGTCGAGCCATGTGGCACTTCCAAGATGGCTCCCGCTGCCAGCTACACTGAGCGGGAAGACTCATTGCTCGCAATGCTCGTACTGGCTCTACCGTCTATACAGCACGTTTTACAGAGCCCCGCTGCTGATCTGCCCTTGCCACAACAGGAACAGTGCTCAATTCCCTCAGCACCCATCGCCAAAAAACGGCGGAATAAAATGCAAAATGGCGGCTTTGCGCCAAAATCACCCCGATTGGAACGCCGTCCGCAGGCCCTCCCCGGAGGAGCTGAGTACCGCTCTTACCTCAAAGGACCGAGTCCACCGAGCTCCGGTCACGCTGCACGTCAATAAAAGCCTCAGAATAGCAGCGCATAAAAAGCGCATTTTTTTTTTTTTTACACTGTGAGGAAAGTTGGAGGCAAACAGCTACAGAGGTAGTCCGGAGGCAGTAGAGGGTGGGAAAGGCAGGGACAGGGCGAACCTATATGCCTACATCCACAAGGGGGACGTGGGAAAGGGCGAACCTATGTGCCTGCATCCACAATGGGTAAGGCAGGGAAAGGGCAAACCTATGTGCCTTTAAAGTGGGCACCACCAGCCACAACACCCCAGCTCAACTGGCCAAGCACAGGAGCTTTCCCAGGCAGAAATTTTCAAGGAGCTGAACAAGCTGCGTCCTACCCTGCTGGGAGATAGAGAAATACTGAGAGGCAGATGGAGCTAGCCGTCCTCGAGGCACTATGGTTTTCAGTGTTCTCTATCTCCCCCTGCTGGTAGATGGACACAACCCATTCGTAATGGATTCATCTGCTGCTGATGACAAGGAAATGCTGGCCACAACTACCAGAATTTGCATGGGAGATCCTGTACATTCCTGCTAACAGCACATCTTCTAAGACATTTTCTACTGCAGGAAGGACTGTGGAAAGCAAGAGAGCTAGACTGAATCCTGAGATTGTTGATGACTTATTCATCCACAGATTAAAAAATCATGTGCTTCTTCATAGGGCATATTTCTCCCCCACTACGGCATATGAAGGAGGCTGTATTTTGTACCCCTGGATATTTTAACAGGGTGGATTAGAATTCCATGGGATGGTAGAAGTCAGCTATCGTTGGGGTAGGAAGGGTAGAGGGTGGTGGTGTGGGGGGGGAGGTGTTATTATAGTTGCTCGTTTATATTTATGATTTATAAACAATAGTTGAACAGCATATTGTTCATTTTCACACTTTAATTAATTAAAGATTTAAATATAAAATCATAAGTGTTCTAGGCCTCCGCAGATGAGGACAGGACCCACGGGGAAGGGGCGGGGTGGGGATGGAGACCGAACCCACGTGGAAGAGGCGGGGACAGGGACAAACTTTGTTCCCGTGTCATTCTCTAATCAGAATCCAATAGTCTGCTTAGAGGAATTTAGAATCAGGAATTTTTACATCGCTGGACCTACACTATGGAACAAGCTACCCATGAGAGTTAGAAATATCACCAACTTCAAATAATTCAAAAATAGAACTTAAAAACCTTACTATTCCTACATGCCTACAACTGGGGAAATACCTGAGAATCTGTCACTAAATGTGCAACGTAAGATACACAGAATCAAATCTTGTTGTAACACATTTCTGTTACTTTTCTACAATGTTCATATTCCATATTGTGTCTTATTATGAATCTCCTTATTGTAAACCGCTGAGACCAATCAATAATGTGGAATATAAGTTTTATAATAAATTAAATAGATTTCACATGGGTCATTATGAACAAGATGATGATTTATGGTTGTGGTTTATTCAGATTTGCTGAATTGCTTTTTTTTTTTTTTTTTTTTAACACAATGATTCAAGGCAATAAACAGAATCAAATCTTAGAAAAGTACTCCATCAAAATCATAGAAAAGCAAACCCCACGGAAATAGGAAGTTACATCAGAGGAGGGCGGGACACAGTGAGGGAAGGCCCAATGCAATCTGCATCTTTTATAGATGTGAGACGCTGTGCAGCCGATTCAGCGATTTAAAAAATTTAGCTGGCCGGGCAGCAGAGAGGGGAAAATTAGGTTCTTACCTTGGTAATTTTCTTTCCTTTAGTCACAGCAGATGAATCCATTAACTGATGGGTTGTATACGCCTACCAGCAGGTGGAGATAGAGAACACTGAAAAACCATAGTGCTAGACCCCAACCGCCTTCAGTATTTGAGACTTCCAAAGCAGAGTGAACCATAAAGGTATAGTAACACAAATTTTCCTCACAGCGAACAAACGCCCCAGAACAGGAGCAACAAAGGAGGGACGATCTCAACCTCCTTTAGTAGAACATCATGTAGAAATTCTGATAACTGTTTTCCATCTTCTCCCAATGAGATTTATATCTGCATGAAAGATCTGAACAAAAAACAAAGTCAGACAGGGAGGGATTATGGATTCATCTGCTGTGACTAAAGGAAAGAAAATTACCAAGGTAAGAACCTAATTTTCCCTTCCTTGTCATCAGCAGCAGATGAATCCATTAACTGATGGGATGTACAAAAGCAATCCCTACTTAGGGTGGGAACAGGCCACACCACGAGCCAATACTTGAGCTCCAAATACAGCGTCCTGCTTCGCTGCAACATCCAGCCTGTAATGCCAGGCAAAAGAGAGCTGAGAAGCCCAAGTAGCCGCACTACAGATCTCTTGAAGAGAGAGTGCACCCGTTTCAGCCCACGAGGAAGAGATGGCTCTCGTGGAATGCGCCTTAAACGCTTCAGGCGGAGACCGACCTGAAAGCAGATACGCAGCAAAAATGACTTCCTTGAGCCAATGGGCTATAGAGGCCTTAGACGCTGGACCTCCACGCCGAGGAAAGGACAAGACAAAAAGGTGATCAGAAACACCCCACGCCTCAAATTTGCGCCAGATCCGAGAATAAGCTGCAGAGGTGGACCGCTTGCGGGCCTGCAAGAGAGTGGAGATGACCTTATTAGAGTAGCCCTTGTCTCTCAATTGCACCCTCTCAACAGCCAGGCCGTAAGACCAAATCTAAAGGGATCCTACATAGCCACCGGACCCTGAACTAACAGGTTCGGCATCAGGGGCAAATGCACCGGCGCGTCCACCAACATCTGGCGGCGATCTGCATACCACGGACGCCTTGGCAAATCTGGAGCTATGAGAATCAACAGACCTCGGTGCTGTCGAATCCACAGTAGGACTCGTCCTATCAAGAGCCAAGGAGGGAACACATACAGGAGGCCCAAGGGCCAGAGTTGAGCCAGAGCATCCAACCCCGCCGATTGGGGATCTCTCCTTCTGCTGAAAAAGCGAGGTACTTTGGCATTTGCACTTGACACCATTAGATCCATTCCGGGTGTCCCCCATTTGGCACAAATCTGAAGAAAGACTTCTGCCAGTTCCCATTCTGCCGGGTTGATTTGATGCCTGCTGAAGAAATCGGCTTGCACGTTGCTCTGATCTGCAATGTGAGCTGCTGACAGAAGCTACAGGTGGAGCTTGGCCCAGTGGCAAATCTGAGCGGCCTCCGCGGCCAGGGCCCTGCATTGAGTGCCACCCTGACGATTTATGTATGCCACCGCTGTCGTGTTGTCTGACAGAACCTGGACAGCAAGCCCCTTCAGTCTTTTGAAATGCCATAAGAGCCTGGAGTATCGCTCTAAGTTCCAAGTGATTGATGGACCATCCCGCTTCCACAGGTGTCCACAGACCCTGAGCATAGCTTCCTTGGCAACGTGCTCCCTAGCCTAGGAGGCTGGCATCTGTTATCACCAGGCACCAGGAAGGAAGCGCCAGGAGCATTCCTTGGCGCAGCATCCTGTTGGAGAGCCACCACTCCAAACTGAGCTGGGCTCCAGGGAGCAATGTTAGTCTGTGTTAATATTCCTGGGACATCGGAGCCCATTGTTGATGCAGGGCAATCTGCAGAGGCTTCATATGTGCTCTCGCCCAAGGCACCACCTCCAAGGTGGCCATCATCGACCCCAACAGCTGGACAAAGTCCCAAGCTCGCGGGCGAGGCATCCGCAGGAGCAGACGGAACTGATTCTGAAGCTTGCATCGCCTGTGGTCGGGGAGAAATACAAACCCCGAGGCCGTGTCGAACCAGACCCCCAATACTCGAAAGCCTGAGAGGGGGGTCAGGTGACTTTTGGGCAAATTAATCACCTAGACCAGAGTCTGACGAACCGTTATACCTCTGGTCGGGGCGAGATGGCTTTCATCTGCCGAATCCGCCCTGATGAGCCAATCGTCGAGATACGGGTGAACTCTGACACCCTCTCACCTGAGAAAGGCAGCTACCACCACCATTACCTTGGAAAAGGTATGGGGAGCTGAGGTTAGGCCGAAAGACAAGGCCCGACACTGGAAAAGTTGGCCCAAAACCACCAAGCGGGGAAACCGCTGCTGCGGAGGACAAACAGGAATGTGCAAATACGCTTCTTTGAGGTCCAGAGACGTAAGAAACTCTCCTGGCTGAACCGCCGAAATGACAGCGCGCAGGGCTTCATGCGAACGTGTCGCACTCTTAGGGCCTCACTGACTCTTTATAAGTCGAGGATCGGTCTGAAAGACCCGCCTTTTCGAGGGACCACAAAATAAATAGAGCAGCGACCACAGCCGGTTTCGGCGGGAGGCACCGGAACAACCGCTCCGAGCTGCAGCAAGACTTGCAAGGCCTCCTCTACCGCCGCCCGGTAGCCGGCAGCGCCGCATCGGGACTCCATAAAAACGTCTCTCACTGGGGCACCGAATACCAATCGGCAGCCCTCTCTGATCAGGTCCAGGACCCACTGGTCCGAAGAAATCTAGGTCCACTCCTCAATGAAGAGGGAAAGACGACCCCTACTGCAGGAATCGACGAGAGGACTGGAGTCCCATCATTGTGGAGGATGCCCCTGAACTCCTGGCCGTTGGCCGGCCGCTACGGAACGAGTGTCCGAGCGAAAGGAGTTCCTCTGCTGAAAACGGGCACATAAAGAAAACCCAGCAAAGCGCCCTGGACGAGGGAAAAACAAAGCTTTTGGAAAAAGGCCACGGCCTATCCTCAGGTAACCGCTGGGACTTGGAATCCCCTAGGTCTACCACAATCTTCTCCAATTCCTCACCAAATAACAGAAGGCCCCAAAGGGTAATTTCACCAGCCTCTGCTTAGAGGCCATGTCAGCCGCCCAATGCTGCAGCCAAAGAAGGCGGCGGGCAGCAACCGCCACAGACATCTGCCTAGCCACAGCTCTGAGCAGATCATAAAGGGCCTTAGCCCCACAAGCAGGGCAGACTCCATACGTGGGACAACGTCAGAAAGGGAACCTGCACCATCCTCGGGCAAAACACCCGCCTGCTGTAACCAGGAAGACAGACACGGGCTGTATAGGAACTGCAAATCGCCGCCCTTAAGGCCCAAGATGTAAAAGGACCATTTCAGCGCGGATTCTAGCTGCCGGTCCTGTATATCTTTCAAAGCGACCCCTCCCTCCAAAGGGAGAGTGGTCTTTAAAGTCACAGTCGTGACCAACACATCCACTTTAGGCATTCCAAAAGGGGCCATGTGATCCTCACTCAGAGGGTATTTTTTTATTTATTTTTATTTTAGTTAAACCTGACCCATAGCCCTGGCAACCTTAAAAAGCCCATCAGGGTCAGCCATTGAGCAGAAATACGCTCTTGGATGGAATCATGCTCAGGCAAAGCCCGAGAAGGCTTCTTAGTACTAGCCATCCTAAGATTAACAGAGGAGGCATCGCCCTCGGCCGGATCTTCAATAGAAAGGGCCAGCAAGGCGTCAGAAATGAGCGCTGGCAGCTCGTTGCGGTGGAAAAATCCGTACCTCTTTAGGATCATCCAAATCCCGTGGCAAACCGGAGCCCTCACCTGGATCATCCGTCCATGAGGGCCTACCAGACTCCTCATACTCCCCACAGCCTGCCAGAGGGGGGGAAAGGGAGATGCACCACCCTCAGATGGGGAATTTACCCGTCCACATTTCGCGTCAGTCCAACGCTCGGGGGAAGAAGAAAACTCCGCAGCCAACACCGGGCTATCAAAACCTGAAGGTAATCCAGTCCGCAACGCAGTGTCAGATGCCTCCGGCACAGTCCTTTTTAATATAGAAGGCCTTAAGCATCAGCAGCCCAAATTCAGGGGAGAAAAACTCACCCTGGCCCTCAATCCCCGAATTAGGAAAAGCGGAGGAAGGAGCTCCTCTAGTAGCCTCGGAACGAGGCATCCCCCTGCACTCCGACTCCTCCGAAACCGCGAGGGTCGAGTAACGCGGCGCACACTCCGACTCCTCCAAAACTGAGAGGGTCGAGTAATGCGGCACAGTCAAAATGGCACCCCGCTGCCAGCTCCATTGAGCGGGAAGAATCACCGCTCGCCATGCCCATACTAGCACGAGCGTCTAAGGAGCACATACTGCAAAGCCCCGCTGCTGACCTGCGTTTACCACAGCAGGAGCAGCGCTTAACGCCTTCAGTAGCCATCACCCGACTGGATGGAAATATAGAAATAAAATGGCGGCTTCGCACCAAAACTTACATCGCACAGAACACTATCTGCAGGAACCTCCCCAGAGGAGCTGGGCAGCACTGCTACCTGAGAAGACCGAGTCATTGAGCTCCGGTCAAGCTGCACAGAACCAGAATCTCTGGAGAAAGCTTTGGGACACCAACACCAATAAAGCGTGCACTTTTTTTTTTTTTTTTATACTGTGAGAAAAGTTGGAGGCAGGCAGCAAACGAGGGACTCCAGGATGGGGGTATGGGGTAAGGCAAGGACAGGGAACAAAATCAAGCATGCCTTCAAAGTGGGCACCACCACCCACAACACCCCCGCTCTACTGGCAAAGCACAGGAGCCTCCCCAGGCAGAAATCCAGGAGCTGCTAAAGCGATGTCCACACCTGCTGGGAGACCGAGGAAGAAAGGGGCTGGACGTCCAGAGTCACTATGTCTTTCAGTGTTCTCCATCTCCACTTGCTGGTAGGCGGATACAACCCCATCAGTTAATGGATTCATCTGCTGTTGATGACAAGGAAGTAATCAAATTAGAGTAGATACAAATATACAACAAAGTCAATTTGACTATACTCTATCTATCCAACTACCTGGTGCTTAATTAATAGGATATAGTGAGCTAGGCTTTGCATTTGTACTGAAAACTTGGCTACCAGAAAGACACCTTATTTAGTTGAGCTATGCATCCTAGGATACAATGATATTCGTAGTCCTAGTACTACTAAAAAAAGAGGAGGGGGGTCTCGCAATCTGTAAAAGTTTCTTTTTCATATCATATACTGATTCACTTGTAAAGGAAGAGCTTAAGATATTTGTCATGTAAGCTACAGAATGATTCGACATATGGAACAATTGGTATTTAATTCACATAAAAACATCTTATTGCAGACTGATCTAGAGTTACGATAGATACAAGGGACTAGCGTAGACAAATTGGATAATGGATTAATTGGAGCACATGAAATGGTCTTTAAATATGAAATGGACTTTAGATATGATAATCCATTATCCTTGCCAACATTTCTCCTCCATAAAGGCCTATTACCCCAAATCACATCTATACAATTAGATTGTATTCTCATACAGTCTATTAAACTGATATCCTATATAATAAAACGCACCTCCAACTTTCTGAAGCCGAGAAAGTGAAGCCTTCAAGCCTTGAAGCATTCCTGCAACGTTCCGGAACTATGGCATTAGAACGTTGGAGGTGCGTTTTATTATATAGGATGTGCTCGGTGCTTTTCTTTAGCACATGGGGGGAATTTAATATATGCTGATTAAAGTGGAGGAGTGGCTAGAGGGGGGCAGGGGACACAGGAGACTCGCTGGGTGGCTGGAGGGGGGACAGAGGAGACACACTCGCACCCATCAGTCTCACTCTCTCTCTCTCACACAGTCAATCTCACACATACTATAGAGTCTCAAATATACACACTCCGAGGAAAACCTTGCTAGCGCCCATTTAGTTTTTTTACTAGTTTTCAATATTTCTTTCACAACCAATTTAAATTTGCGTTTCAGCAAAACAACAGGAATGTTGGAACAGCCCAAATAATTATCCTCTAATGTAGCCCCAAATAGGCCCAGAGCATTTAAGAGTGGAACATGTAACCAATGCATTAAGAAAACAAAATAGCCATATAAAAGGTTATAAAATCTCTCTAACAAAACTAAAGAAAAATTTACCACTTAACCCAAAATACCCACAAAGGGGCAGTAAGATGATCTAACAAGGTAGCTATCACCGTCTCAGTACTATGATTGGCTCAAAAACCTGATTGGGAATAATGTAGACTATCAAATTTCTCAAGCTGACATGTCAATTGTTTAATTATGAGACCCTCTAATATTTCACAAAAGACCCCCCCCCCCCCCAAAAAAAAAAAAAAAAAACAGACAATGGGTATAAAATTAGATACCTGATGAGAAGGTGCTTTAAGCTGGGTAAATTAGGTTCTTACCTTGGTAATTTTCTTTCCTTTAGTCATAGCACATGAATCCATTACGAGTGGGTTGTGTCCATCAACCAGCAGGGGGAGATAGAGAGCACTGAAAAACCATAGTGCCTCATGGCCAGCTAGCTCCATCTGCCTCTTCAGTATTTGAAGCTTCCAAAGCAGTGTTACACCGCAAAGCATAACAACATGAACTTTCCTCACAGTGGATGAACACCCCAAAACAGGAGCTATAATTCAAAGGAGGGAATGAACTCATCCTCCTGTAACTGAACAGAAATCCTGAAGACTGTTTTCCAACTTCTCCCAATGAAGTACTACTACTACTATTTAGCATTTCTATAGCGCTACAAGGCGTACGCAGCGCTGCACAAACATAGAAGAAAGACAGTCCCTGCTCAAAGAGCTTACAATCTAATAGACAAAAAAAAATAAAGTAAGCAAATCAAATCAATTAATGTGAACGAGAAGGAAGAGAGGAGGGTAGGTGGAGGCGAGTGGTTACGAGTCAAAAGCAATGTTAAAGAGGTGGGCTTTCAGTCTAGATTTAAAGGTGGCCAAGGATGGGGCAAGACGTAGGGGCTCAGGAAGTTTATTCAAGGCGTAGGGTGCAGCGAGACAGAAGGCGCGAAGTCTGGAGTTGGCAGTAGTGGAGAAGGGAACAGATAAGAAGGATTTATCCATGGAGCGGAGTGCACGGGAAGGGGTGTAGGGAAGGACGAGTGTGGAGAGATATTGGGGAGCAGCAGAGTGAGTACATTTATAGGTTAGTAGAAAAAGTTTGAACAGGATGTGAAAACGGATAGGGAGCCAGTGAAGGGTCTTGAGGAGAGGGGTAGTATGAGTAAAGCGACCCTGGCGAAAGATGAGACGGGGAACAGCAGAGTTTTGAACCGACTGGAGAAGGGAGAGGTGACTAAGTGGGAGGCCAGCAAGAAGCAGATTGCAGTAGTCTAAACGAGAGGTGACAAGGGTGTGGATGAGGGTTTTGGTAAAGTGCTCGGAATGAAAGGGGCGGATTTTACGGATGTTGTAAAGAAAGAAACGACAGGTCTTGGCAATCTGCTGGATATGAGCAGAGAAGGAGAGAGAAGAGTCAAAGATGACCCCAAGGTTTCGAGCTGAGGAGACAGGGAGAATGAGAGAGCCATCAACAGAAATAGAAAACGGGGGGAGCGGGGAGGTGGGTTTGGGGGGGAAAATGAGAAGCTCGGTTTTGGTCATATTTAATTTCAGGTGGCGTTGAGACATCCAGACAGCAATGTCAGACAAGCACGCTGAAACTTTGGTTTGGATGCAAGGTGAGATATCAGGGGTAGAAAGGTAGATTTGGGAGTCATCAGCATAGAGATGGTAGGAAAAGCCATAGGATGAGATTAATGAACCAAGGGAAGAAGTGTAGATAGAAAAGAGGAGGGGACCAAGAACAGAACCCTGAGGTACGCCGACAGGCAGAGGGATAGAAGTAGAAGAGGATCCACCAGAGTGAACACTAAAGGTGCGGAGGGAGAGGTAGGAAGAGAACCAGGAAAGGACAGAGCCCTGGAATCCAAGTGAGGACAGGGTATCGAGAAGTATGCTGTGAATGACAGTGTCAAAAGCAGCGGAAAGATCAAGAAGAATGAGGATGGAATATTGACCTCTGGATTTAGCCAGTAATAGGTCATTGGAGACTTTAGTAAGCGCAGTTTCGGTTGAGTGGAGAGGGCAAAAACCAGATTGTAGTGGGTCAAGAATAGCATGTGAGGAGAAAAACTCAAGGCAGCGGCGGTGAACAGCACGCTCAAGTAATTTGGAGAGAATAGGAAGGAGGGAGATGGGTCGGTAATTAGAGGGACAAGTAGGGTCGAGTGAAGGCTTCTTAAGGAGAGGTGTGACCACAGCATGTTTAAAGGCAGCAGGGACAGTCGCAGTGGAAAGTGAGAGGTTGAGAATGTGACAGATAAAAGGAATAAGAGCAGGAGAGATGGCATTAAGAAGGTGGGTGGGAATGGGATCAGAGGAACAGGTGGTACATTTTGAGGAAGAAAGGAGAAGTGTAGTTTCCTCAATAGTAACTTCAGGAAAAGGAGGAAAGGGAATGAGGGGAAGTAGAGAGAGGGGAACGGACTAGTGGAGGGAGAGATGGTGAGGTAGAGAAAGGTACAGGAAAAACTGAACATAAAAGTAACATGAATCACATAATGAACCACTGAGAGAGGGCTCAAGGATTCATCTGCTATGACTAAAGGAAAGAAAATTACCAAGGTAAGAACCTAATTTTCCCTTCCTTGTCATCAAGCAGATGAATCCATTACGAGTGGGATGTATCAAAGCAATCCCTAGACAGGATGGGAACAAGCAACACCACGCGCCAGCACTTGTGCTCCAAAATGTGCGTCTCTCCTAGCAGCCACATCCAGCCTGTAATGTCGGGAAAAAGAGAACTTCGAAGCCCAAGTAGCTGCACTACATATCTCTTGAAGAGAGAGTGCTCCAGTTTCAAGCCAAGAAGAGGAAATTGCTCATGTGGAATGTGCCTTAAAGGCTTTAGGCGGAGGCCGGCCAGATAGAAGATATGCTGAAAAGATAGCTTCTTTGAGCCAACGGGCTATAGTGGCCTTAGACGCTGGAGACACTCTGCGTGGACCTGACAAAAGAACAGAAAGATGGTCAGAGGTCCTGAAGGCATTTGACATGCGCAGATATTGCAACAGAGCCCTTTGCACATCCAGAAGGTGCAACTGCACATAGGCTTCTGGAAACTCCTCTTTAGACAAGGAGGGCAGGAAAATAGGCTGGTTTAGGTGAAACGCTGAAACCACCTTAGGCATGAAGCAAGGCACCGTACGTACCATTACTCCGGACTCTGAGAATTGCAGAAATGGGTATCGACAGGACAGCACCTGGAGCTCAGATACCCATCTCGCCGATGTCACAGACACCAAAAAGACAGTCTTTAAGGTCACATCCTTCTCCGAAGCTTGCCTAAGCAGCTCGAAGGCGAACACTGAAGGGCCTTTAAAACCCCAGGTTCCAGGCTGGACATGGGGCCCGCACGGGAGGACGGAGCCGAAGCACCCCTCTAAGAAACCGTGTCATATCCGGGCAAGCAGCCAGAGAGAGGCCAGCAACCTTCCCTTGAAAACATCCTAAGGCTACCACTTGAAAATGCAGGGAATTATAGGCCAAGCCTTTTTGTAAACCATCCTGTAAAAAGTCAAGTATCGGCGAGACAGAAGCCCGCACGGGTGTGATCGCTTTAGAAGCGCACCAAGCCTCAAATTGGCGCCAAATCCTGGCATAAGCCACGGAAGTGGAATGCTTGCGGGCCTGTAGGAGAGTGGAAATGACTTTACTGGAATATCCATTGGTTTCTCAATTGTGCCCTCTCAATAGTCATGCCTTAAGACCAAAGCGGCAGGCGTCCTCCATGGTCAACGGCCCCTGTGACAACAGGTTCGGTACCAGAGGTAAAGGCAGGGGATCCTCTACCAGCATCCGCCGGAGGTCCGCATACCACGGCCTCCTGGGCCAATCCAGGGCAATGAGAACCACCTCTCCTTGGTGAAGCCGAATCCGCAGGAGTACGCGCCCTATCAAGGGCCACGGAGGGAACACATACAGGAGGCCCTGAGGCCAGGGTTGAGCCAAGGCATCCAACCCTGCCGAGCGAGGATCTCTCCATCTGCTGAAGAAGCACGGGACTTTAGCATTTGTGCTTGCCGCCATAAGATCCATGACGGGCTTTACCCATTTGGCACATATCTGCAAGTTCCCACTCTGCTGGGTCGATTTCATTCCTGCTCAGATAATAAGCTGCACGTTGCTCTGACCTGCAATATGAGCTGACAGAAACTGCAGATGAAGCTCGGCCCAGTAGCAAATCTGCGCGGCCTGCGCTGCTACTGCTATGCACTGAGTGCCTCCTTGGCGATTTATGCAGGCCACTGCTGTCGTGTTGTCCGACAGAACTCTGACAGCAAATCTTTCCAGGGTCAAATGAAAGGCCAGAAGCGCCTGAAACACCGCTTTCAACTCCAGGCGTTTGATGGACCACTCCGACTCCTCGGGTGTCCATAGACCCTGGGCATGCTTCCCCTTGCAATGTGCACCACAGCCTTCAGGCTGGCATCTGTCACTACTAGACACCAATCGGGGAGCGCCAGCGGCATTCCTCGCCGCCGCAGCATGCTATCTGAGAGCCACCACTCCATACTGAGTCGGGCCGCAGGGAGCCACGTGAGTCTGCGCTGATAATCCTGGGAGATCGGAGACCATCTTTGAAGTAGGGAATACTGTAGAGGTCTCAGGTGCGCTCTCGCCCAGGGCACCACTTCCAATGTGGCTGTCATCGATCCCAGCAGCTGGACAATGTCCCAAGCTCGCGGCAGGGGCATCCTCAGGAGCAGACAGACCTGATTGTGAAGCTTGCACCGCATTAGCTGGGGTAGGTATACATAGCCCGAGTCTATGTCAAAACTGGCCCCCAAATATTCTAGAGATTGCGAGGGGGTCAGGTGACTTTTGGCCATATTGACGACCCAGCCTAGAGATTGAAGTACTGAGACCACTCTGGCTGTAGCTTAATAGCTCTCTGTTAGAGTCTGCTCTGATGAGCCAGTCGTCTAGGTACGGGTGAACCCTGATACCTTCTCGCCTGAGCAAAGCAGCTACCACCACCATTACCTTCAAAAAGGTTCGGGGAGCTGTGACGAGGCCAAAAGGCAAGGCCCGGAACTGGAAATGTTTTCCCAACACCGCAAACCTCAGAAACTTCTGGTGCGGGGGCCAAATTGGTATGTGCAAGAAAGCTTCTTTCAGGTCTAGAGGCGTGAGAAACTCTCCTGGCTGTACCGCAGCAATGACGGAGCGCAGGGTTTCCATGTGGAAATGCCGCAATCTCAGGGACTTGTTTAATTCTTTTAAGTCCAGAATAGGGCGAAAAGACCCACCTTTTCGCGCCACCAAAAAGTAGATGGAGTATCGGCTGTAGCCGTGTTCGGCGGGAGGTACCGGGGACACGGCCCCTAACTGAATCAGACCTTGCAAAGTCTCCTCTACCGCCGCCCGTTTGGCGGCAGAACCGCATCGGGACTCCACAAACACGTCTCTTACTGGGGCGTTGAATTCTATTCTGTAGCCATCTCTGATCAGGTCCAGAACCCACTGATCTGAGGAAATATTGGCCCACTCCTTGGCACAGAGGGAAAAACATCCTCCGATGACAGGAAGCGAGGAGGGGGCCGGCGCACCATCATTTAGAGGGTCGCCACTGAACTCCAGGCCTAGAGCCGGTGGCTGCGGAACGCTTGTCCGAGTGAAAGGAGTTCCTCTGCTGAAAAACGGGCACGAGAAGTGAACCCAGCAGAATGCCCTGGGCGGTACCTTCTAGCTTCACGGAAGCGAGGTCTATAAGAGGAGTGGACCGCCTGGCCCTTGGAGGAAGGCCTCGGCCTATCTTCGGGCAAGCGCTGGGGTTTAGGATCTCCCAGGCCTTTAACAATTTTTTTTTCCAACTCCTCACCAAATAGAAGGCCTTGAAAGGGCAACTTCACCAACTTTTGCTTAGAGGCCATGTCCGCTGCCCAATGTCGTAGCCAAATAAGACGGCAAGCCGCCACTGCTACTGCCATTTGTTTAGCCGAAGCTCTGACAATATCATAAAGGGCATCAGCCAAAAAGGACAAGGCCGACTCCAGCCGCAAAGCCACATGGGCTCCGCTCCATCTCCGGGCTGTTCCGCTGCCAGTTGCAACCACGCCAGGCAGGCTCTAGCAGCATAACAACTGCATGCAAACGCCCGAACAGTAAGACCTGCAATTTCAAAGGACCGTTTAAGTGCTGCTTCCAGCCTACGGTCTTGTATATCCTTCAGGGCAACTCCTCTTTCCACAGGGAGGGTAGTTCTCTTTGTCGCCGCAGTGACTAGGGCATCTACTTTAGGCAATGCAAAGCGAGCCTAATGCTCCTCAGCAGATGGTATATTTGCCCCATAGCCATGGAAACTTTCAAAGGTCCCTCGGGGTCAGCCCACTGAGCGGAAATAAGCTCTTGGATGGAGTCATGCAAAGGAAAGGCTCGAGCAGGCTTTTTGGTACCAGCCATCCTAGGATTCACAGAGGAGGCCGTGCCACTGTCAGGCTCTTCAATAGAAAGGACCTGTAGGGCATCTGAAATAAGCGCTGGCAGCTCATCACGGTGAAAAATCCTCACCGCGGAGGGATCATCCAGATCCTGTGGTAATTCTGCACCTGACTCTGGCTCCTCAGACCACGAAGGCCTGCCAGAACTCTCCGAATCCTCACAGCCCGACCACGGGGGGGGGGGGGGGGGGGGGGGGGGGGGGGGGGGGGGGGGGGGGGGGGGGGGGGGGGGGGGGGAGGGGGGGGGAAGGAGGTGCACCACAATCTGAAGGGGAATTAGCCCTTCTACGCTTTTCTTTATGCCAATTATCAGGGAAAATAGCCTCAGCGGGCAGTCCCAGGCCAAAATCCACCGGGGTGGGGGGGGGGGGGACAATAGAAGGGGCCTCAGACGACCCTTGAGGGAGAGCTCTTTTCAGCATGTATGCTTTATGCAATAACAACCCAAAATCAGGGGAGAAAAACTCGCCCTGGGCACCCAGATCCCGTCCGGGGCTAGCCGCTCCATGAATAGCCTCAATTCGAAGCTCCATCTGCCTTCAGTATTTGAAACTTCCAAAGCAGAGTGTATCCTCAAAGTAGAACAACATGAACTTTCCTCACAGCGAATGAATGCCCCAGAACAGGAGCAATAACCACACAATGGAGTGACGATCTCAACCTCCAGTAACAGACCAGAAATCCTGAAGACTGTTTTCCAACTTCTCCCAATGAGGGAACATATCTGCAGTAAAAAACTGAACAAAAAAACAGAGTCAGACAGGGAGGGATCATGGATTCATCTGCTGTGACTAAAGGAAAGAAAATTACAAAGGTAAGAACCTAATTTTCCCTTCCTTTTCATCAGCAGCAAATGAATCCATTAACTGAAGGGATGTACCAAAGTACTCCCTAGTTAGGGCGGGAATATGCCACTCCCCGAGCAAGCACTTGCGCTCCAAACTGCGCGTCCCGCTGTGCTGCAACATCCAGCCTGCAATGCCAGACAAAGGAGAGTTGAGAAGCCCAAGAACCCACACTACAGATCTCATGAAGAGAGAGTGCTCCAGTTTCAGCCCATGAGGAGGAAATCATTCTCGTGGAATGCGCTTTAAACGCGTCAGGCGGAGACCACCCTGACAGCAGATATGCAGAAAAAAATGACTTATTTGAGCCAATGGGCTATAGTGGCCTTAGAAGCCGGAGACCCTCTTTGAGGACCTGACAAGACAAAAAAGGTGATCAGAGGTCCTGAAGTTATTTGACATTTGCAGGTACTGCAATAGCGCCCTGCGCACATCCAGAAGATGTAACTGCCCAAAAGATTCCAGAAACTACTCCTTAGAAAAGGAGGGCAGATAAATGGGCTGGTTTAGGTGAAAGCGAATGCTACATACCTGTAGAAGGTATTCTCCGAGGACACAGGCTGATTGTTCTCACTGATGGGTGACGTCCACGGCAGCCCCTCCAATCGGAATCTTCACTAGCAAAGGCCTTTGCTAGTCATCGCGCACCGCGCATGCGCGGCTGTCTTCCCGCCCGAAACCGGCTCGTGCCGGCCAGTCTCATATGTAGCAAGACAAAGACAAGGGAAGACACAACTCCAAAGGGGAGGCGGGCGGGTTTGTGAGAACAATCAGCCTGCTGTCCTCGGAGAATACCTTCTACAGGTATGTAGCATTCGCTTTGTCCGAGGACAAGCAGGCTGCTTGTTCTCACTGATGGGGTATCCCTAGCCCCCAGGCTCACTCAAAACAACAAACATGGTCAATTGGGCCTCGCAACGGCGAGGACATAACTGAGATTGACCTAACAACTTATCCAACTAACAGAGTGTAGCCTGGAACAGAATAAAAATTGGGCCTAGGGGGGTGGAGTTGGATTCTAAACCCCAAACAGATTCTGAAGCACTGACTGCCCGAACCGACTGTCGCGTCGGGTATCCTGCTGCAGGCAGTAATGAGATGTGAATGTGTGGACAGATGACCACGTCGCAGCTTTGCAAATCTCTTCAATAGTGGCTGACTTCAAGTGGGCTACCGACGCTGCCATGGCTCTAACATTATGAGCCGTGACATGACCCTCAAGAGCCAGCCCAGCCTGGGCGTAAGTGAAGGAAATGCAATCTGCTAGCCAATTGGATATGGTGCGTTTCCCCACAGCCACTCCCCTCCTGTTGGGATCAAAAGAAACAAACAACTGGGCGGACTGTCTGTTGGGCTGTGTCCGCTCCAGATAGAAGGCCAATGCTCTCTTGCAGTCCAAAGTGTGCAGCTGACGTTCAGAAGGGCAGGAATGAGGACGGGGAAAGAATGTTGGCAAGACAATTGACTGGTTCAGATGGAACTCCGACACAACCTTTGGCAAGAACTTAGGGTGAGTGCGGAGGACTACTCTGTTATGATGAAATTTGGTGTAAGGGGCCTGGGCTACCAGGGCCTGAAGCTCACTGACTCTACGAGCTGAAGTAACTGCCACCAAGAAAATGACCTTCCAGGTCAAGTACTTCAGATGGCAGGAGTTCAGTGGCTCAAAAGGAGGTTTCATCAGCTGGGTGAGAACGACATTGAGATCCCATGACACTGTAGGAGGCTTGACAGGGGGCTTTGACAAAAGCAAACCTCTCATGAAGCGAACAACTAAAGGCTGTCCTGAGATCAGCTTACCTTCCACACGGTAATGGTATGCACTGATTGCACTAAGGTGAACCCTTACAGAGTTGGTCTTGAGACCAGACTCAGACAAGTGCAGAAGGTATTCAAGCAGGGTCTGTGTAGGACAAGAGCGAGGATCTAGGGCCTTGCTGTCACACCAGACGGCAAACCTCCTCCATAGAAAGAAGTAACTCCTCTTAGTGGAATCTTTCCTGGAAGCAAGCAAGATGCGGGAGACACCCTCTGACAGACCCAAAGAGGCAAAGTCTACGCTCTCAACATCCAGGCCGTGAGAGCCAGAGACCGGAGGTTGGGATGCAGAAGCGCCCCTTCGTCCTGTGTGATGAGGGTCGGAAAACACTCCAATCTCCACGGTTCTTTGGAGGATAACTCCAGAAGAAGAGGGAACCAGATCTGACGCGGCCAAAAAGGAGCAATCAGAATCATGGTGCCTCGGTCTTGCTTGAGTTTCAACAAAGTCTTCCCCACCAGAGGTATGGGAGGATAAGCATACAGCAGACCCTCCCCCCAGTCCAGGAGGAAGGCATCCGATGCCAGTCTGCCGTGGGCCTGAAGCCTGGAACAGAACTGAGGGACTTTGTGGTTGGCTCCAGATGCAAAGAGATCTACCAAGGGGGTGCCCCACACCTGGAAGATCTGTCGCACTACACGGGAATTGAGCGACCACTCGTGAGGTTGCATAATCTTGCTCAGTCTGTCGGCCAGACTGTTGTTTACGCCTGCCAGATATGTGGCTTGGAGCACCATGCCGTGACTGCGAGCCCACAGCCACATGCTGACGGCTTCCTGACACAGGGGGCGAGATCCGGTGCCCCCCTGCTTGTTGATGTAATACATGGCAACCTGGTTGTCTGTCTGAATTTGGATAATTTGGTGGAATCTCTGAAAGCCTTCAGAGCGTTCCAGACCGCTCGTAACTCCAAGAGATTGATCTGCAGATCGCGTTCCTGGAGGGACCAGCTTCCTTGGGTGTGAAGCCCATCGACATGAGCTCCCCACCCCAGGAGAGACGCATCCGTGGTCAGCACTTTTTGTGGCTGAGGAATTTGGAAAGGACGTCCCAGAGTCAAATTGGACCAAATCGTCCACCAATACAGGGATTTGAGAAAACTCGTGGACAGGTGGATCACTTCTTCTAGATCCCCAGCAGCCTGAAACCACTGGGAAGCTAGGGTCCATTGAGCAGATCTCATGTGAAGGCGGGCCATGGGAGTCACATGAACTGTGGAGGCCATGTGGCCCAGCAATCTCAACATCTGCCGAGCTGTGATCTGCTGGGACACTCGCACCCGCGAGACGAGGGACAAGATGTTGGCTCTAGTCTCTGGGAGATAGGCACGAGCCGTCGGAGAATCCAGCAGAGCTCCTATGAATTCGAGTTTCTGCACTGGGAGAAGGTGGGACTTCGGATAATTTATCACAAACCCCAGTAGCTCCAGGAGGCGAATAGTCATCTGCATGGACTGTAAAGCTCCTGCCTCGGATGTGTTCTTCACCAGCCAATCGTCGAGATATGGGAACACGTGTACCCCCAGCCTGCGAAGTGCCGCTGATACTACAGCCAAGCACTTCGTGAACACTCTGGGCGCAGAGGCGAGCCCAAAGGGTAGCACACAGTACTGGAAGTGACGTGTGCCCAGCTGAAATCGCAATATCGGGATGTGAGTGTAGGCGTCCTTCAAGTCCAGAGAGCATAGCCAATCGTCTTCCTGAATCATGGGAAGAAGGGCGCCCAGGGAAAGCATCCTGAACTTTTCCTTGACCAGATATTTGTTCAGGGCCATTAGGTCTAGGATGGGACGCATCCCCCCTGTTTTCTTTTCCACAAGGAAGTACCTGGAATAGAATCCCAGCCCTTCTTGCCCAGATGGCACGGGCTCGACCGCATTGGCGCTGAGAAGGGTGGAGAGTTCCTCTGCAAGTACCTGCTTGTGCTGGAAGCTGTAAGACTGAGCTCCCGGTGGACAATTTGGAGGTTTGGAGGCCAAATTGAGGGTGTATCCTTGCCGGACTATTTGAAGAACCCACTGATCGGAGGTTATGAGAGGCCACCTTTGGTGAAAAACTTTCAACCTCCCTCCGACTGGCAGGTCGCCCGGCACTGACACTTGGATGTTGGCTATGCTCTGCTGGAGCCAGTCAAAAGCTCGTCCCTTGCTTTTGCTGGGGAGCCGAGGGGCCTTGCTGAGGCGCACGCTGCTGACGAGAGCGAGCGTGCTGGGGCTTAGCCTGGGCCGCAGGCTGTCGAGAAGGAGGATTGTACCTACGCTTACCAGAAGAGTAGGGAACAGTCTTCCTTCCCCCAAAAAATCGTCTACCTGTAGAGGTAGAAGCTGAAGGCTGCCAGGGGGGAGAACTTGTCGAAAGCGGTATCCCACTGGTGGAGCTGCTCTACCACCTGCTCGACTTTCTCTCCAAAAATGTTATCCGCACGGCAAGGCGAGTCCGCAATCCGCTGCTGGATCCTATTCTCCAGGTCGGAGGCACACAGCCATGAGAGTCTGCGCATCACCACACCTTGAGCAGCGGCCCTGGACGCAACATCAAAGGTGTCATACACCCCCTCTGGCCAGGAATTTTCTGCACGCCTTCAGCTGCCTGACCACCTCCTGAAATGGCTTGGCTTGCTCAGGGGGGAGCTTGTCCACCAAGCCCGCCAACTGCCGCACATTGTTCCGCATATGTATGCTCATGTAGAGCTGGTAAGACTGGATTTTGGCCACGAGCATAGAAGAATGGTAGGCCTTCCTCTCAAAGGAGTCTAAGGTTCTAGAGTCCTTGCCCGGGGGCGCCGAAGCATGCTCCCTAGAACTCTTAGCCTTCTTTAGGGCCAAATCCACAACTCCAGAGTCGTGAGGCAACTGAGTGCGCATCAGCTCTGGGTCCCCATGGATCCGGTACTGGGACTCGATCTTCTTGGGAATGTGGGGATTACTTAGTGGCTTGGTCCAGTTCGCCAGCAATGTCTTTTTTAGGACATGATGCATGGGTACTGTGGACGCTTCCTTAGGTGGAGAAGGATAGTCCAGGAGCTCAAACATTTCAGCCCTGGGCTCGTCCTCCACAACCACCGGGAAGGGGATGGCCGTAGACATCTCCCGGACAAAGGCCGCAAAAGACAGACTCTCGGGAGGAGAAAGCTGCCTTTCAGGGGAGGGAGTGGGATCAGAAGGAAGGCCCTCAGATTCCTCCTCAGAGAAATATCTGATGTCCTCCTCCTCTTCCCACGAGGCCTCACCTTCGGTATCAGACACAAGTTCACGGACCTGTGTCTGAAGCCGTGCCCGGCTCGACTCCGTGGAAACACGGCCACGGTGGGAGCGTCGAGAGGTAGACTCCCTCGCCCGCACCGGCGAAGCTCCCTCTGCCGACGTCGTCGGGGAGCCTTCCTGGGAGGCGACCGCAGTCGGTATCGCACGCGGCACCGATGTCGGAGACCTCACCCCAGGCAAGGGGCCAGCCGGCGCCTCACTCGACGGTACCGGTGGCGCAAGCACCCCCGGTACCGGAGGGGAAGGGCGCAACAGCTCTCCCAGAATCTCTGGGAGAACGGCCCGGAGACTCTCGTGCAGAGCGGCTGTGGAGAAAGACGTGGAAGCCGATGCAGGTGTCGAAGTCAGAGTCTGTTCCGGGCGTGGAGGCTGTTCCGGGCTGTCCATAGTGGAGCGCATCGACACCTCTTCAACAGAGGGTGAGCGGTCCTCTCGGTGCCGATGCCTACTGGGTGCCGACTCCCTCGGCGACCCAGAGCTCTCGGTGCCGATACGGGAAGGGGACCGGTGTCGATGCTTCTTCGACTTCTTGGGACTTAGCATGTCACCGGAGCTTCCCGGCACAGACGAGGAGGACGTAGAATCCAGCCGTCGCTTCCTCGGGGCCGAGGCCGAAGAAGGTCGGTCTCGGGGGGGCTGTACCGCAGGAGCCCTCAGGGTAGGGGGAGACCCACCCGAAGGCTCATCGCCACCAGCAGGGGAATGGACAGCCCTCACCTGCATTCCAGTCGAAGCACCACCGTCCGACGACATCAGCAAAAGTGGAGGTCCCGGTACCACCGACGCCGACTTCCGATGTCTCAGCCCCGATGCAGAGGGTCGATGCCTCGATGCACTCGATGCAGTCGCGGCCGAGGACGGAGGTCTAGACGCTGTCGACGTCGATGCACTCGATACTCCCGGTGCCGATGAAGAGCCCGAGAACAAAACGTTCCACTGGGCCAATCTCGCTACCTGAGTCCGCTTTTGTAAAAGGGTGCACAGACTACAGGCCTGCGTGCGGTGCCCAGCCCCCAGACACTGAAGACACGACGCGTGCCTGTCAGTGAGCGAGATTACCCGGGCGCACTTCTTGAAGCCGCTAGGAGACTTCGATGACATGGGCGGAAAAATCACGCCGGTGAAATCAAAACTCGTAATTGCGGTAGTCACCAAAAAGAGGGGAAGAAAAAAATTCGACCCGAGGCCTGAAAAGGGCCTACCCCGAAGACGAAAGAAAACTTACCGGGGCAAAAACTGGAAATAGCGGAAAGGGAAAAAGACCGAAAAGGTCCTTTTCCAAAATCCTTTTTTTTTTTTTTAGTTAGTGAAAGTCAAAAAGAGACGCGCGAGGTCGACTTAAAGGGCGCGAACGGCGTAACACGACCGTACCGAGCGCGGACAAAAGAAGGGGACTGGCCAGCACGAGCCGGTTTCGGGCGGGAAGACGGCCGCGCATGCGCGGTGCGCATGGGCGCGCGAGGACTAGCAAAGGCCTTTGCTAGTGAAGATTCCGATTGGAGGGGCTGCCGTGGACGTCACCCATCAGTGAGAACAAGCAGCCTGCTTGTCCTCGGAGAAACACTGAAACCACCTTAGGCAGGAAGGAAGGCACAGTACGTACTATACTCCAGACTCTGAGAATTGCAGAAAGGGGTCTTGACAGAACAGAGCCTGCAGCTCAGACACACGTCTCGCCGAGGTCATGGCCACCAAAAAGACTGTCTTTAGAGTCACATCCTTCTCCGAAGCTTGCCTCAGCGGCTTGAAGGCGAACACTGGAGAGCCTTCAACACCAGCCCCAGGGTCCAAGCCTGATACGGCACCTGCACTGGCGGGCAGAGCCGGAGTGCCCCTCTTAGAAACCGGGCAACATCTGGATGAGCGGCCAGGGAAAGGCCAGAGACCTTCTCTTGAAAGCATGCCAATGCTGCCACTTGCACTCGCAGGGAATAGTAGGCCAAGCCTTTTTGTAAGTCATCCAGCAAAAGTTCAGTATCGGCAAGACTGTAGCCCGCGTGGGGGTGATCGCCTTTGAAACACATCACGCCTCAAACTGGCGCCAGATCCAAGCATAGGCAATGGAAGTGGACCGCTTGCGGGCTTGCAAGAGAGTGGAGATGACATGTTAGAATAGCCTTTGTCTCTCAATTGCGCCTTCTAAAGAGCCATGCCGTAAGACCAAAGCAGCAGGGATCCTCCATGGTCACCGGTCACTTCATCAACAGGTTCGGTACCTGAGGCAATGGAAGAGGGGCCTCTACCAGCATCCGCTGGAGGTCCGCGTACCACAGCCGCCTGGGCCAATCCGGGGCAATGAGAATCACCACTCCTTGATGTAGCCGAATTCGCAGGGGGACTCGCCCTATCAAGGGCCACGGAGGGAACACATACAGGAGGCCCGGAGGCCAGGGTTGAGCCAAAGCATCCAACCCCGCCAAGCAAGGATCTCTCCGTCTGCTGAAAAATCACGGGACTTTGGCATTTGCGCTTGACGCCATTAGATCCGCTACGGGCGTTCCCCATTTGGCATAGATCTGAGGGAACACTTCATCTGCCAGTTCCCCACTCTGCTGGGTCAATTTGATGCTTGCTTAGAAAATCTGCTTGCACGCTGCTTTGACCTGCTATGTGCGCTGCAGAAAGAAGCTGCAGGTGTAGCTCGGCCCAGTAGCAAATCTGAGCGGCCTCCGCAGCCAGTGCACTGTCGATTTATGAAGGCCACAGCTGTCGTGTTGTCCAACAGAACTCTGACAGCCAGATCCTCCAGAGTCTTTTGAAAGGCCAGAAGAGCCTGGAATATCGCTCTCAGTTCCAAGCGATTGATGGACCACCCCGATTCTGCGGGTGTCCACAGACCCTGGGCATAGCTTACCTTGCAATGTGCTCCCCAGCCAACCAGGCTGGCATCGGTTATCACCAGGCACCAAGAGGGAAGCGCCAGCGGCATTCCTCGCCGCAGTATGCTGTCGGACAGCCACCTCTCCATACTGAGCCGGGCCACTGGGAGCCACGTTAGTCTGCGTTGATAATCCTGGGACATCGGAGACCATCGTTGAAGCAGGGCAATCTGCAGAGGTCTCAAGTGTGCTCTCGCCCATGGCACTATCTCCAAAGTGGCCGTTATCGACCCCCGCAGCTGGACAAAGTCCCAAGCTCACGGGCAAGGCATCCGCAGGAGCAGACGGACCTGACTCTGAAGCTTGCACCGCCTTGGTCGGGTAGAAAGACAAACCCTGAGGCCATGTCGAACCGGACCCCCAAATATTCGAGAGACTGAGAGGGGGTCAGGTGACTTTTGGGTAGATTGACGACCCAGCCTAGAGATTGCAGTACTGAGACCACTCTGGCTGTGGCCAGATGACTTTCGTCTGCTGAATCCGCTCTGATGAGCCAGTCGTCGAGGTATGGGAGAACCCGGATACTCTCTCGCCTGAGAAAGGCAGCTACTACCACCATTACCTAGAAAAAGATGCGGGGAGCTGTGGCGAGGACAAAAGGCAAGTTCCAAAACTGGAAACGTTTTCCCAACACCGCAAACCGTAGAAACCGTTGATGCGGGGGCCAAACAGGAAAGTGCAAGTAAGCTTCTTTTAGGTCCAGAGACGTGAGATATTCGACTGGCTGTACCGTCGCAATGATGGAGCGCAGGGTTTCCATGCGAAAATGCCACACTCTTAGTGCCTCGTTGACTGACCTTGAGTCGAGGATCGGTCAGAAAAACCCGCCTTTTCGAGGCACCACAAATTAAATGGAGTAGCGACCGCAGTCGCGTTTGGCGGGAGGCACAGGGATCACCGCTCCGAGGTGCAACAAGACTTGCAAGGTCTCTTCTACCGCCGCCCGTTTGACGGCAGTAAAGCATCGGGACTCCACAACCACGTCTCTGACCTGGGAACTGAATTCCAATCGGTAACCTTCTCTGATCAGGTCCAGGACCCACTGATCGGAGTAATCTTGGTCCATTCCTCGAGAAAGCGAAAAAGGCGTCCTCCTACTGCAGGAATCGAGGAATGGACCGGCGCCCTGCATTGAGGGGGCCGCCCTTGAACTCCAGGCCTTGAACCGGCCGCTGCAGAACACTTGTCCGAGCGAAAGGAGTTCCTCTGCTGAAAACGGGCACATTAAGAAACCCCAGCAGAGCGCCCCGGGCAATACCTGCGAGCTTCATGGAAGCGAGGTCTGGAAGAGGAGAGCCACACAGAACCCTTGGAAGAAGGCCTCAGCCTATCCTCAGGTAATCGCTGGGGCTTAGGGTCCCCCAGGTCTTTCACAATTTTCTCCAGCTCCTCTCCAAATAACAGGTGGCCCCGAAAGGGAAGCTTCACCAGCCTGTGCTTAGAGGCCATGTCAGCCGCCCAAGGCCGTAGCCTATAGAAGTCGGCGGACCGCAACCGCCATAGACATCTGATTAGCTGAAGCTCTGACCAGATCATAGAGGCCGTCAGCCAAAAATGACAGGGCCGACTCCATCCGCGGTGCAACCTCAGCGAGAGACTCCGCACCAACCACAGGCTGCTCCACTGCCTGTTGTAACCAAGAAAGGCAGGCCCGGGCAGCATAGGAACTGCAAATAGACGCCCTTAAGGCAAGGCCCGAGATTTCAAAAGACCGTTTCAACGCGGATTCAAGCCGCCGGTCCTGCATGTCTTTCAGGACAACCCCTCCCTCTACGGGGAGGGGGGTCCTCTTAGCCACCGCCGTGACCAAAGCATCCACTTTAGGCATCCCCAAAGGGGCCAATTGCTCCTCACTTAGAGGGTAAAGCTGACCCATAGCCCTGGCCACTTTCAAAGGCCCATCGGGTTCAGACCATTGAGCTGAAATAAGCTCTTGGATGGAGTCATGTACAGGAAAGGCTCGAGCAGGCTTCTTAGTACTCACCATCCTCGGATTACCATAGGAGGCCTCGCCCTTGGCAGGATCATGAATCGAGAGGGCCTGCAAGGCGTCAGAAATGAGCGCTGGCAGCTCATCGCGGTGGAAAATCCTCACCGCACTGGGATCATCCAGATCCAGTGGCAAACCGGCACCTTCCTCTGGCTCATCAGACCATGAGGCCCTGCCATAATCCTCAGAATCCACACCACACCGGGGAGGGGGGGGGGGGGGAGGGAAGTGCGCCACTCTCCGCCGGGGAGTTTACCCATCTATGTTTAGCGTCCTTCCAACGCTCGGGGGAAACAGCCATCCCCGGGCCATCAACACCCAGGGGGAAACCAGGCTGCAGCGCAGTGTCAGACACCTGCGGCAGAGCTCTTTTCAGCATGAAAGCTTTATGCATTAAAAGCACAAACTCCGGGGAGAATAACTCACCCTGACCCTCCGCCTCCGAATCAGGAGAAATGGGAACATGAGCTCCTCTGGCAGCCTCTAACCGAGGCGTCCCACTGCACTCAGACTCCTCCGCAACAGCGAGGGTCGAGACATGCGGCGCTTCCAAAATGGCGCCCGCTGCCAGCTCCATTGAGCGGGAAGAATCATCGCTTGCCATGCTCATACCAGCTCTAGCGTCTAAAGAGCATGTCTTACAGAGCCCCGCTGCTGATCTACGTTTACCACAACGGGAGCAGCGTTTAACTGCTTTAGCAGCCATCGTCTGACCGGACGGAATTATATAAGTAAAATGGCGGCTTAGCACCAAAACTTACCCCGATCGGAACGGCGTCCGCTGGACCTCCCCGGAAGAGCTGGGCACCACTCTCACCTCAAAAGACCGAGTCAAACGAGCTCCGATCAAGCTGCACGTTGAAGATAGCCTCAGAATAGCTACGTAGAACCAGTGCGTACTCCCTTTTTTTTTAACGCTGTGAGGAAAGTTGGAGGCAAGCAGCAACAGAGGTACTCCGGTAGGCAGGGGGATGGGTAAGGCAGGGAAAGGGCGAACCTATATGCCTTCAAAGTGGGCACCACCAGCCACAACACCCCAGCTTCAACTGGCAAAGCACAGGAGCCACCCCAGGCGGAATTTTTCCAGGAGCTGATCAAGCTACGTCCACACCTACTGGGAGATAGAGAAATACTGAAGGCAGATGGAGTTAGCCGTCCATAGAGCACTACAGTTTTTCAGTGTTCTCTATCTCCACCTGCTGGTAGGCGGACACAACCCATCAGTTAATGGATTCATCTGCTGCTGATGACAAGGAACAGACAATACTTCCTGTAGGGCTATCTGAGACTGGCCCGCCTCGAGAAAGGTGTCAAAGAGCCGGCTGCCGCCGATGTCAAAGAACCGGCCTGGGTGGTAATCAACATCGGAGCCAAAGGTGCCGGTGTCAGAGGCCGCACTACGAGCTGGGGGCCAGGCACAGGCACCTCCAATGCCGATGCACATCCCTGCATCAAGCTCTCCAAGAGCTCTGGGAGCAAGGCCCGAGGACATGCTCGTTGAGAGATGCCATCGGTAAAGGCTGAGGGACCAGTGTGGGCTCAGTTTGCTGAACCGCCTGGGATGGGGGAGCAGGATCTCGGCTGCTGGGAGACGCACACATCGGAACCTCTTCAATAGAGGGAGAGCATTCCGCCCAGCACCAACACTTCTCAGGTGCCGGATCCTTCGACGTCCTGGCACCGTGTATTGAAGCAGATCTGTGTTGGTGCTTCTTCGCCTTCACCTGATGCACCTCACTGCAGCTCCTCGGTGACGACGTCAAATCCTCACGTCGCCTTGGGGTTGGGTCCGACGAAATCCGGTCCTGGGGGTCCAGCACAGAAGGAGGCCTCGAGGCAGGTGGATACCCACTCGATGCTTCACTGCTCCCAGTGTCTCTGAGTCTCACAGCAGCCATCCCTACCGTGACTCCCGATGTCAATGCCTCACTCGACAACACCGACCTCGATGCTGATGCCAATGTTGAAGGACCAGACCAAGCTCCAAAAAGTTTCTCTCTCTGAGCCTCTGGGGAAATTTGCGGTTTTTTTTTTCATAAAAAGGACATAATTTGCCAAGCTATGGTCAGGCCCAAGGCACTGAATACATCAAGAATGTGTATCAGTACCCGAGATGGTCTGGTTGCACCCAGTACAATGTTTGAAGCCACTGGGAGTCTTCGATGACATGGAAAGGAAAAAGGCTTTGGCTAAATTAAAGGACTCGATTGTGCTTAAAGAAAAAGAACGGCACAAAATGGACAGCCCGACTGAGAAGGCCTAAGTGCGGCCCACGATGAAAAATAAAGAAAACTTAAACGCTGGCCAAGAACTAAAACAATAAGGTTGTTGTTTTTCTTTTTTGAAATAAGAAAAAAAAAAGAAAAATGCGAGAAATTTGCCAATCAGGACGGGCGACATAAGGAGCAACTGAGAAACCCCGCTGCTCCTCACACGGAGAAAAAACTGAGGAGCACAGTCGAACGGGCGGGAAGGGACTCCTGGGGTACAGGACGCGCATCAGAAGGCTATAGCAACTTGTTGCTATATATTGTACCAGTTCCCGGGCCAACGCAGATCGTTGACCCACTTGTATAAAATAGCCTGCTTGTCCTCACAGAAATACCCATTCCACTCAGTCATAAGTTTAAATGCAAATCAGTTTTTTCAAAAATTCAAAAAGACTAGGAGACAACATAAAATTGCACAGTAGTATAGTTAAGACAGGAAAAATATCTTCTCTCTCAACAATAGTTAAGCTCGGAAACGTCTTGTCAAAGGATATGGTAAAGACAATTAGTACAGTGATGTTTTAAAAAAAAAAAAATGGACAAATTCCTGGAGGTGAAGTCCATAAACCGTTTTTAAGACAGACCTGGGGGAAGCCATTGTTTACTCCTGGGGGTAAGTACAGACTTTTGCTACTTTTGGGGATTCTGCCATATACTTGTGACCTGGACTGGACACTGTTAGAAGCAGGATTCTACGCTAGATGGACCTTTGGTCTGACTTAATATGGCAATTCTTATAATCTAAAAGGTTTTCCTGCTGCTGCATTTGCCAGCTGTGTAGATGCTGTGATACCCTAGACAGATAACTAGTGGTATTGCCATCCTTGATTTAAATATATATTATTTCTCCCCTCTCCCACCCTTCTAAAGTTTGCATATTGAGATCCAAGTTTGTTCCCATACGTTTGTGAACACCACTGACCATTTTAGTAGCTGCCCTCTGGACCATCTTGCTTATATCTCCAGAATTCTACACTATATTCCAAATGAGGTCTCACTAGAGACTTAAAGAGGCACTATCATCCCCTTTTTCCTGTTGGGCATTGTACTTCCTGTGCACCAAATCATCCTTGTGGCTTTTGCCATGACCTTTTCTATCTATTCAGCAACCTTATGACCAAGTTCAATTACCTCCATGTCCAGCTATTCAGTTTCTAACCCAAACACCATTAGAACCATAAAACACACCCTTTTATAAAAATTACACCCATACTATACTGAAACTTATCTAATCAAGGTCACCTAAGCACTAAGAAAGAAGAAAAAGTTAAGGCCTTACAGTGGTCCAAAATAACAGGCTCTATACACATAATACTGAAGTATCGCTGTGGCTTACCTGTATGAGTGTTCAGGTGGTTTCTCAGCAATGTGACTGTCCTGAAAGCTCTACCACACAAATGGCATTTGTGTGGTCTTTCGTCAGTGTGGCTCTTCATATGACGATCCAAGTTAGAACGCCGTGGACACGTGTAACTGCAGAGCTCACACTGGAATGTCTTCTTCACACCTGTCAATGAAAGGCACAACACTTTTCACAACAGTATACACTACAGGTTTAACATATAGCTGCATTGCTCTTTTTACCAGATGCAAAGAATGGTGAAATTATATCATACCTGTTAATTTCCTTTCCTTTAGTCCTGCTGCACCATCCTGATTGGGTTGTACCTTCTTCCAACCAGCTGATGGAAGTTGAGAAACTGACTTTCCCCACCGACATCACCAATAAAGGGCTGGTGCTCTGTGGAAATCTCGTATGCCCCTGCCAAAGCAGCAGAACATCCCATAAACCACACCCATACCCCATCAAACCACTACAGCTATAATATATTCCATAACCAGAAATTTCTGTGAACTTTAAAAAGAAAATAGAATAAAACACCACTAGAGGGAAAGGCAGAGAACTCAATGAGTCCCCTGAACCAAGCATTCCAGTGAGGGTCTCAGGATAGTGCAACAGGACTAAAGGAAAGGAAATTATTAACAGGTGTGACTAAATTTTACCTCTCATCGTCCAGCTGCACCTTCCTGATTATTGATATGCACCTAAGCAGAAGCTCATTGGGAGGGGGAACAAAAGGCCCTCTGAATGACAACTCTGTCAAAGCCTGACCAAGCTCTTAGCTAGCATATCCAGTTTGTAACAATTCTCAAAGGAATGGAGCAATAACCAAGTCATTGTCATGCAGATATCCCTCAGGCAAAATCGCTTGGGTCTATACCTAAGATGTAACTTAAGCCTGAGATGAGTACGCATGCAACCCCAGAAGGCACTCATTTGTTCCTGCATGTATAGGCTGTCTCAACAGTCACTTTAATCCACACAAAAGAAGCCTTGGGAGTCACAGAAAAGGACAAACAGATGATCTGAGAGCCGAAAAGTATTAATCTCTTGCCAACACCTAAGCATGATTCTGCAGACATCCACTCTGTGGAGCTTTCTAGCTCTCGAGTTTGAACCCTGGATCCACAAAGGAGGGCAAGCAGACCTCCTGGTTCACATGGAAAGGAGAGATCACCTTTGGAAGGAAGGAGGGGACAGTTCAAAAGGGGAAAGGGAAAGAAAAGGAAAAGGGGATGGGATTTCATATACCACCTTGCTGTGCTTACAATCAAAGGGGTTTACATTTTATATACAGATATTTAATTTGTACCTAGGACAACGGAGGGTTAAGTGACTTGCCCAGAGAGTCACGAGGAGCTGTAGTGAGAATCAAACCCAGTTCCACTGGACTAATCAATAGGCTACTGCATAGGAACAGGGTCCTCTGGGAAGGAGAGAAGGATCCCAACAGGAAAGGGTCTGAAGCTCTGGCCGAAGCAATTGCCACCAAAAAGACTAATCTTCAAGGCGATATCCTTGAGCAAGGACACCCTCAGAGGCTTAAAGGGAGCTCCCAAGAGTATGTTCAGCACCAGATTCAAATCTCACAGGAGAGAAGGACAAACAAGTGGCTGCACGTGGAAGACACCATACTAAAATAATGTGATATCACTATGACCTGCCACGGAAACCTCTTAGCACATTGCCACCGTGACAAGAGGGTCACCTGATGTACGAGTTCAGCTCCAACCCCTGGTTCAAATCTCTGCTGAAGAAAGCTCAGCACCTCCAGCATCTGAACCTTCCATGGGAGAAGTGGATGACTTGTGGGCTTTGAGCGAGGTGGCTATATTCACAAGAGAAAAACCCTCTCCTTGCTAGGCACTGCCTCTCAAGGGTCAAACTGCAAGCCAGAAAGGATCCTGATTCCCCATTTCCACCAAACCCTATGTGAGCAATCCTCAACCCCTGAGAAGTGGAAGCAGGGCCTCTACTAGCAAACAAGATCAGCATTCCATGGCCTTCGGGGCCAGTGCGGAGTCACCAAAAGAACCAGAAAAGGATGGCATGCTATTCTACAAAGAACCCAGCTGATCAAGGGCCACAGTAGGAAGATATAAAGAAGCTCCTTCCTGAGCCACTGCTGGACCAAGGTATCTATGCCAACTAAGACCACCTTCTTCCTGTGACTGAAGAATGCTGCATTTTGACATTACCACGAGGCCAGGAGATCAAAGAGGTCCAGGAGGAGGCGGAAGCTGTCTATCCCAGATCAACTCCCCCACATCCAGCACAGCAGCAGAGAAAATTCACCTGAACATTGTCTTTTCTAGCTATGTGGACAGCCAACAATGCCAGGAAATTCACCTTCACCCAACAAAGGGCTGCAGCTTCCAAGGGCCACTACCTAACTCCTAATAACTACCTGCTTGTTACTACAGGCCACCAATGCATTGTCCACCATCATTCAAAGCACTCTCCCCCAGAACAGGGGAAGGAACTCCACCAAAGCCAAGTGGACTGCCTGGGTCTCTAGGCAGTTGATGAACCAAGAGGTCTCTAGGGAAGACCAACCCCCCCCCCCCCCCCCGCGCCACTCTACCCAAGCACTAAGCCAACCAGCCTAGCAAAACTTTCATTGATGATCACTACCACCCAGCTAGGCGACTCCAGTGTAATCCCCTCAAAACAGATGCCTGGGACAGTCCCACCAAGCCAGGCAGCATTGAGCCTTGAGACGGAGTGGCAGATGATAGCTGAAGTTCTGAAAAACAGGTGCCTTCCAAAACAAGAGAGTTGCCTGGAGAGGACACATATGGGCCCAAGCTCATGGTTTCTGCCACTAAGCTCAAGAGCTGAAGATAGTCCTAGACCCATGAGGCTTCTAAACTACATAATTTCCCCTTCTGGGCTTGCAACTTGTCCGTGCACTCCTCTGTGAGAAACACTGCTCCCTGGGCCATATCAAAATGAACTTCTTGTTATTCCAAGCTATAAAAGGTAGATGGGTGACCATCTGATTCACCACCAAGCCCAAGCACTCCAAGAGCAAGGTGACCTGAGGGGTGACAGCTGCGGAGTCTGCCAAGGAGACAGCCCAAATAAGCCAATCATCCAGGTAGGGATGGACTCCAATGCTTTAGCAGTGCAAGTGTGCCATGATCACAACCATCACTTTGGAAAAGGTGTAAGAGGCAGAAACCAGACAAAAGAAGGACCCAAAACTGAAAGTGACATCCCAAGACACAAACATAAGTAGTGTATGATCCACCTTGATTGGAATATGCAAGTAGGCCTCAGCAAAATCCAGGGAGGTCAGAAACTCACCTGAACGTACAGAGGTGATCAAGCATTACATTCTGAGGCAGGCATTTAGTTCTTTGAGGCTGAAAAGCCCCCTTTCTTTGGGGTCACACAATAAATAAACAACCCTTACCCTATTCCGAAGGCAGTACTTGCTCCACAACGAGCAGATCTGAAAGATACTAAAGAGAGAGCAAGATGGCCTGTCATTTTACAGCTGAAGCACATGATTAGACCATGAAGGCAATGGACAAGCAAATTCTACAGCACAGCCATGACTGACCCCTTCAATGACATGAGTGGTCTGAGGTGATGCAGACCCACTCATGGCTGACCCCTTCAATGACATGAGTGGTCTGGCTGAAGAGGACCAGTCTGCATTCATCCAAGCTGGCGAGAGGCCTGGAGCGCCTTCATTGTGCCACTCTGGAACCTCTGGCAGAGCCACAAGTCCCAAAGTCTCCTGTCCACTTGGGAATGCAAAAGAGTCCTGGCTTGAAGGGCCAGCTCAGTTCTGGAACAGAACCAGATTAGTGCCTATCTGTCCAAAAACGTGACCTTGGAAGCTAGAGAGGGCAACTCTCCACTATGTTTTAAACCAGTTTCTCCATGTCCTGCCCAACAGCTGGCCCCTGAAGGAGAGCAGACTCGGGAGAATCTTGGGAGGCTGCATCTGCTGCCCAGTAATGCACACAGAGCCACCTCCAGGTCAACACAACAGAGACTACCAAATGTGAAAATATGTACATAAGTACTGCCATACTGGGAAAGACCAAAGGTCCATCAAGCCCAACATCCTGTTTCCAACAGTGGCCAATCCAGGTCACAAATACCTGGCAAGATCACAAAGAAGTACAAAATGTTTTATACTACTAATCCCAGAAACAGTGGATTTTCCCCAAATTCAATTTAATAATTGTGTATGGACTGTTCCTTTAGGAAGCCGTCCAAACCTTTTTTAAACTCTGCTAAGCTAACTGCCTCTACCATATTCTCTGGCAACGAATTCCCGAGTTTAATTACACGTTGATTAAAGAAACATTTTCTCTGATTTGTTACAAATTTACTACTTTGTAGCTTCATCGCATGCCCCCTAGTCCTAGTATTTTTGGAAAGAGTAAGCAGACGCTTCACATCTACCCGTTCCACTCCACTCATTATTTTGTAGACCTCAATCATATCTCCCCTCTGCCGCCTTTTCTCCAAGCTGAAGAGCTCCAGCCGCTTTAGCCTCTCTCTCATAGGGAAGTCGTCTCATCCCCTTTATCATTTTCGTCGCCCTTCTCTGCACCTTTTCTAATTCCACTATATCTTTTTTGAGATGCCGGGACCAGAATTGAACACAATATTTGAGGTGCGGTCGCACCATGGAGTGATACAAAGACATAACATTCTCATTTTTGTTTTCCATTCCTTTCCTAATAATACCTAACATTCTGTTTGCTTTCTTAGCTGCAGCAGCACACTGAGCAGAAGGTTTCAACCTATCATCAACGATGACACCTAGATCCCTTTCTTGGTCCGTGACTCCTAATGTGGAACCTTGCATGACGTAGCTATAATTCGGGTTCCTCTTTCCCACATGCATCACTTTGCAGTTGCTCACATTAAAAGTCATCTGTCATTTAGATGCTCAGTCTCCCAGTCTCGTAAGGTCCTCTTGTAAGTTTTCACAATCCTCCCGCTATTTAAAGACTGAGTAACTTTGTCGTCAGCAAATTTTAATTATCTTACTACTAACTCCCATGTCTAGGTCATTTATAAATATGTTAAAAAGCAGCGGTCCCAGCACAGACCCCTGGGGAACCCCACTAACTACCCTTCTCCATTGAGAATAAGGTAAAATTATGTATCATACCTGATAATTTTCTTTCCATTAATCATAGCTGATCAATCCATAGACTGGTGGGTTGTGTCCATCTACCAGCAGGTGGAGATAGAGAGCAAACTTTTGCCTCCCTATATGTGGTCATGTGCTGCCGGAAACTCCTCAGTATGTCGATATCAAAGCTCCATCCGCAGGACTCAGCACTTAGAGAATTACACCCACAAAGGGACACTCTGCCCAGCTCACCACCGCCAAAACGGGGGAGGGGAATTAACCCAGCTCATCCCCACACAAGTGGGGGAGGGGAATCCGTCCAGCTCATCCCCGCAGAGCGGGGGAGGGACACCACACCCGCCGATGCGGGGGGATCTGGCTTATCCTGCAACCGCGGGAGGAGCTGACTGACCCTAACACCGCCGAAGCGGGAAGGGTACAAAGCTGCCCTACAGCCGCACGAAGCGGGAGGGAGTGCTGGCAGAATTTAAGTCTCAATCCAGCCCCGTAAAACGGAGGGGAGAGGAATGCAGCAGCTCACTGTAACACAAATTCGTCTCAACTCTTGAAGAATCCATTGAAAAACGAACACGAAGTCCTCCTGAACAGGAACTGAAGACTAAACTTGAACCTGAAATGCAACCAGAATATAAACAATACAGATATCTGGGAGGGACTATGGATTGATCAGCTATGATTAATGGAAAGAAAATTATCAGGTATGATACATAATTTTACCTTCCATATCATCATGCTGATCAATCCATAGACTGGTGGGATGTACCGAAGCAGTACTCACCCAGGGCGGGACATTGAAATCCCTGACCTCAACACTGAAGCTCCAAACCGGGCCTCCGCCCGTGCCGCCACAGTCAAGCGGTAATGCTTGGAGAATGTATGGGCCGATGCCCAAGTTGCCGCCTTGCATATATCTTCCAAGGAGACGGAGCCGGCCTCTGCCATCGAGGCCGCCTGAGCTCTAGTGGAGTGAGCCTTCAGCTGGATAGGCGGCACCTTCCCTGCGGCCACATAAGCCGCTGCAATGGCTTCCTTGACCCATCTTGCCACTGTAGGCTTAGCAGCCTGCAGACCCTTACAAGGACCTGCAAACAGGACAAACAGATGATCCGACTTCCGGAAATCATTGGTCACTTCCAAATATCTGATGATGACTCGTCTCACATCCAGATATTTAAGAGCAGAGTATTCCTCTGGGTAGTCCTCCCTACGAAAGGAAGGGAGACAGAGCTGCTGATTCACATGGAAGCGAGAAACAATCTTGGGCAGGAAGGAAGGCACTGTGCGAATAGTCACTCCTGCCTCAGTGAACTGCAGAAAAGGCTCTCGACATGAGTGCCTGGAGCTCGGAAACTCTTCTGGCTGAAGTGATAGCCACCAAAAAGACTGCTTTCAACGTCAGGTCTTTCAGAGATGCCCTCGACAAGGGTTCAAAAGGCGGCTTCTGTAATGCTCTTAGCACCAGGTTGAGATTCCACGCAGGCACCACCGAGTGCAGAGGAGGGCGCAGGTGATTAACTCCCTTGAGAAAACGCACCACATCTGGCTGCGAAGCCAGGGAAGCACCCTTCAGGCGGCCCCTGAAGCAAGCCAGGGCCGCTACCTGGACTTTAAGGGAACTGAGCGACAGGCCTTTCTCCAGACCTTCTTGCAGGAATGCCAACACTGAAGAAATTGGAGCAGTGAATGGAGAACATGAGCCTGCTTTACACCACGCTGCAAAGGTACGCCAAACCCTGGCATAAGCAGTAGAAGTAGAGCGCTTCCTCGCTCTCAGCATAGTGGCGATGACCTTGTCTGAGAAGCCCTTCTTCCTCAGACGCTGCCGCTCAATAGCCAGGCCGTAAGACCAAAGGGGGAGGGATCCTCCATCACCACGGGACCCTGATGTAACAGACCCTGCTCCACTGGCAGCCGCAGAGGATCGTCGACTGAGAGCCTGATCAAGTCCGCATACCAGGGACGTCTGGGCCAATCCGGACCCACCAGGATTACCCGGCCCGGATGCTTTGCCACCCGGTCTAGCACCCTGCCCAACATGGGCCAGGGCGGGAACACATAGAGGAGCTCTTGTGTCGGCCACTGTTGGAGAAGAGCATCTACTCCCAGGGATCGAGGGTCCCGTCCTCTGCTGAAAAAGCGCGGCACTTGGCAATTGGCCGATGACGCCATCAGATCTAGGCTCGGCTGGCCCCAGCGCTTCGTGATGCCCAAGAACGCCTGAGCAGATAGCTGCCACTCTCCGGGCTCCAAGGTATGGCGACTGAGAAAGTCCGCCTTGACATTCATGACTCCGGCAATGTGGGCCGCTGACAGATGTTCCAGGTTCACTTCCACCCACTGGCATAGATTCATGGCCTCCTTGGCTAGAGGGGCGCTCTTGGTACCTCCCTGGCGGTTGACATAGGCCACAGCCGTGGCATTGTCCGACAGGACCCGTACTGGCTTCAACGCCAGTACCGGGATGAACTCCAAAAGCGCCAACCGAATGGCTCTGAGTTCCAGGAGGTTGATAGACCACTTTGCCTCTGCAGGAGACCAGAGCCCCTGCGCTGTCCTTCCCAAGCAGTGGGCTCCCCAGCCCGACAAAGAGGCGTCCGTCGTGACGACAATCCACTCCGGGGTCACCAGAGGCATTCCTGCAGACAACTTGTCTGTCTGCAGCCACCAGCTCAGCGCCTTGCGCACTGCTGGGTCCAAGGGAAGGCTCACCGCATAATCCTCCGACATCGGAGTCCAGCGCTGCAGCAGAGAGTGTTGTAGTGGTCTCATATGAGCCCTGGCCCAGGGCACTACTTCCATCGTGACCGTCATAGAGCCCAACAGCTGCACATAGTCCCAAGCCCGAAGAGGAGAGGCTACGAGGAACTGGTCCACCTGAGCCTGAAGCTTGACAATCCGATTGTCTGGCAGGAACACTCTGCCCACTTGGGTGTCGAATCGAACTCCCAGATACTCCAGGGACTGAGTCGGGCGCAGCTGGCTTTTCTCCCAGTTGCTGATCCACCCCAGGGAGCTCAAAAGAGCAACCACCCGGTTCACAGCTTTGCCGCACTCTGCATAAGAGGGGGCTCGGATCAACCAGTCGTCCAGATAAGGATGGACTTGTACTCCTTCCTTCCTCAGGAAGGCCGCGATGACCACCATTACTTTGGAGAAGGTCCGCGGAGCAGTAGCCAACCCGAACGGGAGGGCTCTGAACTGGAAGTGTCGGCCCAGTACTGCAAAACGCAGAAAGCGTTGATGAGGAGGCCAGATGGGAATATGCAAGTACGCTTCCTTGATGACCAAGGATGCCAGGTACTCCCCTGCCTTCACTGCCGCTATAACAGAGCGGAGAGTCTCCATGCAAAAGTGCCGAACTTTCAAGGCCCGATTGACCCCTTTGAGGTCGAGGATAGGCCGTACAGAACCTCCTTTCTTTGGTACCACAAAGTAAATGGAGTAACGTCCCTTGCCAAGCTGATTTTCTGGCACCGGAACGACCGCACCCAGGCGGATCAGATTGTCCAAGGTCTGCTGCACTGCCACAGCTTTGACCGGAGACTTGCAGGGAGAGAGTACAAACCCGTCTCTTAAGGGTCGGCAGAACTCTAGCTTGTAGCCGTCTCTGATGACTTCCAGCACCCAAGCGTCTGAAGTTATTGTGGTCCACTCGCCCAGAAACGAGGACAGCCGTCCTCCAATCTGCACTGGGGGGTGGACCAAGGCCCCGTCATTGGGTACGAGACCCTGGGGGAGGACCGGAGGGAGCACCTCCGGGACGGCGGTCTCTGCGAAAGGAATGCTGCTTGGGGGAGAAGTTCCTCTTGAAGGAAGAGGAGGCAGAAGAGCCCGACCTGCCCGGGCGGTACCGACGGGCTTCCTGAAACCGTCCTCTGGAGGTACCGGGGCGAGTACTAGCCCGAGCCCTGACCTCTGGTAACTTCTTGCCCTTAGACGTGCCGAAATCGGTCACGATTTTGTCCAGCTCGACCCCAAACAGCAGCTTGCCTTTAAAAGGCAATTTAACCAGGCGGGATTTAGAGGCGTGGTCAGCAGACCAATGCTTCAGCCAAAGCCACCGCCGCGCAGAGATTGTCTGAGCCATGCCTTTAGCTGAGGCCCTCAAGACATCATACAGCGTCTGCCAAATAGGCCAAGCCCGATTCCAGGGCCGGCCAATCAGCCCTCAAGGAATGATCCGAGGGGGAAGCCCGCTGCACCATAGTCAGGCACGCCCTGGCCACATAGGAGCCGCAAACTGAGGCCTGCAAACTTAAAGCAGCCGCCTCAAAGGACGACCTTAAGGCCTCCTCCAATCTTCTGTCTTGGGCGTCTTTTAGGGCCGTGCCACCTTCCACCGGCAACGCCGTTTTCTTAGTCACCGCAGTGATTAAAGAATCCACGGTAGGCCACAGATAGGCCTCACGTTCACTTTCAGGCAAAGGATAGAGGCGGGACATAGCCCTAGCCACTTTAAGGCTCGCTTCCGGGACATCCCACTGAGCCGAAATTAAGGTGTGCATAGTATCATGCACGTGGAAGGTTCTAGGCGGGCGCTTCGTCCCCAGCATAATGGCAGAACCAACAGGGGCTGAGGGAGAGACGTCCTCCGGAGAGGAAATCATCAAAATGCCCATGGCCTGCACTAACAGGTTGGGCAAATCATCTGAGCTAAAGAGCCGCGCTGCAGAGGGGTCATCCGCTCCATCCGAGCGGGGATCCGTCTCCTCCAAGGAATCCGCAAAGGACCGTTGGGAGAACTCAGAAACGCTGCCCTCATCTACATCGGAGGAGACAAAGTCCTCCAAGGCCTGGGAATCAACCCGAGGGCGTTTACCTCCGGGGGCCTCAACCTCTTTACCAGACGAGGGAGCAGGGGCAGCGTTTTGCATAAGGAAGGCCTGATGCAGCAGCAAAACAAACTCGTGGGAGAAACCCCCCAGACTGTGCACTTCCGCAGCCTGGGCTACAGCCCTAGACGCACTCTCAACCGGCGCTCGCAAGAGCGGGGGAGAGACATGCTGCGCATCCAAAATGGCGTCCGGCGCGACACTCCGCGAAGGAGCCGCGCGGGAAGAACGGCGCTTAAGTTTAGCCGCTTTTGTGCCGTCGCCCAAATTAAGGGCGCTCATGGCATTAACGTCTCCCACCTCAAGGGCGGCCCAAGAAGAAGCCGTCCGAGCCGCATGGCCGGCTAAGATGGCGGAGGCGAGCAGCGGGGGATGGGCGTTTATGGCGGGAAAAACCGCCACACCGGAGGAAGGACCGGGATACTCATCGGTCACGAAACTGTCACCCAACAAGGGCGAATCAGACTTTAAGACCCCCGCATCCCCTCTAGAAGCGCACAAGCGATCTGGGGAGCGACTCTTTGCGCCCTCGCCCTCCGACACCATAGGCCACGTTTAGATCAATCGGGGAACCCCCTGCCCGCTATAAAAAGGTAAAAATTACCTGCTTTCCGCTCCGAGCTGTAACGACCTGGTGTCCCAGTGAGTAGCTGCAATAAACGTTTAAATAAACGTCAAAATAAACGCCTTTAAGGACGTTCAAATTTTTTTTTTTTTTTTTTAACGGAGCCAGCAGGAGGGGGGAGAAAAGGAGGGACCTGGCACCACCAGGTTTGCACTTGCTCAAGAAGAGCCCTCAACCCCAGGCACTCAACAAAACCTAAAAATTAGGCTTGGAGGCCTAGCCAGAGCTGCTGCTGTGTGTGACCACCACCTGCTGAGATAGAGAACATACTGAGGAGTTTCCGGCAGCACATGACCACATATAGGGAGGCAAAAGTTTGCTCTCTATCTCCACCTGCTGGTAGATGGACACAACCCACCAGTCTATGGATTGATCAGCATGATGATATGGAATGACCATTTAACCCTACTCTCTGTTTTCTATTTTTTTAACCAGTTTTTAATCCACAATAGAACACTACCTCCTATCCCATGACTCTCCAATTTCCTCTGGAGTCTTTCATGAGGTACTTTGTCAAACGCCTTCTGAAAATCCAGATACACAATATCAACCAGCTCACCTTTATCCACATGTTTGTTCACCCCTTCAAAGAAATGTAATAGATTGGTGAGGCAAGACTTCCCTTCACTAAATCCATGTTGGCTTTGTTTCATTAATCCATGGTTTTGAATATGCTCTGTAATTTTGTTCTTGATAATATAGTCTCTACCAGTTTGCCCGGCACCAACGTCAGACTCACCGGTCTATAATTTCCCGGATCTCCTCTGGAGCCTTTTTTAAAAATCGGCGTTACGTTGGCTACCCTCCAATCTTCCTGCACCACGCTCGATTTTAAGGATAAATTACATATTACTAACAATAGCTCCGCAAATTCATTTTTCAGTTTTATCAGTACTCTGGGATGAATACCACCCGGTCCAGGAGATTTGCTACTCTTCAATTTGTAGAACTGCCCTATTACATCCTCCAGGTTTATAGAGAATTTGTTCAGTTTCTCCAACTCATCAGCTTTGAATACCAATTCTGGTACCAGTATTTCTCCCAAATCTTCCTCGGTGAAGACCGAAGCAAAGAATTCATTTAATCTCTCAGCTATTTATTTATTTGTAACGCTTATACCCCGCACTTTCCCACTCATTAGCAGGTTTAATGTGGCTTACATAGTACAACAGGTTAAAGTAATATAGAATGGATGAAGCTTTAATATAGTAAATAAAGAGGTGGTCATTTAAATATGGATAGGTAAGATGGGCAAGGGAGGAAGGGAGAGGTAGGGGAATGAGAGGATGTGTATTGGGATTAGCGTATTGTTTAGTGTGGGAAATATAATGGAGGATTAGGAAGAGGGATATATTAGAGTATGTAGGGAGGGGTAGGAAGAGGGATGTACTAGAAAGGATTAAGTAGGGGAGCATATGCCAGGTATTGTCTTCATGGTCTGATCCGGTAGTGCAGATGGACTCGTAGTTTAAGTCAGGTCACTGGTGTAGGCTTGTGTAGACTATGGCTTTGTCTTCCCTGATTGCCCCCATTTACCCCTCGGTCATCTAGCGGTCCAACCGATTCTTTTGCCAGCTTCCTATGTGTCTTTGCCTCCAACGCAATCTTTTTCTCAAAGTCCCTCTTAGCCTTCCTTATCAGCACTTTGCATTTGACTTTACATTCCTTATGCTGTTTCTTATTATTTTCAGTCGGTTCCTTCTTCCATTTCCTGAAGGATTTTCTTTTAGCTCTAATAGCTTCCTTCACCACACTTTTTAATCATGCCGGCTGTTTGGTCTTCTGCCCTTCTTTTTTAATACGCGGAATATATTTGGTCTGGGCTTCCAGGATGGTGTTTTTGAACAACATCCATGCCTGATGTAAATTTTTGACCCTTGCAGCCCCTCCTCTAAGTTTTTTTTTCACCGTTCTTCTCATTTTATCCTAGTCTCGTTTTTTTAAAGTTAAACGCTAACATATTTGATTTCCTATGTATACTATGTGTACCAGATTATATAGAATCTCCACAAGAATAGCCACCAAGTTACCTCTGGGGACTTCAGTAGCTGTTATAGCCAACACATCATTGCTCTAGTCAAATAACCACCCCCCAAAAAAAAAAAAAATTTTTTTTAATTAAAACCATAGCAGCCTGAACACTCGCTGTAGTGGAGGAAAAGTACAGCTTAAGCTACTGCACCTTCATCTTACAGGTGCATGTCCTTGGAGGGCTGAACCCTATTTCAAGGGAAAACAAAAAAAGGGGTGGGGAAAATAGGCTCTATTCAAACAATGGGGCAGACGTATTAATTAGTTAAAGCAATGATTTTTATTGTGAATAGGTGACTAATACATAAATACTGCATACAAAATAAATATATCAGTGTACGTATATACTAAATGAACATCTCAAAACATATATACGAGTTAAAACCAAATGAACATATATAGATGTAAAAAACAGAGCACAATTATAACCAATTTCAAATCCATAAAAGTAATATTAAAATAACAGTCATGTAATCTCTAAAAGAATTAAATGTGAAAAAATGGTGTTGCAGAGTAAATGCATGCATCAGTAATGCAAAAACAAATGCTTATACAAGGAGTAACATAAGGTGTGATGTTTACACAATAGACAGCTAACACAGGGTTCCAAACAGTATCTGACTGGTTACATACAAGAGTCTGTAGGTGTCCAAAAATTGTTGCCAGAGAGAGTACAAGGAGTATACAAAGTGGCAACATGATGTATAGACAAACAGAGTGTATAAATAATAAAGGGTGAGGTAGATTTGAAACTCTGTCTATACATCATGTTCACATTTTAACTAATTTATACGTCTGCCCCATTGTTTGAATACAGCCTATTTTCCCCACCCCTTTTTTTTTTTTTCGCTTTTTTTGTCCTGTGGGGATCAAGTGCACCTCCACACTCCATGTGGTTTTTCTCTGACCCTATTTCAAGGGAACAGCAGCTTTCTTAGTCACCCCCATGACCAGCACGTCCACCTTGGGAAACTGCTAATACCTTTCCATTTCCTCTGGAACAAAGGGATACAATCTGTCCATCACCTTGGAGACTCTGAGGATCCCATCCAGGGCCTCTCACTGCCAGTATCATGCAGACGAGAACCTTGTGAAGAGGGAAGTGATGGCCTCAGTCAAGGAGGCCCAAGGAGAGACCCAGAGTCTTCAAAACCAAATCAGTAAGACAGGAAACGTCTTCCAGCCAAAAGAGCCTTATGACTGGAGAGCACGTCTTTTCCTCCGGGAGGGGGGTGGGGGAAGGGCAGGGGCTGGAGGTTCTGCTTCTGTCCCAGAGTGAAGTGGCAGATGAGAGTTTTGAAAGGTCCCCTTACCTCCTCATGACCAAATCCCAGAGGTCAAAGGACCTCCAGTCAGGATTGCTTGCTGGAGCCATTCTGAGTTTTGGACAGCCCTGGGGCCAATGGAAAAACCCCAACCCCCCCCCCCCCCCCCAAGCAGCTTTATTTCTCTGCTATAATGAAATAAAGCTAGACTGCCCAGACAATGTTTTTCCCTTTCCAACCCACCTTTTTTTTTTTAAGGTTGCATGAAGCTGCAGGGATCCTGGGAGGGTGGGGGTGGGGTCGACACACACAAGGGTTGCAGGAAGGCAGAAAGGGAGGAGATGGGGACCCACATAAAACCACCTGCAGCAAGGGCCCTGTTGGGATTAAGTTGAGTGCCTCACCAAGTTAGCACCTGTGAGCGACGACTTGCGGCTGTGCAGTCACACACTGCTCTCTACCAGGTCTGGTCCATGAAGTATAACCATGCCACTAGGCTCTACCAAGCAGAATGGCCTTATTCAGCATGGCTTGGAGATAGTCCTGGGAGCCTGCACAAGCTACTATCTGCAGGACGTACAGAAAATACTGGAGCACTTTTCTACAGAGCACCAGCCCTTATACTGTTGATGTCACTGGGAAAAGTCAATTTCTTTACCTCCATCTGCTCACAGGAAGGGGGATACAACCCAATAAGCAATTTGGTTAAGCTGGACACTAAGGAAGAAAAAGGTAAATTTATAACATGCCATAATGTATTGATTTGTAAACCGCTCAGAAGGCTCTCAAGGGAAAATCAGGTTCTTACCATGATAATTTTCTTTCCTTTAGTCATAGCAGATGAAGCCACTACGAATGGGTTGTGTCCATCAACCAGCAGGGGGAGATAGAGAGCACTCAACTTTTCACAGTGCCTCATGGCCAGCTAGCTCCACTGCCTCTTCAGTATTTGAAGCTTCCAAAACAGTATGGCAAACCGCAATGGGAATAACGAACTTTCCTCACAGCGAACGATGGCCCCTTAACAAGGGCATGAACTCAAAAAAGGAGGTAATGAACTCATCCTCCTGGAGGGAATAAACTCGTCCTCCACTTTGTATCAACGGAGAGAATACTTGCATCCTCCTGGAGGGAATAAACTCATCCTCCCAAAACATGAACTGGAGGGAATGAACTCATCCTCCTATAACTGTAACAAGAATCCTGAAGACTGTTTTCCGACTCCCCAAGGAAGGAATATAACTTCAGGAAACAAGAACAGCACCTAAAATCAGAATCACTGCAATACAGACAGACAATCATACAGGGAGGGCTCATGGCTTCATCTGCTATGACTAAAGGAAAGAAAATTATCATGGTAAGAACCTAATTTTCCCTTCCTTGTCATCAAGCAGATGAAGTCATTACGTATGGGATGTAACAAAGCAATCCCTAAATAGGGTGGGAACAAGCCACACCACATGCTAGCACCTGTCCTCCAAAACGCGCATCCCTCCTGGCAGCCACATCCAGCCTGTAATGTCAGGCAAAAGAGAGCTTAGAAGCACATGTTGCAGCACTGCAAATCTCATGAAGAGAGAGTGCTCCAGTTTCCGCCCAGGAAGAGGAAATCACTCTTGTGGAATGTGCCTTAAAGGCTGCAGGCGGAGCCCGGCCAGACAGCAGATATGCTGAAAAGATAGCTTCTTTGAGCCAACGGGCAATAGTGGCTTTAGACGCTGAAGACCCTCTGTGAGGACCTGCAAACAGCACAAAAAGATGATCAGAGGTCCTGAAAGAATTTGTAATTCGCAGATACTGCAACAGAGGCCTGCGCACATCCAAAAGGTGCAACTGCCCAAATGAATCTGGAAACTTCTCTTCAACAAAGGAGCGAAAAAAACCAGGCTGGTTTAGGTGAAACGCTGAAACCACCTTAGGCATGAAGGAAGGCATGGTCCGAACCGTGACCCCTGACTCTGAGAATTGCAGAAAAGGGTCTCTACAGGACAGCACCTGGAGCTCTGACACCCATCTCGCCGAGGTAATGGCCACTAAAAAGACGGCCTTCAGTGTCAAATCTTTCTCTGAAGCAAGCCAAAGCGGTTTAAAGGGAGCCCCTTGAAGGGCCTTCAATACTAACCTCAGGTTCCAAGCTGGACAAGGTGCCCGCACGGGAGAACGGAGCCAAAGCACCCCTCTAAAAAACCGTGCCACATCTGGATGAGCAGCTAAGGACACGCCTTCAACCTTGCCACGCAGGGAGGCCAATGCTGCCACCTGCAGGGAATTATAGGCCAAGCCTTTGTGTACACCATCCTGCAAAAAGTCCAGAATCAGCGAGACAGGAGCCCGCAACGGAGAAAGCGCTCTTGAAACACACCAGACTTCCAACTGGTGCCAGATCCTGGCATAAGCCACGGAAGTGGAGCGCTTACGGGCCTGCAGGAGAGTGGAAATTACCTTATTTGAGTAGCCTTTATCTCTCAATTGCTCCCTCTCAATCGCCATGCCATAAGACCAAAGCGGCAGGTGTCCTCCATGACCACCGGACCCTGTGACAACAGGTGCTGAACCAGAGGTAACGGAAAGGGAGCCTCCAACAGCATCTGTCGGAGGTCCACATACCAAGGCCTCCTGGGCCAATCCAGGGCGATGAGCACCACTTCTCCTGGATGCAGTCGAATCCGCAGGAGCACTCGCCCTATTCAAAAGCCACGGAGGAAAGACATACAGCAAGCCCAGGGGCCAGGGTTGAGCCAAGCCATCCAACCCAACAGAGCGAGGATCCCTCCCGTCTGCTGAAGAAGCACGGGGCTTTGGCATTGGAACTGGTTGCCGTAAGATCCATCACTGGCTTGCCCCATTTGGCACATATCTGCAGGAATACATTGTCTGCTAGTTCCCACTCCGCTGGATCGATCTGATGCCTGCTTAGATAGTCGGCTTGCACGTTGCTCTGACCTGCAATGTGAGCTGCTGACAGGGACTGTAGATGCAGCTCGGCCCAGTGGCAAAGTTGTTCGGCCTGCGCGGCTAGAGTTCTGCACTGAGTGCCGCCTTGTCGATTTATGTAGTAGGCCACTGCTGTCGTGTTGTCCGACCTCACTCGGACAGCCAATCCTTCCAGGGTCACTTGAAAGGCCAGAAGAGCCAGAAACACCGCTTTCAACTCCAGGCGGTTGATAGACCACTCCGACTCGTCGGACGTCCACAGACCCTGGGCATGCTTCCCCTGGCAATGTGCGCGCCAGCCCTTCAGGCTGACATCTGTCACCACTAGGCACCAATCGGGGAGCGCCAGCGGCATTCCCCACCGCAACATGCTGTCCGAGAGCCACCACTCCATACTGAGGCGGGCCGCAGGGAGCCATGAAAGTCTGCACTGATAATCCTGAGATACTGGAGACCATCGTTGAAGTAGAGAATACTGTAGAGGTCTCAGGTGCACTCTCGCCCATGGCACCACTTCCAAGGTGGCCGTCATCGATCCCAACAGCTGGACAATGTCCCAAGCTCGCGGGCGGGGCACCCTCAGGAGCAGACGGACCTGATTCTGAAGCTTGCACCGCCTTTGCTTGGGAAGAAACACATAGCCCGAGGCTGTGTCGAAACTGGCCCCCAAATATTCTAGAAATTGCGAGGGGGTCAGATAACATTTGGCCATATTGATGACCCAGCCCAGAGATTGAAGGACTGAAACCACTCTAGCTGTAGCGAGATGACTCTCTGTTTCTGAGTCTGCTCTGATGAGCCAGTCGTCTAGGTACGGGTGAACCCGGATACCCTCTCGCCTGAGAAAAGCAGCTGCTACCACCATTACCTTGGAGAAGGTTCGGGGAGCTGTGGCGAGGCCAAAGGCAAGGCCCGAAACTGGAAATGTTTTCCCAACACCGCAAAAACTTCTGGTGCGGGGGCCAAATTGGTATGTGCAAGTAAGCTTCTTTCAGGTCCAGAGACGTAAAACTCTCCTGGCTGTACTGCCGCAATGACGGAGCGCAGGGTTTCCATGTGAAAATGCCGCACTCTTAAGAACTTGTTTAGTTCTTTTAAGTCCAGGATCGGGCGAAAAGACCCGCCTTTCGTGGCACCACAAAGTAAATGGAGAAGCGGCCTAGACCTTGTTCGGCGGGAGGCACCGGGGTCACAGCCCCTATCTGGCACAGACTGTGCAAAGTCTCCTCTACCGCCACCCGTTTGGCGGCAGAACCGCATCGGGACTCCACAAACACGTCTCTCACCGAGGCATCGAATTCTATTCGGTATCCGTCTCTGATCAGGTCCAAGACCTACTGATCTGCGAAGAGTTTGGCCCACTCCTCGAAAAAGAGGGAAAGTCTTCTTCCGATGACAGGAAACGAGGAGAGGGCCAGCGCACCATCATTGAGAGGGTCGCCCCTGAACTCCAGGCCTAGAGCCGGCAGCTGCGGAACGTTTGTCCGAGCGAAAGGAGTTTCTCTGCTGAAAGCGGGAATGAGAAGTGAATCCAGCAGCACGCCCCGGGCGGTACCTTCTAGCTTCACGGAAGCGAGGTCTATAAGAGGAGCGGACCGCCTGACCCTTGGAGGAAGGCCTCGGCCTATCTTTGGGCAAGCGCTGGGGTTTAGGATCTCCCAGGCCTTTAACAATTTTTTTTCCAACTCCTCACCAAATAGGAGAAGGCCTTGAAAGGGCAACTTCACCAACCTTTGCTTAGAGGCCATGTCCGATGCCCAATGCCGTAGCCAAATAAGACGGCGAGCCGCCACTGCTACTGTCATTTGTTTAGCCGAAGCTCTGACAATATCATAAAGGGCATCAGCCAAAAAGGACAAGGCCTGTTGCAACCACGCCAGGCAGGCTCTAGCAGCATAACAACTGCATGCAAACGCCCGAACAGTAAGACCTGCAATTTCAAAGGACCGTTTAAGTGCTGCTTCCAGCTTACTGTCTTGTATATCCTTCAGGGCAACTCCTCCTTCCACAGGGAGGGTAGTTCTCTATCTCCGCAGTGACTAGGGCATCTACATTAGGAATTGCAAAGCGAGCCAAATGCTCCTCACGCAGAGGGTATAATTGCCCCATAGCCCTGGAAACTTTCAAAGGTCCCTCGGGGTCAGCCCACTGAGCGGAAATAAGCTCTTGGATGGAGTCATGCAAAGAAAAGGCTCGAGCAGGCTTTTTGGTACTAGCCATCCTAGGATTCACAGATGAGGCCGTGCCACTGTCAGGCTCTTCAATAGAAAGGACCTGTAGGGCATCTGAAATAAGTGCTGGCAGCTCATCACAGTGGAAAATCCTCACCGCGGAGGGATCATCCAGATCCTGTGGTAATTCTGCACCTGACTCTGGCTCCTCAGACCACGAAGGCCTGCCAGAACTCTCCGAATCCTCACAGCCCGGCCACCGGGGGGGGGGGGGGGGGGGGGGGGGGAGGTGCACCACAATCTGAAGGGGAATTAGCCCTTCTACGCTTTACTTTATGCCAATTATCAGGGAAAATAGCCTCAACGGGCAGTCCCAGGCCAGAATCCACCGGGGGGGGGGGGGAAGAGACAATAGAAGGGGCCTCAGACGACCCTTGAGGGAGACCTCTTTTCAGCATGTATGCTTTATGCAATAATAACACAAAATCAGGGGAGAAAAACTCGCCCTGGGCACCCAGATCCCGTCCGGGGTTAGCCACTCCCTGAATAGCCTCAATTCGAGGTCGTTCCCCCCCCCCCCCCCCGGGCTCAGGGTTCTCTGTCTCTACGGAGGCCGCGCCATGCGGAGAATTCAAAATGGCGTCCGCTGCCAGCTCTGAGCGGAAAGAATCATCGCTCGCCATGCTCGGGCCGGCTCTACCGTCTGTACAGCATGATTTACAGAGCCCCGCTGCTGATTTGCGCTTGCCACACCGGGAACTGCGCTTTACATTCTCTGCAGCCATCGCCGAAAACGGCGGGAAAATTCAAAAATGGCGGTTTCACGACAAAAACGCCCCGATTGCGGGCCCACCCCGGAGGAGTTAGAAAACACTCTTACCTCACCGGACCGAGTATCACAGCTCCAGTCCCATAGAAGAATCAAAGGAAAACCTCTGTTCCATTTTCTTATTTTTTAACGCTATGAGGAAAGCAGAGGTAATAAGAACTCTGGAGGCTCAGATGAGTGGGAAATGCAGGGAAAGGCAACCCAATGTGCCTGCATCCACTGAGTGGGAAAGGACAGGGAAAAGCAAGCTAATATGTCCACATCCATAGGTAAGGCAGGGAAAGGGCTGACCTATGTGCCTTCAAAGTGAAGCTGCTATAGCCTCTAACACCCCGGCTAACAACTGGCAAGCCAGGAGCCACCCCCAGGCAGATTTCTGATGGAGCTTGAAGAAGCTGCAGCCACCCTGCTTGGGGAGATAGAGAATACTAAAGAGGCAGTGGAGCTGGCTGGCCATGAGGCACTGTGAAAAGTTGAGTGCTCTCTATCTCCCTCTGCTGGTTGATGGACACAACCCATACCTAATGGCTTCATCTGCTTGATGACAAGGAAGAATCAATTTCTACCTTCTGAACACCCAAGTCTGTAGGGTCTGGAGCAGGGGTTTTCAACCCAGTCCTCGGGGCACACATAGCCAGTCAGGGTTTTCAGGATATCCCCACTGAATTCCCCAAGGACTGGATTGAAAACCTCTGGACTGGAGGCTGGAATATAGAAGCAACCCCTTGTTCTGGGTGATAGGTAGTGGGCTATAAATGAGTTAAATGTAACTAATTCCAGGCTTGTTGATACAACACATTGCAACCCATTTGTCAGTTTGGATGAGAATATTGTGCGTGAGGTAATCCTTATAATACTTTAGATTAGAAATACACTGCCTGCAGTTCCAGGAGATTGATGTTTAACTGTCTCCTGGGAGGACCACTGACCTTGAGTTTGGAGCCCATCTACATGAACTCTTCACCCCTTGCTGGATCTGTTATCAATATGTTGTGGGTAAGAGGGCTTTGGAATGGGAGTCTATTATCAAAACTGGGATAAACTGCCATCACAAGAGACACTCCTGTAGGGTGGGAGTGGTATTGATAACATCCACTAAATTCCTCACTGCCTGAGATTAAGATACCTGGGAAACCATCCTGAACTGTTCTTTGGTCAGATACTTGTTCAGGGCTCCGAGGTCTAGGATGGCACAGAATCCTCCTGTCTTCTTTGGAACTATAAAGTACTTGAAGTAAAATGCCTTCCTCTTCCCTTTTAAAAACTGATGCTGTTCCACAATGGGCAAGAGTGCTCCTATAGAAGCAATTGCCTCAGTCAGGAGCAAAAGCTCTAGGCCAACTGGGAAGGATGGGTAAAAGAAGAGCCCATATGCCTTTGAAAGTAGTTTTCCTTGGACCTGCACCAGAGTACCTCCTGGAAGAAGAGGCCACAGAAGGAGTGGGCCGAGAGAGCAACTTCATGGTATCAGTTCACTTCTAGATGAAGTCAGTAATCTCCTCCACTTTGTCACCGAAAAGACCCCCCTCCCCCTCCACGGGATGTCCACCATGAACTGCTAGTTTGAGGTCTGAGGCGTGTAGCCAAGCAAGTCTGCACATCTCAATATCCATAGCAGAGGCCCTGGATGCCACATTGAAACATCATAGGTTGCCTGTGCCTTGTGATTCCAACAATCCTGCTGCTTGGCAACTGATGTAGCTCTGCATCCTGCAAACTAGGCCACACTGTTCACTAAGAATGCACACTCATGAAGAACTGGTAAGAAAGTATGCAGGAGGCTAGCATAGCATTCTGAAATACTTTCCTCCCAGGAGACTCCTAAAGGGAACATCCCTCTCCCTAGAGGCACCAAAGAACAAGTCATGGAGCTTTTGGCTCTTTTGAGAGCAGATTTGACAAGCATAGAGTCATGTGAAAAGATGAAGCTACTTGAATGCAGGAGCCTTCTAGATGTAAAGTCAGCCTTCTTATGGAATAGGAAGTACAGAAAGAGTGATCTCCCAGTGCTTCATCTGCACTGACAAGAGGTTGTGAATGGGCACCATCACAGCTTCCTTAGGAGAGGCACCAAAGTCAAGGATGTCCAACATCTCTGCACTAGGTTCACCTTCAACCTCCAACTTAAATGGTATGGTCCAAGTCTTTCCCTAAAGGTGATAAAGGAGAGCTCCTCAGGGGAGACTCCCTTTTCAAGAGGAGGAGTGGGTTCTGAAGGAAGGTCTAGTCTCCAAGAAGACCTGCAGATCTTCCTCAGAGTCCCAGGAGTGGGTCCACATCAGACTCTGGATAATAGTCTTCCAAGTCTATGCCTGCCTGGCCTCGGATAGCTGTACTCACGGTCAGGCTCTGGCTAAGAGCACCAAGGAACAGCATGGGATCTGGACCTTGTGGGAGTTCCCATCTCACCCTGAGGGGCTAGGGAATAACACCATCTCAGCTGGTGCAGACCACAATGCCCATTCAGGCAGGAGGGTTGATGCAAAACCAAACAGGAAGAGCAAGGAAGAATGGGACCAACATCGGTCTCCTTGATGCCTCAACTTTTGTCAGGAGAGAAGACACCACAGTTCCTCCTGGAAAGTGGCCCAGAATGGTTCCTAAGGGACTGATGCCAATGCTTCTTGCCCTGCACAAGACGCACAGCATTGGAATCCCTCAGCACCAACAAGGACAATGTCAAATCCTTACGGGTCCTTGGTGCAGGAATCAAGGATGCTCGGCTTCAATGTGTGCTGCCGATGCTTGATATCAAGACAGGCAAAGACCTCCTCGATGCCAATGCAGCTCCTGGGGCCATGGGGCCAGATACCAACGTCGATGGACCAGACGTCTGGGAGCCAAACACACTTTTGCGATGCTCCTCATGACTTGATTATTCTCAAGATCTGCTGACAGAGGTTACAAGAAGAAAAATCATGGTTGTGTCACTCCCACTTCCATCAAATGGAGGAAGGGGTCCCGACATGACAGCAACTGCAGCTCCGACACACGATGAGCCGAGGTGATGGCCACTAGAAAGACCTACTTCAGGATAAGGTCCTTCAAAAATAGTCGATCCAAAGGCTTGAAAGGCAGCCTCTGTAAGGCTCACAAAAGATTAAGACTCCAAAAGGTATGAAAGTGGTTCACCCCGTGACGAAAACAAATATCCAGGTAGGCTGCCAACGAAATGTTCTGCACGTGGCCCTGAAAGCAGGCCAACGCCGCCACCTGAACTGTCAACAAACTCAGGAACAGACGCTTGTCCAGACCAGCCTGCAAGAAACTCCAAGCACCAGGACTCAAAAGGTTCACCATACTTAAGCACAGACCATACACATGGAACACTTCCGCACCTGTAACACAGTGGTAATAATTCTTCTTCCAAAAGGTACACCCTCTCGAGCCAAACCGCAAGAGCAAAGGGGGAGGCATCCTCCATGAGAACAGGCCCCTGCACAAGCAAACACCTCACAGAAGACAGTCGAAGAGGACTGTCGATCTCAAGTCTGATCAGATCTGCATACCATGAGCGCCTGGGCCAATTGGGTGCCACGAGAATCACCTGTCCCGGATGAGTTGTGATACGGTCCAGCACGAATGCTACAATGGACATTGGTGGAAACATATAAAACAGCCGATACAGAGGCCAGACTTGAAACAGAGCATCGATTCTTTCCAAGCTCCACTCTCTGCCCCTGCTGAAGTATTGCACCTTTGATTTGGACTTCCGCGCCATCAGGTCTACTGTTGGAAGCCACCACCTGGGTGTGATCTGAGAGAAAGTGTGAAGAAACAGTGTGTTTTAAGCCTGTAAAATGTACTGGATATTTTCCTGCAGATGGTGTTTATTTGCTGTAAAGCTGTTACAGAGAACAGTGTTTTTTTCTTTAGTTTGACACAAACAGGAAGCCTAGAGTTTGAAATTTACCCAGCAGTTGTTGCTGGCTGTTGCTTCAGTCCTAGCCAGGAAGAAAAAAAGAGAGCAGAATCTCTTTGCTGAGGCTCAGTAAACAAACAGTTACATATCCTGATCTTCCCAGGTACTTTTCTAGAAAGTAAGTAAATGTTTAGTGTTTTAATTGATCCATATTTCAGTTATCTGTTATTGTTTGCCAACTGCACTATTTTATTCCACTATTCAATACTTTCAAGAGAATAAACATAACTGTTTGCCCAGTGTCTGGACTGAAAGAATCCTGGTTTGTGTACTGGGTCTCTGCCTGCTTTCTGTGAACTATGAGACCACTGGTAGTGTGGCTCCAGTAACCTAGAAATCACTGGGGATAACTGGAGCGGGAGACTCGCCCAGAGGCGGTTGTGACCCATTCGGTGGGAGGAGGAAGCGGCAGGTGCAGGCAGACCTGAGCTATGCTGGGGATAGACCGTCTAAGTGGCCGCAAGGAAACACGAGGCAGAGGGCTAGGCATTTCGTGAAAGAAAGCGTTCCTGGAGAGCTCCCACTCTCTGGGATCCAGCAACGTCCGACTGAGGAAGTCCGCTTGGACACCGAGGGAATCTGCAATGTGTGTGGCCAACAGCAGGGCCAGGAAGGCCAGTGGAAGAGCATCGCAGCTTCCCGTGCAAGAGCAGCACTCTTGGTGCCCCTCTGCCAATTGACATACCAGGCGGCTTCTACTGTGGACCAGGTCACCTGGGACGTACTGTCCTGACAATGGGCTTCCCAGCCCGAAGACTGGCATCTGTAGTGACCACTAACCAACTCGGAGCTGCTAAAGGGACCCCCACTGCAGATGAGCAGGGCAAAGCCACCAGCACATGGCAAACAGCACCTGTGTTGACAGGGCAGTAGGACTAGGTAATCCCCTGAAAGCGGAGACCAACAACTCAGAAAGGTTGCATATGGCTCCGCACCCAAGGGACTCTCAAAGGTCGCAGCCATGGATTCCAGGACCTGCACGTAGTCCCACGCCCAAAGAGCCAGCAGGCTGAGCAGATGTCACCTGGCTGCAAAAGTACAGCTGTCTGGACAGAAGCAAAGATACCTTGCCCGCCTGGGTATGGAAGGTCACACCCAGGTATTTGAGGCATTGCAAGGGAGACAAAAATCAGGCTGACCACCTGGGTGTCACCCGCAGGATCTCCTCGAACAACAAAGCCTGATCAGGCAGTTGTCCAAGTAAGGGTGTACCCGGACCCCCTCCTTCCGGAGGAATACTGCCACCACCAACCACCATGACCTTGGAAAAGGTCCAACGTGCTGTGGCCAGGGCGAAAGGCATCGCCTGGAACTGGAAGTGTTGCCCCAGGATCGCAAAACAAATGAAACGCTGATGAGAAGTCCAAATGGGAATGTGTAAGTAGGCCTCCTTGAGGTCCAAGGATGTCAGAAATTATCCCGGTTGGACCGCCACTATGATGGCTTGCAAGGTTTCCATAAGAAAGTGACGGACCCCAAGTGCCTTTTTCACATACTTGAGATCCAGCACGGGTCTGAAAGCCCCACCCTCCTTGGTCACCACAAAATAGATGGAATACCGGCCGAGACCACACTCCACCGGTGGCACCGGTAGCACAGCCCCGAGCTGAGCCAAGGCATCCAGGGTGTGAAGAACAGCCAACACCTTGTTAGAAGCATTGCAGGGTGACTGCATGAAAAAATCTGGAAGAGACCATGCAAATTCCAGCTTGTAGCAATCTCGGATCACCACTAATACCCATTCATCTGATGTAACCCTGGCCCATTCCCCCCAGAAGATGGATAGCCGACCGCCAATGTTCCGAGAAGGAAATACTGTAGACCCATCATTGGGTTTCCTGGACAGCCAGGGGAAACGGGGGGGGGGGGGGGGGGGGGGGGTTCCGAGATGAGTGGAGGAGGCACCTGAATGCCTCTCTCCCTAAAAGAGTTAATGCCTCTGCTGAAAGTGGGCCCTCTGAAAAGCCTCCTGGAACTGGGGTCCATGGCTGCCCAACGCGGAAGGGGGTCCTGCAGCCTATCCTCAGGCAACCAATGCTCCTTTGACTCCCCCAGATCCTTAACAACTTTGGCCAGCTCGGTCCCATACAGCAATTTAGCCAAAATGGGCAAACAAAACCAGCCGAGACTTAGAGGCTGTTATCTGCCACCCAGTGCCAAAGCCAAAGACAGCGGCAAGAAGTCATCGCCAAGGACACCCCCTTGGCTGAAGCATGAAGATTATAAAGGAGATCCAACAAGAATGCCAAGCCAGATTCCAAAGATGGAAGTACCCGGACTAGATCCTCCACCGAGGACACCTTTTGGACCCAGGAAAGGCACGCCTAAGCTGCAAAGGAGCCACAGATCAATATCTGAAGAGATAGGCCCACCACCTCAAAAGCCATCTTGAGGGAGGACTGCACCTTCCTATCCTACGCATCCTTAAGGGCCGTGCCGCCCTCAACAGAAAGGTGGTCTTCTTGATGACTGCGGTAATCAGGGAGTCCACCGCAGGGAGCCGCAAGGCCTTGAGCTCCCCAGAAGTGGGTAGAGGCGGGAATTGGCACGTGCCACCTGCAAAGCTGCATCCAGCGTATCCCACTGTGCAAAAATCAGAACCTTCATGGCCTCATGAATAGGAAAATGTCCTCGGAGGCCTCTTGGTGCCCATGATAGAAGAAGCAGGGACTCCAGTACTCTGTGAATCAGGAGAGGAAATATTCAGCACCTTCAGAGCCTGGACAATAAACACCATAAACTCCTCCTTGTGAAAAAGGTGAGCGACAGTGGGGTCATCCCCCTATTCCAGAGGTAGCTCCCCCATCCTCCAAGGTGTCCAAAAGGGCCCTAGAAGACTCAGGAGAAAACAATAATCAGCGACTGCTGCCAACGAGGGATCTGTGGGTCCCCCCCCCCCCCAAGACCTCTTCAGAAAAAAGGCTCCGTGCACCAACAGGATGAACTTGGGCGAGAATGGCGTGCCCTCCTCCCCCGAGCCGCCAAGTAAGTCTTCCATATGGTCAAACTCTGCAGCACTGGGAAGCACTGAAGGATCAGGCCCTCTGGAGTGCTCCGATGTTAGTGCCTCAGCTGCACTACATGGCATGATTCTAAAAATGGTGCCCGCATGCGTGTGCATTGAAAAGAGGTGAATGGCAGATCAGAGCGCGAACATGCACAGCAAATTCCAGTTGCTCTCTGGCCCCCACACTGGGCAGGGTGGCGTCGCCATATGCCAAAGGTACTCACCCCCCACACCTTGGTTGGTCAGTGGAACCGGCACTAGCAGGCTGAGCAGGAGACACCCTGCATGCAGCTCCCTATTATGGAGGATTTTTTTTTTTTTTTTTTAAACACACACAAGGCAGGAGAGTGAGCTGGAGCTAACCAGCCACAGAAGGCCACCTAAGAACCCCTGGGCAGGCAAAGAGGGGCAAGGGGAGGGAGGGAGGAACCTGGTCCCACCAGCTTTGCATCAGAGTTCCAGGACTGGGACACCTCAACCCCAGGAGATCAACTAGAACCAGGGGGACCAGGCCAGGAGAACATCAATCCAGAGCTGAACAGTTATGACCATCTACCTGCTAGATAGACAGAATGCCGAGATAAGTTCTGCTGCACAGGACCATGCATAGCAGATCTCAGATGTTCTCTGCACAGGACCATGCATAGCAGATCTCAGATGTTCTCTATCTCCACGTGCTGGTAGGGGGGCATAATCCACAAGACTCTGGACCGATCTGTGGGACGCTATGGAATCCTGGTTTATAACCGTCCACTTCTTGTGTGATAAGAGCAAAGACACCAAAATAGGAAAATATTTGATGAAACTGACAAATGTAGGAATAAAATACATATAATGCCCTCAAAATACATCCAAAGTACAGCAGGTATTCTTCGAGGACAGCATGCCATATATTTTCACACGTGGGCAATGCGGTCCCTCATTGTCTGGTACGGAGCTTCAGGACTGCAAGTGATGCTCCACTGCACATGCGCAAGTGGCTTCCTGCCCGCCATGCGAACATGGAGCATCAGGGTAATACTTAAGCAAAACAAGAAAAAAAAAAAAAAAAGGAGACAACTCCTAGGGGAAGGTGGGAGGGTTTAGAACAGGGGCGTAGCCAGAAATCTGCGGGAGGGGGGGCCAGAGCCCGAGGTTGGGGGGCACTGTTTAGCCACCCCCCACCACCGCAACCCCCCCCCCCCCCCGCCACTTTGGACCGCCGCATCAGGTACCTCGTTTGCTGGCAGGGGTCCCCAATCCCCGCCAGCCGAAGAGTATTGTTCAGTGCCGGTCAACTCTGGCGCCTTCGTTGTGGGATCATCTGTTTCTGACGCCTTACGTCCTCAGCGTGCATGTAGCCCCATGCAGGACTTAAGGCGTCAGAAACAGATGAGCCCACAACGAAGGCGCCAGAGTCGACCGACGCTGAAGAAAACTTCGGCTGGCGGGGATTGGGGACCCTTGCCAGCAAACAAGGTACCTGATGCGGCAGCAGGGCAGGCAGTCAAATGTAGAGGGGGCCAGGGCATAATCTGTGGGGGCCCATGCCCCCGTGGCCCCACGTAGCTCCGCCCCTGGTTTAGAAGACTATGGGAAAATTAGGTTTTTACCTTGGTAATTTTCTTTCCTTTAGTCATAGCAGATGAAGCCATTATGTATGGGTTATGTCCATCAACCAGCAGGGGAGATAGAGAGCACTCAAACTTTCACAATGCCCTCTTGGCCAGCTAGCTCCACTGCCTCTTCAGTATTTGAAGCTTCCAAAGCAGTATGGCAAACCGCAATGGGAATCACAAGAGCTTTCCTCACAGCGAACGATGGCCCATCACAAGGGCATGAACTCATAAAGGAGGGAATGCACATCCTCCTGGAGGGAATAAACTCATCCTCCTTATTGTATAAGTGGAGGGGAACACACGCGCCTCCTGGAGGGAATAACACATCCTCCCAACACACTGGAGGGAATAACTCATCCTCCTATTTATAGAACTGGAGGGGAACACACGCACCTCCTGGAGAGAATCAACACATCCTCCAAAAAACATGCTGGAGGGAATGAACACATCCTCCTAAATTTAAACTGAACATGAATCCTGAAGATTGTTTTCCAACTTTCTCCCAAGGAAGGAACTTCAGGAAATTAGAACAGAACCTGAAAAACAGATTCACAGCATACAGACAATCATACAGGGAGGGCTCATGGCTTCATCTGCTATGACTAAAGGAAAGAAAATTACCAAGGTAAGAACCTAATTTTCCCTTCCTTGTCATCAAGCAGATGAAGCCATTACGTATGGGATGTAACAAAGCAATCCCTAGATAGGGTGGGAACAAGCCACACCACGCGCTATTCCTTGTGCACCAAAACGCGCATCCCTCCTGGCAGCCACATCCAGCCTGTAATGTCGGGCAAAGAAGAGCTTAGAAGCCCATGTTGCTGCACTGCATATCTCTTGAAGAGAGAGTGCTCCAGTTTCAGCCCAAGAGGAAGAAATCGCTCTAGTAGAATGTGCCTTAAAGGCTACAGGCGGAACCCTGCCGGCCAGCAGATAAACTGAAAAGATAGTTTCTTTGAGCCAGCGGGCAATAGTGGCTTTAGACGCTGGAGACCCTCTGCGAGAACTGGATAGCAAAACAAACAGATGATCAGAAGTCCTGAAAGAGTTAGTAACTCGCAGATACTGCAGCAGAGTCCTGCGCACATCCAAAAGGTGCAGCTGCCCAAAATATTCTGGAAACTCTTCCTCTGAAAAAGAGGGCAAGAAAATAGGCTGGTTTAGGTGAAAGGCTGAAACCACCTTAGGCATAAAGGAAGGCACGGTCCGAACCGTGACTCCGGACTCTGAAAATTGCAGAAAAGGATCTCTACAGGACAGCGCCTGGAGCTCTGACACCCGTCTCGCCGAGGTAATGGCCTCCAGAAAAACGGCCTTCAGTGTCAAATCTTTCTCCGATGCTCGCCGAAGCGGCTCAAAAGGAGATGCCTGCAGGGTTTTCAAAACTAGCCCCAGGTTCCAAGCTGGACAGGGTGCTCGCACTGGAGGTCGGAGCCGAAGCACCCCTCTAAGAAACCGTGCCACATCTGGGTAAGCAGCCAAAGACACGCCTTCCACCTTACCACGAAGGGAGGCCAACGCTGCCACCTGCACCCGCAGGGAATTATAGGCCAAGCCTTTTTGTACACCTTCCTGCAAAAAGTCCAGAATCGGCGAGACAGGAGCCCGCATTGGAGCAATGGCTCTGGAAGCACACCAAGACTCAAACAGGCACCAAATCCTGGCATAAGCCATGGAAGTGAACCGCTTGCGGGCTTGCAGGAGAGTGGAAATAACTTTATTGGAATAACCTTTATCCCTCAATTGCGCCCTCTCAATAGCCATGCCGTAAGCCCAAAGCGTCCTGCGTCCTCCATGGCTACCGGTCCATGAGTCAACAGGTTCGGTACCAGAGATAACGGCAGAGGAGCCTCCAGGAGCATGTCGGAGGTCTGCATACCAAGGTCTCCTTGGCCAATCCGGGGCGATGAGGACCACTTCTCCTGGGTGCAGCCGAATCCGCAAGAGCAGGCGCCCTATCAAGGGCCATGGGGGAAACACATAAAGTAGACCCGGAGGCCAGGGTTGAGCCAAGGCATCCAACCCCGCCGAGCGAGGATCTCTCCGTCTGCTGAAGAAGCACGGGACTTTGGTATTGGCACTTGTCGCCATTAGATCCATCACGGGCTTGCCCCATTTGGCACAGATCTGCAGGAATACTTCGGCTGCCGGATTCCATTCTGCTGGATCGATCTGATGCCTGCTCAGATAATCGGCCTGCACATTGCTCTGACCTGCAATATGAGCTGCCGACAGACACTGAAGATGCAGCTCGGCCCAGTGGCAAATCAGTTCGGCCTGCGCGGCTAGTGCTCTGCACCTTGTTCCGCCTTGTCGATTTATATAGGCCACCGCTGTCGTGTTGTCCGACATCACTCTGACAGCCAATCCTTCCAGGGTCACTTGAAAGGCCAGAAGCGCCTGAAACACCGCTTTCAACTCTAGGCGGTTGATGGACCACTCCGACTCCTCGGGTGTCCATAGACCCTGGGCATGCTTCCCCTTGCAGTGTGCGCCCCAGCCCTTCAGGCTGGCATCTGTTACCACTAGGCACCAAACAGGGAGCGTCAGCGGCATTCCTTGCCGCAGCATGCTGTCCGAGAGCCACCACTCCATGCTGAGACGGGCCGCAGGGAGCCAAGTAAGTCTGCATTGGTAATCCTGAGAAATAGGAGACCATCTCCGGAGTAGGGAATACTGTAGAGGTCTCAGGTGCGCTCTCGCCCAGGGTACCACTTCCATCGTGGCTGTCATCGATCCCAGCAGCTGGACAATGTCCCAAGCTCGCGGGCGGGGAATCCTCAGGAGCAGACGGACCTGATTCTGAAGCTTGCACCGCCTTAGCTCGGGTAGGAACACATAGCCCGAGACTGTGTCGAACCTGGCCCCCAAAAACTCTGGAGATTGTGAAGGGGACAGGTGACTTTTGGCCATATTGATGACCCAACCTAGAGATTGCAGTACTGAGACCACTCTGGCTGTAGCTTGTAAGCTCTCTGTTGCAGAGTCTGCTCTGATGAGCCAGTAGTCTAGGTACGGGTGAACCCTGATACCTTCTCGCCTGAGAAAAGCAGCTACCACCACCATTACCTTCGAAAAGGTTCGGGGAGCTGTGGCAAGGCCAAAATGCAAGGCCCTGAACTGGAAATGTTTTCCCAACACCGCAAACCTCAGAAACTTCTGGTGCGGGGGCCAAATCGGTATGTGCAAGTAAGCTTCTTTCAGGTCTAGAGACGTGAGAAACTCTCCTGGCTGAACCGCCGCAATGACGGAGCGCAGGGATTCCATGTGGAAATGCCGCACTCTCAGGGACTTGTTCACTTCTTTTAAGTCCAGAATAGGGCGAAAGGACCCACAAAGTAGATGGAGTATCGGCCGCAGCCTTGCTCGGCGGGAGGCACCGAGGTCACAGCCCCTAACTGAATCAGATCTTGTAAAGTCTCCTCCACCGCCGCCCGTTTGACGGCAGAACCGCATCGGGACTCCACAAACACGTCTCTTACTGGGGCGTTGAATTCTATTCTGTATCCATCTCTGATCAGATCCAGAACCCACTGATCTGAGGAAATCTTGGCCCACTCCTCGACAAAGAGGGAAAGCCGTCCTCCGAAGACAGGCATCGAGGAGAGGGCCGGCGCACCATCATTGAGAGGGTCGCCCCTGAACTCCTGGTCTTGAGCCACCGGCTGCGGAACGCTTGTCCGAGCGAAAGGAGTTCCTCTGCTGACCACGGGCACGTGAAGTGAACCCAGCAGAACGCCCCGGGCGGTACCTTCTAGCTTCACGGAAGCAAGATCTGTACGAGGAGTGGACCGCCTGGCCCTTAGAGGAAGGCCTCTGCCTATCTTTGGGCAAGCGCTGGGGTTTTGGATCACCCAGGCCTTTCACAATTTTCTCCAACTCCTCACCAAATAGGAGAAGTCCTTGAAAAGGCAACTTCACCAACCTTTGCTTAGAGGCCATGTCTGCTGCCCAGTGTCGCAGCCACAGACGACGGCGAGCCGCCACTGCTACTGCCATTTGTTTAGCCGAAGCTCTGACAAGGTCATAAAGGGCATCAGCCAGAAAGGACAAGGCCACCTCCATCCGCGGAGCCACATCCAAGAAGGGCTCCGCTCCATCTCCGGGCTGAGCCACTGCCTGTTGCAGCCAAGCTAGGCAGGCTCTCACAGCATAACAGCTGCATGCAGACGCCCGAACAGTGAGACCTGCAATTTCAAAGGACCGTTTCAATGCTGTCTCCAGCCTACGGTCTTGAACATCCTTCAGGGCAACACCTCCTTCAACAGGGAGGGTAGTTCTCTTTGTCACCGCAGTGACTAGGGCATCCACTGTAGGCATTTGAAGACGAGCCATATGTCCCTCACGCTGAGGGTATAACTGCCCCATAGCCCTGGAAACTCTCAAAGGTCCCTCGGGGTCAGCCCACTGAGCCGAAACAAGCTCTAGGATGGAGTCATGCAAAGGGAAGGCCCAAGCAGCTTTCTTGGTACTAGCCATCCTGGGATTACCCAAGGAGGCCATGCCACTGTCAGGATCTTCAATCGAGAGGGCCTGCAGGGTATCTGAAATAAGCGCTGGCAGCTCATCACGGTGGAAAATCCTCACCGCGGAGGGATCATCCAGATCCTGTGGTAAATCCGCACCTGACTCTGGTTCCTCAGACCAAGAACGTCTGTCAGAGTTCTCCGAATCCTCACATCCCGACCACGGGGGGGAAAAAGGTGCACCACAATCTGAAGGGGAATTAACCCTTCTGCGCTTATCTTTAGGCCAAGCATCCGGGAAAAAAGCCTCACTGGGCAGTCCCAGGTCAGAATCCATCGGGGGGGGGGGGGGGGGGCAATCAGAGGAGCCTCAGGCGACCCTTGAGGAAGGGCTCTTTCATCATGTATGCTTTATGCAGCAAAAGCACAAAATCCGGGGAGAAAATCTCACCCTGGGCACCCAAATCCTGTCCGGTGCTAGCCACTCCTGAAATAACCTCATCTCGAGGTGCCCCACCCGGCTCAGGTCTCTCCGTGTCCACGGAGGCCGCGCCATGCGGTGTAAGCAAAATGGCGCCCGCTGCCAGCTCAGAGCGGGAAGAAACATCGCTCGCCATGCTCGGGCCGGCTCCTACGCCAGTACAGCACGATTTACAGAGCCCTGCTGCTGATTTGCGCTTGCCACAAGTGGAACAGCGCTTTACATTGTCCGCAGCCGAAAAAATGGCGGTAAAATCCAAAATGGTGGTTTCGCGCCAAAATCGCCCCGATCGTGGGCCCACCCCGGAGGAGTTGGAAAACACTCTTACCTCAAAAGGATCTAGTGTACAACTACGATCCTGCTGAAAATCAGGTCAAAAAACCTCTGTTCCAGTGTCTCTGCGTTTAAAAACGCGACGCGACTTTTTTTTTTTTTTTTTTTTTTTTAAGCTGTGAGGAAAGCAGAGGTATTGAAGACTCCGGAGGCTCAGATGAGTAAGAAAGGCAGGGAAAGGGCGAACCTATATGCCTGCATCCACTGTTGGTGGGTAAGGACAGGGAAAGCAAGGCAATATGTCCACATCCACAGAGGTATGGGTAAGGCAGGGAAAATGTGCCTTTAAAGTGAAGCTGCTATAGCCTCCAACACCCCAGTTAACAACTGGCAAGCCAGGAACCACCTCCCGGCAGATTTTTCTGGAGCTCGAACAAGCTGCAGCCACCCTGCTAAGGGAGATAGAGAATACTGAAGAGGCAGTGGAGCTAGCTGGCCAAGAGGGCACTGTGAAAGTTTGAGTGCTCTCTATCTCCCCTGCTGGTTGATGGACATAACCCATACGTAATGGCTTCATCTGCTTGATGACAAGGAAATGGCCTGTTGTCGTCGGAGAATAGCTGCTACAGGTAAGTATCTTCGCTTTCTCTGAGGACAAGCAGGCCAATATTCTCACGCTTAGGGAATCCCTAGCTACCAGGCTCACTGGAACCAACAATCAAGGACAAATTGCGCCTCGCAAAGGTGAACACAAAAATGGGGAACATATGCAAGTCGTCAGAATTGCAGCAGGAGACAGAATTAAAAATGGGCCAAGACAGGTGGAGTTGGATCCCAGAACCCCATAAAACCCAAATGAAGTAGCGATTCCTATGGATGCAGACTATTAGGAAGTAGAAGTAGAAGGTATGCTACTTCAATCAGGAATGAGATGAGAATCTGTAGAATGACGACTACAAAGTAATCCTGCAACTTCCCAGAAGGAAGCAAACGGCTGAGCCACGGCTCAAGCAGTGATTAGCAAGAGGATCCCCCCGGATGACACAGCTAAGTGAAAGAAAAAGAAGGTGAATAGAAATTATGGGTTCTAGATGGCAACTAAATAAAAGGTTGGCTAACGAACACTTGCAGTGCAAAGGATGCAGCACACGCACGCCAAGGCAGAAGACATTGAAAGGATACAGACAAGAGAATCACCACTGCAATAAAAACAAAAGCTGAGACAAGGACACAGTGTTCATGGGAAAACCACTTGAGTGCAACAGAAATAAAAAAATACAACTGTTACTGGGTTCGAAATGGAGAGACTCAACAATCTGAAGTAAGATACACCAAACCAGAACCCAAGTAGTAAAAACTTGAGAGAGAACAGTAAAACAGGAGGCTGACAAAGCTCAAATCTGCAGGAGACGAGGACCATTCAGGGAAAGAGGAGATGGGAAGTGGAATTTCCATAACACACACGAAAGTGATTTCCATAACACACACGAAAGCACAAGTGTGGAAAGTGGGAGACAAACTTTGAAGCGAAAAATAGAGTAAATAAAAACAACCCTTACATGAAGGGAAAACAAAAAAACACTGGGTGTTTTTTTGCTACCAATCTAACCTAGACCCTTCTGCTATTACTAAATGTATATTTTCTTATACAATTCGTGCAGCTGTCCCCTGAGACAGGACTGTAGCTGGAGCAGATGGCAGCTAGACCAGGGGATCCCGAGACAGATCAGAGCGTGCTACATCCCCGGCAAAACCGGCAACGAGGGACGCAACCGCCTTACCACTACTCAAATCGGACCCCCCCCCCCCCCACGGCGGAACTACTGGCGCCGACGAAACAGACGGTCCTGCACCCTGATCCTGCAAAATGTCCACCGCAGTGCAAAATTTACAGACACCACTGGATGCAAGGCCCCGGCACTGACAAACTGAACACCGCCGCAACTTTTCCGACATCAGTGAACAGCTGATCAGGTAAATAAAACTCTGGCGCGAAAACGAAAGTAAAACTGCTAACTTCGCTAAAACAAACACCGGAGCTGCTCTGCTTCCTTAAGCTCAAGTAGAAAAAACAGCAGGCTGTCAGAAATCACAGGATCAAAGCCTGGGTTGCTGAAGCTCTGTTTTATATTGCACTTTTACAAGTGGCTGCCTCTCCCTGCCTCAACAGTTCTTAACATTAAGGGCTGGAGGGAATTCACCTCAGACTGCTCCTGTCAACAGTCTGCTATATAACAACAGCATAAATAGGCACCAACTGCTGATTCTTCAGGGAGGATTAGGGGGGAGGGACTCTGATACTCGAGTGTGGCACCCCCGGGGTAAACAGAGGCCCCCACAGAACTCAGCCCCTAACAAGCAGGTTTTTTTTTTTTTTAATTAAAATGCACAGTAATAATCTGAACCTTTCAGCAGAAATTAGAAAATACTAAGATTCACTAAGAACAAATAGACCAGAAAAAAGGAATGAGACTGAAGGACTCACCATCTTCCACCTGCTGGAGACTGAGATTACTGGATCTTTCCCTGTCTGGCAAGGGCTCTTATTGGCTCTCTGGAGTCACACTTTTTCTCAGTCTCCACCTGCTGAAAGGCGTGCACAACCCATCAGTTACATTCTGGGCCGGTCCGGAGGGAGGCTAAGGAATGGAGTATCGCTCCGGATCGGCCAACGCGGGACCGCATTACCCACGTGTGAGAATATTGGGCTGCTTGTCCTAGGTGAACAATCTTTCAAAAAAAATGGAAGGAAAAAGCCTCAAAGGAGCTCCAGGCAATAAAGCGAATGCTACATACCTGTAGAAGGTATCCTCCGAGGACAGCAGGCTGATTGTTCTCACTGATGGGTGACGTTCACGGCAGCCCCTCCAATCGGAAAACTTTCTAGCAAAGTCCTTTGCTAGTCCTCGCGCGCCAACACGCACCGCGCATGCGCGGCCGTCTTCCCGCCCGAACCGGCTCGTGCCGGCCAGTCTCATATGTAGCAATACAAAGAGAAGGGAAGACACAACTCCAAAAGGGGAGGCGGGCGGGTTTGTGAGAACAATCAGCCTGCTGTCCTCGGAGAATACCTTCTATAGGTATGTAGCATTCGCTTTCTCCGAGGACAAGCAGGCTGCTTGTTCTCACTGATGGGGTATCCCTAGCCCCCAGGCTCACTCAAAACAACAACCATGGTCAATTGGGCCTCGCAACGGCGAGGACATAACTGAGATTGACCTAAAAAATTTACCAACTAACAGAGTGCAGCCTGGAACAGAACAAACATGGGCCTAGGGGGGTGGAGTTGGATTCTAAACCCCGAACAGATTCTGAAGCACTGACTGCCCGAACCGACTGTCGCGTCGGGTATCCTGCTGCAGGCAGTAATGAGATGTGAATGTGTGGACAGATGACCACGTCACAGCTTTGCAAATCTCTTCAATAGTGGCTGACTTCAAGTGGGCTACCGACGCTGCCATGGCTCTAACATTATGAGCCGTGACATGACCCTCAAGAGCCAGCCCAGCCTGGGCGTAAGTGAAGGAAATGCAATCTGCTAGCCAATTGGATATGGTGCGTTTTCCCACAGCCACTCCCCTCCTGTTGGGATCAAAAGAAACAAACAATTGGGCGGACTGTCTGTTGGGCTGTGTCCGCTCCAGATAGAAGGCCAATGCTCTCTTGCAGTCCAATGTGTGCAGCTGACGTTCAGCAGGGCAGGAATGAGGACGGGGAAAGAATGTTGGCAAGACAATTGACTGGTTCAGATGGAACTCCGACACAACCTTTGGTAAGAACTTAGGGTGAGTGCGGAGGACTACTCTGTTATGATGAAATTTGGTGTAAGGGGCCTGGGCTACCAGGGCCTGAAGCTCACTGACTCTACGAGCTGAAGTAACTGCCACCAAGAAAATGACCTTCCAGGTCAAGTACTTCAGATGGCAGGAATTCAGTGGCTCAAAAGGAGGTTTCATCAGCTGGGTGAGAACGACATTGAGATCTCATGACACTGTAGGAGGCTTGACAGGGGGCTTTGACAAAAGCAAACCTCTCATGAAGCAAACAACTAAAGGCTGTCCTGAGATCGGCTTACCTTCCACACGGTAATGGTATGCACTGATTGCACTAAGGTGAACCCTTACAGAGTTGGTCTTGAGACCAGACTCAGACAAGTGCAGAAGGTATTCAAGCAGGGTCTGTGTAGGACAAGAGCGAGGATCTAGGGCCTTGCTGTCACACCAGACGGCAAACCTCCTCCATAGAAAGAAGTAACTCCTCTTAGTGGAATCTTTCCTGGAAGCAAGCAAGATGCGGGAGACACCCTCTGACAGACCCAAAGAGGCAAAGTCTACGCTCTCAACATCCAGGCCGTGAGAACCAGGGACCGGAGGTTGGGATGCAGAAGCGCCCCTTCGTCCTGCGTGATGAGGGTCGGAAAACCCTCCAATCTCCACGGTTCTTCGGAGGACAACTCCAGAAGAAGAGGGAACCAGATCTGACGCGGCCAAAAAGGAGCAATCAGAATCATGGTGCCTCGGTCTTGCTTGAGTTTCAACAAAGTCTTCCCCACCAGAGGTATGGGAGGATAAGCATACAGCAGACCCTCCCCCCAGTCCAGGAGGATGGCATCCGATGCCAGTCTGCCGTGGGCCTGAAGCCTGGAACAGAACTGAGGGACTTTGTGGTTGGCTCGAGATGCGAAGAGATCTACCAAGGGGGTGCCCCACACCTGGAAGATCTGTCGCACTACGCGGGAATTGAGCGACCACTCGTGAGGTTGCATAATCCTGCTCAACCTGTCGGCCAGACTGTTGTTTACGCCTGCCAGATATGTGGCTTGGAGCACCATGCCGTGACGGCGAGCCCAGAGCCACATGCTGACGGCTTCCTGACACAGGGGGCGAGATCCGGTGCCCCCCTGCTTGTTGACGTAGTACATGGCAACCTGGTTGTCTGTCTGAATTTGGATAATTTGGTGGGACAGCCAATTTCTGAAAGCCTTCAGAGCGTTCCAGATCGCTCGTAACTCCAGAAGATTGATCTGCAGATCGCGTTCCTGGAGGGACCAGCTTCCTTGGGTGTGAAGCCCATCGACATGAGCTCCCCATCCCAGGAGAGACGCATCCGTTGTCAGCACTTTTTGTGGCTGAGGAATTTGGAAAGAACGTCCCAGAGTCAAATTGGACCAAATCGTCCACCAATACAGGGATTCGAGAAAACTCGTGGACAGGTGGATCACGTCTTCTAGATCCCCAGCAGCCTGAACCCACTGGGAAGCTAGGGTCCATTGAGCAGATCTCATGTGAAGGCGGGCCATGGGAGTCACATGAACTGTGGAGGCCATGTGGCCCAGCAATCTCAACATCTGCCGAGCTGTGATCTGCTGGGACGCTCGCACCCGCGAGACGAGGGACAACAAGTTCTTGGCTCTCGCCTCTGGGAGATAGGCGCGAGCCGTCCGAGAATCCAGCAGAGCTCCTGTGAATTCGAGTTTCTGCACTGGGAGAAGATGGGACTTTGGGTAATTTATCACAAACCCCAGTAGCTCCAGGAGGCGAATAGTCATCTGCATGGACTGCAGGGCTCCTGCCTCGGATGTGTTCTTCACCAGCCAATCGTCGAGATATGGGAACACGTGTACCCCCAGTCTGCGAAGTGCCGCCGCTACTACAGCCAAGCACTTTGTGAACACTCTGGGTGCAGAGGCGAGCCCAAAGGGTAGCACACAGTACTGGAAGTGACGTGTGCCCAGCTGAAATCCCAGATACTGTCTGTGAGCTGGCAGTATCAGGATGTGCGTGTAGGCGTCCTTCAAGTCCAGAGAGCATAGCCAATCGTTTTGCTGAATCATGGGGAGAAGGGTGCCCAGGGAAAGCATCCTGAACTTTTCTTTGACCAGATATTTGTTCAGGGCCCTTAGGTCTAGGATGGGACGCATCCCACCTGTTTTCTTTTCCACAAGGAAGTACCTGGAATAGAATCCCAGCCCTTCTTGCCCGGATGGCACGGGCTCGACCGCATTGGCGCTGAGAAGGGCGGAGAGTTCCTCTGCAAGTACCTGCTTGTGCTGGAAGCTATAAGACTGAGCTCCCGGTGGACAATTTGGAGGTTTTGAGGCCAAATTGAGGGTGTTTCCTTGCCGGACTATTTGGAGAACCCACTGATCGGAGGTTATGAGAGGCCACCTTAGGTGAAAAGCTTTCAACCTCCCCCCGACTGGTAGGTCGCCCGTCACTGACACTTGGATGTCGGCTATGCTCTGCTGGAGCCAGTCAAAAGCTCGTCCCTTGCTTTTGCTGGGGAGCCGAGGGGCCTTGCTGAGGCGCACGCTGCTGACGAGAGCGAGCGTGCTGGGGCTTAGCCTGGGCCGCAGGCTGTCGAGAAGGAGGATTGTACCTACGCTTACCAGAAGAGTAGGGAACAGTCTTCCTTCCCCAAAAAAATCTTCTACCTGTAGAGGTAGAGGCTGAAGGCTGCCGGCGGGAGAACTTGTCGAATGCGGTGTCCCGCTGGTGGAGCTGCTCTACCACCTGTTCGACTTTCTCTCCAAAAATATTATCCGCACGGCAAGGCGAGTCCGCAATCCGCTGCTGGATTCTATTCTCCAGGTCGGAGGCACGCAGCCATGAGAGTCTGCGCATCACCACACCTTGAGCAGCGGCCCTGGACGCAACATCAAAGGTGTCATACACCCCTCTGGCCAGGAATTTTCTGCACGCCTTCAGCTGCCTGACCACCTCCTGAAAGGCTTGGCTTGCTCAGGGGGAGCTTATCCACCAAGCCCGCCAACTGCCGCACATTGTTCCGCATGTGTATGCTCGTGTAGAGCTGGTAGGACTGAATCTTGGCCACGAGCATAGAAGAATGGTAGGCCTTCCTCCCAAAGGAGTCCAAGGTTCTAGAGTCCTTGCCCGGGGGCGCCGAAGCATGCTCCCTAGAACTCTTGGCCTTCTTTAGGGCCAAATCCACAACTCCAGAGTCATGAGGCAACTGAGTGCGCATCAGCTCTGGGTCCCCATGGATCCGGTACTGGGACTCGATCTTCTTGGGAATGTGGGGATTACTTAATGGTTTGGTCCAGTTCGCCAGCAATGTCTTTTTGAGGACATGATGCATGGGTACTGTGGACGCTTCCTTAGGTGGAGAAGGATAGTCCAGGAGCTCAAACATTTCAGCCCTGGGCTCGTCCTCCACAACCACCGGGAAGGGGATGGCCGTAGACATCTCCCGGACAAAGGAAGCGAAAGACAGACTCTCGGGAGGAGAAAGCTGTCTTTCAGGAGAGGGAGTGGGATCAGAAGGAAGACCCTCAGACTCCTCGTCAGAGAAATATCTGATGTCTTCCTCTTCTTCCCATGAGGCCTCACCATCGGTGTCAGACAAGTTCACGAACCTGTGTCTGCAACCATGCCCGGCTCGACTCCGTGGAACCACGGCCACGGTGGGAGCGTCGAGAGGTAGACTCCCTCGCCCGCACCGGCGAAGCTCCCTCCGCCGACGTAGTCGGGGAGCCTTCCTGGGAGGCGGCCGCAGTGATGCCGGAGACCTCACCCCGGACAATGGGCCAGCCGGCGCCTCACTCAACAGTACCGGTGGCGCAAGCACCCCCGGTACCGGAGGGGTAGGGCGCAACAGCGCTCTCCCAGGATCTCTGGAAGAACGGCCCGGAGACTCTCGTTCAGAGTGGCTGCAGAAAAAGGCATGGAAGTCGATGCAGGCGTCAATGTCAGAGTCTGTTCCGGGCGTGGAGGCTGTTCCGGGCTGTCCAGAGTGGAGCGCATCGACACCTCTTGGACAGAGGGTGAGCGGTCCTCTCGGTGCCGATGCCTGCTGGGTGCCGACTCCCTCGGCGACCCACAGCTCTCGGTGCCGACACGGGAAGGGGACCGGTGTCGATGCTTCTTCGATTTTTTGGAGCGAAGCACGTCACCGGCGCTTCCCGGCACCGACGAGGAGGCCGTAGAATCCAGCCGTCTCTTCCTCGGGGCCGAGACCGAAGAGGGTCGGTCTCGGGGGGGCTGTACCACAGGAGCCCTCAGGGTAGGGGGAGACCCACCCGAAGGCTCACCGCCACCAGCAGGGGAATGGACAGCCCTCACCTGCACTCCAGACGAAGCACCACCGTCCGACGACATCAGCAGACGAGGAGGTCTCGACACCACAGACGCCGACGCAGCCTTCCGATCTCGCCCCAATGCCTCGATGCACTTGATGCAATCGGGGTCGAGGATGAAGGTATGGGCGCTGACGACGTCGATGCACTCGATACCCCCGGTGCCGATGCCGACGAAGAGCCCGAGAACAAGATGTTCCACTGGGCTAACCTCGCTACCTGAGTCCGCTTTTGTAAAAGGGAACACAGACTACAGGCCTGAGGGCGGTGCCCAGCCCCCAGACACTGAAGACACGACGCGTACCTGTCAGTGAGCGAGATTACCCGGGCGCACTGGGTGCACTTCTTGAAGCCGCTGGGAGACTTCGATGTCATGGGCGGAAAAATCACGCCGGCGAGATCAAAACTCGAAATGACGAAAATGGCACCACAAAAATAGGGAGAAGAAAACTTCGACCGAGGCCTAACTAGGGCCTACCCCGACGACGAAAGAAAACTTACCGGGGCGAAAAACTCGAAATACGGGAAGGGAAAAAAACCAAAAGGTCTCCTCCCGAAACACTCTTCTCTTTATTATTTACTTTTTAAAGAACGAGTCGAAAAACGACGCGCGAGGTCAACTTTCCGGGGCACGAACGGCGAAACACGACCGTACCGAGCGCAGACAAAAGAAGACTGGCCGGCACGAGCCGGTTCGGGCGGGAAGACGGCCGCGCATGCGCGGTGTGCATCGGCGCGCGAGGACTAGCAAAGGACTTTGCTAGAAAGTGTTCCGATTGGAGGGGCTGCCGTGGATGTCACCCATCAGTGAGAACAAGCAGCCTGCTTGTCCTCGGAGAAAATCTCTTCTGAGCTGAAAGTTTTATCATTGACAAAAACAAACAAACAAAAAAAAAAAAAAAAAAAACACACTTCCAAAGCAACCATCTTTAATGTTCACTCAATATTCATTAAACATTCCAATTCACTTCTTTATCAACATCCATAGTACTTTATACTTATCTTATTGAATCCTGATCATAATCTTATAAAAAGGCAACTCTATCTTTCACTCTGAAGTCTTAGGTTCCGCAACAGCAACACACATTCAAGGGGGAAGAGTTGATCAAGTGCTATTCTTCAGCCCTAGAGATTACCTATCAGCACAGTCCCAGAGGAAATTTAAATCACTGTATACTATTAAAAAAAAAAAAAAAAGCTTACCTTTCTTTTTAATTTTAGTTGGCTTTGGAGGTTTCATGTTACCAACCACCTTTTCTGCATTAACATCTGAAAGCAATCCTTCCTGCTGCTCTTCTTCAAAATCATACACAGAAACATCCACATCTTTTCCTTCCTCTGTATAACGTAATTTACTTTTTTTTGTTTTCTTTGTCTTTTTGACTGGTGGCTGATAGTCCGGATCTTTTTGCCAGCTTGTGTCTTCCTGTGCCTGAAGTTCAGCTTGTTCTAATGTTTCCACTTCACCATTGGCTCCCACTTTTACTACCTGGAAGCCTTCTGGCAAAGGTAAGGTATGACAGATCATGGGCTCTCCATCCTGAAGTATTTCTTTGGATACTTCATTTTCATAAGCTGCATGAAGTTCTCCTACAGAAGATGCTGCTACAGGTACAGTCACTGGCACAGGAACTTGAACAAGTTGCAGTTCTCCAAGATTTATAGGTTGCTCTTCCATATTCACAACCTGTAATGTTATTATCTGTGTGTCATCCACAGTTGGATCACCTTCCTGGGGAACTCCACCTTCCATTACTTCTGTCTTCATTTGAAGAAGTGTTGGATCTAGTTGCTCCATCATGACCATTTGGACACTGCTGTTAACATCATGGGCTACTTCACTGCCATCTGTTTGGGTCTGTGGCAAGTCGTCATCCTGTCCACCTTCACGTCGTCTCTGATAGGTTTTTCGCTCTTTCACTTTCATAAAAGTTTCAGATTCCTCTACAATGGCTTCTATTGTGTCACCGTCCATTCTGACAACCTTAAATCACAATAAAAAAATTAATGTTCCTATGTAATGTCATAAAGAACTTCACAACTATTGTTGTAGGTTATTAACAATTTAACAGTCAACTTGATAGAGCAAGAGTTAATTAAACAGGAGGAGATATGTTTTAAAGTCATCCATCACAGTTTTGTTCTTTATACCTCGTTATCCTTGTCTAAGGGGCTGTGAATAATTTTTATGGCAACATTTACTCTGCTTACACATTTTTATCTAAATCTATTGAAATCACAATATGGCAAATGCCTTGCTGAAAAGAATACTCTAAATCTGCATAATAGCAAGCATACCTGATTTTACTTCATTGTGATTTTATCAATGGAGGAAAAGACCTCAGATGCTCGGCTTATTATTGTGAATAGTTCCACAGAACTACCGTGCGAACTTCCTCACCGAAAAACCACCTGATAAATACTATAAAAACTTTTTTAAATGAATTATCAGGAGGTTTTTCAGACCGGTGAGGATTTTTTAAAACAAAGTTTATGAGATTAGGGATGTACACCTTTTCGCATGTCAAGGAAATGTGAAAACTGTCTTTTTACAATGTCAAAGTCTCAATCCAATCCCACTCAAAATTTAACTGAGCCCCGAAAACCTCAGCGGTGCTCCTTACACACACACACACACAATATATATATATATATATATATATATAGTTTTAAATGTAAAGTTTTTCTGCACCCACCTCATCATCGGTTCTCAAGAGGGTCATTAATCCGATACTTATAAATATGCTCTTGTATCGGATTTATCAACTTCCCCACAATACTGAATATACCCACTTCCCCACAATACTGAATATACCCATAAGAAAGCCCCTTCCAAACCATCCTCCCATCGGTATAAATTACATCCCTCCTTTTACCTCAATTTCCAATTAGCACCAGCTTGACTCTTAGATAACAGAGCTTCTCTGCCAAGATGGCGACGGCATTTATTTCACTACTTAAATAGCACTTCCTGTTTACTAACGTCACCCAGCCCCAAAATTCTGACTGGCTTACAATAACAAAATCCATTCAAATTTAAGGTTCACCCTCTTGGGTGCTACCATATTAAGCTGGAAAATCATCTGTTCTTTATAATTTAACTGAGAGTCTAACAAACCACCCTCCTTCCCCACTTGAATGGGGTCAATAATATGCCATTTTAATATCGGTAACAGAATATTCAAAAGTCAACCAATGAGCCACTAACGGTGCTTGCATATTTTGAGTGTTGATGCAAAATTTACGTTCTATTGATGTAATCTTATGGTGATCAAAAAAAAAAAAAAAAAATCCAAAACAAGGGAAAATTAGGTTCTTACCATGATAATTTTCTTTCCTTTAGTCATAGCAGATGCAGCCATTACAGATGGGTTGTGTCCATCAACCAGCAGAGGGAGATAGAGAGCACACTTTTTTCACTGCCTCATACCAGCTTGCTCCACTGCCTCTCTTCAGTATTTGAAGCTTCCAAAGCAGTATGGCAAACCGCAATGGGAATAACATAAGCTTTCTTCACAGCGAACAATGGCCCTACAACAAAGGGCATTAACTCAGAATGGAGGGAATGAAATATCCTCCCGGAGGGAATAAACTCATCCTCCAAAACATGAAACTGGAGGGAATTAAGTCATCCTCCTTTAATTGAACAAGAATCCTGAAGACTGTTTTCTGACTTTCTCCCAAGGACGGAATCTCCAGGAAACACGAACAGAACCTGAAATAGATTTACAGCAGATAGCATCAGACAGGGAGGGATCATGGCTGCATCTGCTATGACTAAAGGAAATAAAATTATCACATTAAGAACCTAATTTTCCCTTCCTTGTCATCAAGCAGATGCAGCCATTACAGATGGGATGTATCAAAGCAATCCCTAGATAGGGTGGGAACAAGCCACACCACGCGCCAGCACTTGCGCTCCATAATGTGCGTCCCTCCTGGCAGCCACATCCAGCCTGTAATGTTGGGCAAAAGAGAGCTTAGAAGCCCATGTTGCTGCACTACAAATCTCTTGAAGAGAGAGTGCTCCAGTTTCAGCCCAAGAAGAGAAAATTCCTCTAGTGGAATGCGCCTTAAAGGCATCAGGCGGAGGCCGGCCAGCAAGCAAATAAGCTGAAAAGATAGATTCTTTAAGCCAGCAGGCAATAGTGGCATTAGACGCTGGAGACCCTCTGCGAGGACCTGATAGCAAAACAACCAGATGATCAGAGGTCCTGAAAGAGTTAGTAACTCGCAGATACTGCAGCAGAGTCCTGCGCATGTCCAACAGGTGCAATTGCCCAAAAGACTCTGGAAAATCCTCCTCGACAAAGGAAGCAAGAAAATAGGTTGGTTTAGGTGAAACGCTGAAACCACCTTAGGCAAGAAGGAAGGCACGGTCCGAACCGTGACCCCGGACTCTGAAAACTGCAGAAAATGGTCTCTACAGGACAGCGCCTGGAGCTCTGACACCCGTCTCGCCGAAGTAATGGCCACTAACAAGACGGCCTTCAGTGTCAAATCTTTCTCTGAAGCACGCCGAAGCGGCTCAAAAGGAGATGCCTGCAGGGTTTTCAAAACTAGCCCCAGGTTCCAAGCTGGACAAGGTGCACGCACGGGAGGACGGAGCCGAAGCACCCCTCTAAGAAACCGTGCCAAATCCGGATGAGCAGCTAAAGACACGCCTTCAACCTTGCCACGCTGGAAGGCCAATGATGCCACTTGCACCAGCAGGGAATTATAGGCCAAGCCTTTTTGTACACCATCCTGCAAAAAGTCCAGAATCGGCGAGACAGGAGCCCGCAGGGGTGTGATCTCTCTGGAAGCACACCAGACTTCAAACTGGCGCCAAATCCTGGCATAAGCCACGGAAGTGGAACACTTGCGGGATTGCAGGAGAGTGGTAATTACTTTATTGGAATAGCCTCTGCTTCTCAATTGCGCCCTCTCAATCGCCAGGCCATAAGACCAAATCGGCCGGCGTCCTCCATGGTCACCGGACCCTGAGACAACAGGTTGGGAACCAGAGGTAACTGAAGGGGAGCCTCTACGAGCATCTGTCGGAGGTCCGCATACCAAGGCCTCCTGGGCCAATCCGGGGCGACGAGAACCACTTCTCCTGGATGCAGCCGAATCCGCAGGAGCACTCGCCCTATCAAGGGACACGGAGGGAACACATACAGTAGGCCCGGAGGCCAGGGTTGAGTCAAGACATCCAACTCCGCCGCGCGAGGATCTCTCCGTCTGCTGAAGAAGCACGGGACTTTGGCATTGGAGCTTGTCGCCATTAGATCCATCACAAGCTTGCCCCACTTGGCACATATCTGCAGGAACACTTCGTCTGCAAGTTCCCACTCCGCTGGATCGATCTGATGCCTGCTTAGATAATCGGCTTGCACGTTGCTCTGACCTGCAATGTGAGCTGCCGAGAGAAACTGTAGATGCAGCTCAGCCCAGTGGCAAATTTGTTCGGCCTGCGCGGCTAGAGCTCTGCACTGAATGCCGCCTTGTCGATTTATGCAGGCCACTGCTGTCGTGTTGTCCGACATCACTCTGACAGCCAATCCTTCCAGGGTCACTTGAAAGGCCAGAAGCGGCTGAAACACCGCTTTCAACTCCAGGCGGTTGATGGACCACTCCGACTCCTCAAGTGTCCATAGACCCTGGGCATGCTTCCCCTTGCAATGTGCGCCCCAGCCTTTTAGACTGGCATCTGTCACTACTAGGCACCAATCGGGGAGCGCCAGCGGCATTCCTCGCCGCAGCATGCTGTCAGAGCCACCACTCCATGCTGAGTCGGGCCGCAGGGAGCCAAGAGAGTCTGCATTGGTAATCCTGAGATACTGGAGACCATCTTTGGAGTAGAGCATACTGTAGAGGTCTCAGGTGCGCTCTCGCCCAGGGCACCAATTCCATGGTGGCCGTCATCGATCCAAGCAGCTGGACAATGTCCCAAGCTCGCGGGCGGGGCATCCTCAGGAGCAGACGGACCTGATTCTGAAGCTTGCACCCGCCTTTGCTCGGGTAGGTACACATACCCCAAGGCTGTGTCGAACCTGGCCCCCAAATATTCTAGAGACTGCGAGGGGGTCAGGTGACTTTTGGCCAAATTGACGACCCAGCCCAGAGACTGAAGTACTGAGACCACTCTAGCTGTTACATGCTGACTCTCTGCAAAGTTTGCTCGAATAAGCCAGTCGTCCAGGTACCGGTGAACCCGAATACCCTCTCGCCTTAGAAAGGCAGCTACTACCACCATAACCCTCGAAAAGGTGCGGGGAGCTGTGGCGAGGCCAAAAGGCAAGGCCCGGAACTGGAAATGCTTTCCCAACACCGCAAACCTCAGAAACTTCTGGTGCGGGGGCCAAATTGGAATGTGCAAGTAAGCTTCTTTCAGGTCCAGAGACGTGAGAAACTCTCCTGGCTGTACCGCCGCAATGACGGAGCGCAGGGTTTCCATGTGAAAATGCCGCACTCTCAGGGACTTGTTTAATTCTTTTAAGTCCAGAATAGGGCGAAAAGACCCTCCTTTTCGCAGCACCACAAAGTAGATGGAGTAAAGGCCGCAGCCGTGTTCGGCGGGAGGTACCGGGGACACGGCCCCTATCTGAATCAGACCTTGCAAAGTCTCCTCTACCGCCGCCCGTTTGGTGGCAGAACCGCATCGGGACTCCACAAACACGTCTCTTACAGGGGCGTCAAATTCTATTCTGTAACCGTTTCTGATCAGGTCCAAGACCCACTGATCTGAGGAAATGTTGGCCCACTCCTCGGCAAAGAGGGAAAGACGTCCTCCGATGACAGGACTCGAGGAGAGGGCCGGCACACCGTCATTGAGAGGGTCGCCCCTGAACTCCAGGCCTTGAGCCAGTGGCTGTGGAACGCTTGTCCGAGCGAAAGGAGTTCCTCTGCTGAAAACGGACACGAGAAGTGAACCCGGGTGGTACCTTCGAGCTTCACGGAAGCGAGGTCTGTAAGAGGAGTGGACCGCCGCACCCTTAGAGGAAGGCCGAGGCCTATCTTCGGGCAAGCGCTGGGGTTTAGCCTCACCCAGGCCCTTCACAATTTTCTCCAAATCCTCACCAAACAAGAGAAGGCCTTGAAAGGGCTACTTCACCAACCTTTGCTTACAGGCCATGTCCGCTGCCCAATGCCGTAGCCAAAGAAGACGGCGAGCCGCCACTGCTACTGCCATGTGTTTAGCCGAAGCTCTGACAATATCATAAAGGGTGTCAGCAAGAAAGGACAAGGCAGACTCCATCCGCGGAGCCACATCTGAAAAGGGCTCCGCTCCATCACCGGGCTGTTCCACTGCCTGTTGCAAACAAGCCAGGAAGGCTCTAGCAGCATAACAACTGCATGCAGATGCCCGAATAGTGAGACCTGCAAGTTCAAATGACCGTTTAAGTGCTGATTCCAGTCTACAGTCTTGAATATCCTTCAGGGCAACACCTCCTTCAACAGGGAGGGTAGTTCTCTTTGTCACAGCTGTGACTAGGGCATCCACGTTAGGCATAGCAAAGCGAGCCATATGCTCCACACTCAGAGGGTATAATTGCCCCATAGCCCTGGAAACTTTCAAAGGTCCCTCGGGGCCAGCCCATTGAGCCGAAATAAGCTCTTGGAATCATGCAAAGGAAAGGCTCGAGCAGGCTTTTTGGTACTAGCCATCCTAGGATTCACAGAGGAGGCTGTGCCACTGGCAGGGTCCTCAATAGAGAGAGCCTGCAGGGCATCAGAAAAAAGCGCTGGCAGCTCATCACGGTGGAAAACCTCACCGCGGAGGGATCGTCCAGATCCTGAGTCACTTCTGCACCAGACTCTGGCTCCTCAGACCATGAAGGCCTGCCAGAGTCCTCCGAATCCTCGCAGCCCGACCACGGGGAGGGGGGGGGTGGGGATGGAGGTGCAGCAGTCTCTAAAGGGGAATAAGCCCTTCTGCGCTTCATATTCTGCCAATTATCAGGGAATAACGCCTCAGAGGGCATACCCAGGCTAGAATCCACCGGGGAGGGGGGGGGGGGCATTAGAAGAGGCCCATGCCGGGCTTTGTGGGAGAGCACTTTTAAGCATGTATACTTTATGCATTAATACAAAATCAGGGGAGAAAAACTCACCTTGGGCACCCGGATCTCTGCCGGGGCTAGTAACATAGTAGATGACGGCAGAAAAAGACCTGCACGGTCCATCCAGTCTGCCCAACAAGATTACTCATATTTGCTGCTTTTTGTGTATACCCTTTGATTTGTACCTCTGCTCTTCAGGTGTGCTCTTCAGGGCACAGACCGTATAAGTCTGCCCAGCACTTTCCTCACCTCCCAACCACCGGCTCTGGCACAGACCGTACAAGTCTGTCCAGCACTATCCCTGCCTCCCAACCACCAGTCCCGCTTCCCACCACCGGCTCTGGCACAGACCGTATAAGTCTGCCCAGCACTATCCCCGCCTCCCAACCACCAGCCCCACCTCCCGATCTTGACTAAGCTCCTGAGGCTCCCATATCAGCCTCACTCTGAGGCCTCCCCCCGGGCTCAGGACTCTCCGACTCAGCGGAGGTCGCGCCATGTGGTAAATTCAAAATGGCGCCCGCTGCCATCTCAGAGCGCGAAGAATCGTCGCTCGCCATGCTCGGGCCGGCTCTAACGTCTGTACAGCACGATTTACAGAGCCCCGCTGCTGATCTGCACTTGCCACACTTGGAACAGCGCTTTACTGTCTCCGCAGCCATCGCCGAAAACGGCGGTAAAATTCAAAATGGTGGTATGCGCCAAAATCGCCCTGATCGCGGGCCCACCCCGGAGGAGTCAGAAAACACTCTTACCTCACTGGACCGAGTATCACAGCTCTGGTCCGACAGAAAAAGGCAAGGAAAAACCTCTGTTCCTTCTTTTTTTTTTTTTTAACGCTGTGAGGAAAGCAGACGTAAATAGAACTCCGGAGGCTCAGGTGAGTGGGAAAGGCAGGGAAAGGGCGAACTTATGTGCCTGCATCCACTGTTTGTGGGGAAGGACAGGGAAAGCTAAGCAATGTGTCCTCAACCACTGAGGTATGGGTAAGGCAGGGAAAGGGCGAACCTATGTGCCTTTAAAGTGAAACTGCTATAGCCTCCAACACCCCTGCTAACAACTGGCAAAAGCACAGGAGCAACCTCCAGGCAGATTTTAGATGGAGCTCAAAGAAGCTGCAGCCACTCTGCTAGGGGAGATAAAGAATACTGAAGAGAGGCAGTGGAGCAGCAAGCTGGTATGAGGCACTGAAAAAAGTGTGCTCTCTATCTCCCTCTGCTGGTTGATGGACACAACCCATCTGTAATGGCTGCATCTGCTTGATGACAAGGAAATTGTTCCTTTTTATACTTTAATAAAGATTTAAATATAAAATCATAATTGTTAGAGGCTTCTGCAGATAAGGACAGAGGCCATGGGGATGGGGCAGGGATGGAAACAGAACCAGCAGGGATGGGGTGGGGACACAGAGAGAACCCACTGGGATGGGGCGGAGACACAATTTGTCCCCGTGTCATTCTGTAAGAACGGTCCAGATCACCCAGAGTTCTAGAACGGTGAGAGGGAGAGCAGTCTCCTGGGCTGATCAAAGAACTTGACCGTGAAGTCCGGCAAAAGGCATTTCCCACCCTATGTGGGATGTAGCCACTGTCAGCACCCCACGAGGCAGAAAAATTTGAAAGGCAGTCTCAGACAAAGTGGACCACTGAGAACACCAAAGCACAGAGTAAATGAGCTGTGGGGACTCTTGGATGACATCGTCCAGGGTCCCCGTGGCAAATAGCACTATTAAGCTACAGTCCATTAAACAGCTCCTACATGAAAACGAGATTATGGGTGTCACGTGGACTGGTGGAGGTCCTGTGTCATCCATAAGTTGATGAGCTCATCTCAGGTTGTGAACTCACAACATATAGTGGTGGAGCATTGGTGTTTCCTGTGTACTATCACAGCTACTGTAATTAAACAACTTTAAAATCCGCCAAGGTAAGACCTGCTGACGGGCTCGAACCTGAGTGCAAGAGTGGCTGCCCTGGCACAGGAAGAAACGCCCAAGATCAATGAGTATTCAGCAGGAGTCCAATGATCTCCAAATGGGAGACGGGAAGGAGAAGGGACTGGGAGTAGTTGAAATGAACCCCAGTAGGTCCAACACAGAAAACGTTCTCCAAATGAACTCCTGAGCACAGACCAGAGTGCTCGGCATCAGCCAATCGGTCAGAAAGGAAAATAAATGGACTCCTGATTAGCGCAGGGATGCTGCGAGTGTTGCTAGGCACTTGGTGAATACCCTGGGAGCTGACGAGAGGCCAAAAGGCAGCACGAAGTACTAGAACAGTACTACATGGGAATGGGGTTGGTGGGAATCCCCTCTGGAGTACATAGGAGTAACTAGTGAGGTAATTAAATCTGCTGATGACAAAGTTTTTCAAAGTTGCTAAATTGCAAAAGGATTGTGAAAAATTACAAGAGGACCTTACGAGACTGGGACACTGGGCATCCAAATGGCAAATGACGTTTAATGTGAGCAATTGCAAAGTGATGCATGTAGGAAAGAAGAACCCGAACTATAGCTATGAAATGCAAGGTCCACATTAGGAGTCACCGACCAGGAAAGGGATCTATGCGTCATCGTTGATGATACATTGAAACCCTCTCCTCAATGTGCAACAGCAGCTAAGAAAGCAAATAGAATATTAGATATTAGGAAAGGAATGGAAAACAAAAATAAGGATGCTGTAATGCCTTTGTATCACTCCATGGTACAGTTCTAGTCACCGCATCTCAAAAAAAAAAAATATATATATATAGTGGAATTAGAAAAGGTACAGAGAAGGTTGCCAAAAATGATAAAGGGGGTGGGACGACTTCCCTGTGAGGAAAGGCTGAAGTGGCTAGGGCTCTTCAGCTTGGAGATAGAGGTCTATAAAATAATGACTGGCCTGGAATGGGTAGACGTGAACTGCTTGTTTACTCTTTCCAAAAATACTAGGAATAGGGATCATGAGATGAAAACGAAGTGGAGAAAATTTTTCTTCATGTGTAATTAAACTCTGGAATTCGTTGCCAGAGAATGTGGTAAAGGCGGTTAGCTTAGCAGGGTTTTAAAAAGGTTTGGATGGCTTCCTAAAGGGAAAAAAAAAAGTCCATAGACCATTGTTAAAATGACTTGGGGAAAATCCACTGCTTATTTCTGGGAAAAGCAGCATAAAATGTATTGAACATTTTTGAGATATTGCCAGGTATTTGTGACCTGGATTGGCCACTGTTGGAAACAGGATGCTGAGCTTGATCGACCTTTGATCTGCCCCAGTGTGGCAATACTTATGTACTTATGGCCTTGAGAACAAGGTTCAAACTGTAGCACAGGACCACTGGAAACCAAGACGGTCGTAGGTACATAAGTACATAAGCATCGCCATGCTGGGACAGACCAAGGGTTCATCAAGTCCAGCACCCTGTCTCAGACAGTGGCCAAAAGAACAATTTCTCCCGCCCATCCCAGAAATAGTGGATTTTTCCCACGTCCATTCAATAACATTCTATGGCCTTTTCCTACAGGAAGCCGTCCAACTCCTTTTTAAAATTCTACTAAGTCAACCGTCTTAACCACATTTAGACGCCCAGTCTCACAGTCTCGTAAGGTCCTCTTGTAATTTTTCACAATCTTCCCGCGATTTGACGACTTTGAGTAACTTTGTGTCATCAGCAAATTTGATTACCTCACTAGTTACCCCCATCTCTAGGTCATTTATAAATGTTAAAAAGTAGAGGTCCCAGCACAGATCCCTGAGGAACCCCACTAACTACCCTTCTCCATTGCAAATACTGACCATTTAACTCTACTCTATTTCCTATCTTTCAACCAGTGTTTAATCCACAGTAAGACACTACCTCCGATTCCGTGTCCCTCTAATTTCCCCTGGAGTCTTTCATGAGGGACTTTATCAAACACCTTCTGAAAATCTAGATACACAATATCAACCGGTTCACCTTTGTCTACATGTTTGTTTACAACCTTCAAAGAAATGCAGCCGATTGGTGAGGCAAGACTTGCATTCACTAAATCCACGTTGACTTTGTCTCATTAGTCCATGCTTTTGAATGTGCTCTGTAATTTTGTTCTTGATAATAGCGTCTACCATTTTGCACGGCACCAACATCAGACTCGCAGGTCTATAATTTCCCGGATCTCCTCTGAAACCTTTTTTAAATATCGGCGTTACATTGGCCACCCTCCAATCTTCCGGTACCACGCTCAATTTTAAGGATAAATTACAAATCACTAACAGTAGCTCTGCCAGCTCATTTTTTAGTTCTATCAGTACCCTGGGATGAATACCATCCGGTCCAGAAGATTTGCTACTCTTGAGGTTGCAGAACTGCTCCATTACGTCTTCCAGGTTTACAGATATTTCATTAAGTTTTTCCGACTTGTCAGCCTTTAATACCCTGTATGGCACCGGTATCCCTCCCAAATCTTCCTCGGTGAAGAGCGAGGCAAAGAACTCATTTAGTTTTTCTCTTGTTTTCTTTCATCGCCCCTTTTACACTCCGGTCATCCAGCGGGCCAAAAGATCTTTCGCCGGCTTCCTGCATTTAATGTATCTAAAAAAAATTTTATTTTCAGTTTTTGCCTCTAACGCTATCTTTCTTTCAAAATCCCTCTTTGCCTTTCTTACCAGCGCTTTACATCTGACTTGACATTCCTTATGGAGCTTCTTATTTTCTTCATTCGGTTCCTTCTTCCATTTTCTGAAGGATTCCTTTTTAGCTCCAATAGCTTCCTTTACCTCATTTTTTTTTAACCATGCTGGCTGTCGTTTAGTTTTCCGTCCTCCTTTTCCGATACATGGAATATGTTTGGCCTGGGCCTCCAGGAAGTAAAATTAGGTTCTTACCTTGATAATTTTCTTTCCTTTAGTCATAGCAAATGAATCCATTACGAATGGATTGTGTCCACCTACCAGCAGGGGGAGATAGAGAACACTGAAAACCATAGTGCCTCTAGGACGGGTAGCTCCATCTGCCTCTGTATTTTGAAGCTTCCAAAGCAGTGTTAAACTGCAAAGTAGCATAACATGAACTTTCCTCGCAGCGAACGAACGCCCCAGAACAGGAGCAATAACACAAAGGAGGGACGAACTCAACCTCCTATAGAAGAACAGAAATCCTGAAGACTGTTTTCCAACTTCTCCCAATGAGGGAACATGTCTGCAGGAAAAACTGAACACAAAACATAGTCAATCAGGGAGGGATCATGGATTCATCTGCTGTGACTAAAGGAAAGAAAATTACCAAGGTAAGAACCTAATTTTCCCTTCCTTGTCATCAGCAGCAGATGAATCCATTACGAATGGGATGTATCAAAGCAATCCCTAGATAGGGCGGGAATAAGCCACACCACGCACCAGCACTTGTGCTCCAAAAAGCGCGTCCCTCCTGGCAGCCACATCCAGCCTGTAATGTCGGGCAAAGGAAAGCTTAGAAGCCCAAGTTGCTGCACTGCATACCTCTTGAAGAGAGAGTGATCCAGTTTCAGCCCAAGAGGAGGAAATCGCTCTTGTGGAATGAGCCTTAAGGGTGTCAGGCGGAGGCCGAACAGCAGATATGCAGAACAAATGGCTTCATTAAGCCAACGGGCTACAGTGGCTTTAGACACTGGAGACCCTCTGCGAGGACCTGACAATACAAAAAGGTGATCAGAGGTCCTGAAATCATTTGACATCTGCAGATACTGCAACAGAGCCCAGTGCACATCCAGAAGGTGCAACTGCCCAAAGGATTCTGGAAACTCCTCCCTAGTAAAGGAGGGCAAATAGGCTGGTTTATGTGAAACGCTGAAACCACCTTAGGCATGAAGGAAGGCACGAAGAAAGGCACAGTACGTACCGTTACTCCGGACTCTGAGAATTGCAGAAAAGGGTCTCGACAGGACAGCACCTGGAACTCAGATACCCGTCTAGCCGATGCAATGGCCACCAAAAAGACCAGTCTTTAAGGTCACATCCTTCTCCAAAGCTCGCCTAAGCGGCTCGAAGGGCGAACACTGAAGAGCCTTTAATACTAGCCCTAGGTTCCAGGCAGCGCAAGGGGCCCGCATGGGAGGCCGGAGCCGAAGCACCCCTTTCAGAAACCGTGCAATGTCCGGATGTGAAGCCAGGGAGAGGCCAGCGACCTTCCCCCGAAAGCATAACAATGCTGCCACTTGAACACGCAGGGAATTATAGGCCAAGCCTTTTTGTAAACCATCCTGCAGAAAGTCAAGTATCGGTGAGACAGAAGCCCGCATGAGTGTGATCGCTTTAGAAGCACACCAAGCCTCAAACTGGCGCCAGATCAGAGCATAGGCAACGGAAGTGGACCGCTTGCAAGCCTGCAAGAGAGTGGAGATGACCTTGTTAGAATAGCCCTTGTCTCTCAATTGCACCCTCTCAATAGCCATGCCATAAGATCAAAGCGGCAGGGATCCTCCATGGTCACCGGGCCCTGCGTCAACAGGTTCGGAACCAGAGGCAAAGGAAGAGGAGCCTCCACCGGCATCCGCCGGAGGTCTGCATACCACGGCCGCCTGGGCCAATCCGGGGCAATGAGGATCACCACCCCTTGATGTAGCCAAATTCGCAGGAGAAGCCGCCCTATTAAGGGCCAAGGAGGGAACACATACAGGAGGCCCAGAGGCCAGGGTTGAGCCAAGGCATCCAACCCTGCCGAGCGAGGTTCTCTCCGTCTGCTGAAAAAGGACGGGACTTTGGCATTTGTGCTTGACGCCATAAGATCCATTACGGGCTTTCCTCATTTGGCACAGATCTGAAGGAACACTTCATCTGCCAGTTCCCACTCCGCTGGGTCGATTTGATGCCTGCTTAGAAAATCAGCTTGCACGTTGCTCTGACCTGCTATGTGAGCTGCTGACAGAAACTGCAGTGGCAAATTAGTGCCGCCTTGTCGATTTATGTATGCCACAGCTGTCGTGTTGTCCGACAGAACTCTGATAGCCAGTCCCTCTAGGGTTTTGTGAAAGGCCAGAAGCGCCTGAAATATCACTCTCAGTTCTAAGCGATTGATAGACAACCCCGTTTCCTCGGGTGTCCACAGACTCTGGGCATAGCTTCCCTGGCAATGTGCTCCCCAGCCCTTTAGGCTGGCATCCGTTACCACCAGGCACAAATCGGGAAGCGCTAGCGGCAGTCCTCGCCACAGCATGCTGAGAGCCACCACTCCATACTGAGTCAGGCCACAGGGAGCCACGTGAGTCTGCGTTGATAATCCTGGGACATTGGAGACCATTGTTGAAGCAGGGCAATCTGCAGAGGTCTCATATGCGCTCTCGCCCATGGCACCACTCCTGTGGTGGCCGTCATCGACCCCAACAGCTGGACAATGTACCAAGCTCATGGGCGAGGCATCCTCAGGTGCAGACGGACCTGATTCTGAAGCTTGCACCTACTTTGGTCGGGTAGATAAACCCCGAGGCCGTGTCGAACCGGACCCCCAAATATTCTAGAGATTGAGAGGGGGTCAGGTGACTTTTAGGTATATTGACGACCCAGCCCAGAGATTGCAGTACTGAGACCACTCTGGCTGTGACATGATGACTCTCTTTTGCCAAGTCCGCTCAGATGAGCCAGTCGTCTAGGTACAGGTGAACCCGGATACCCTCTCACCTGAGAAAGGCAGCTACTACCACCATTAACTTTGAAAAGGTTTGGGGAGCTGTGGCGAGGCCAAAAGGCAAGGCCCGAAACTGGAAATGTCTTCCCAACACCGCAAATCGGAGGAACCGTTGGTGCGGGGGCCAAATAGGTATGTGCAAGTAAGCTTCTTTTAGGTCCAGAGACGTGAGGAACTCTTCTGGCTGTACCGCCACAATGACGGAGCGCAGGGTTTCCATGTGAAAATGCAGCACTCTCAGAGCCTTGTTGACTTCCTTCAAGTCGAGAATGGGCCGAAAAGACCCGCCTTTTCGTGGCACCATAAAGTAAATGGAGTAACGACTGCAGCCGTGTTCGGCGGGAGGCACAGGGATCACCGCCCCAAGGTGCAACAAGACTTGTAGGGTCTCCTCTACCACCGCCCGTTTGACAGCAGTACCGCATCGGGACTCCAAAAACACGTCTCTCACCGGGGCATTGAATTCCAATCGGTAACCTTCTCTGATCAGGTCCAGGACCCACTGATCTGAGGTAATCTTGGTCCACTCCTCTAGAAAGAGGGAAAGGCGCCCTCCTACAGCTGTAAAGGAAGCGAGGACCGGCGCACATCATTGTGAGGGTCGCCCTTGAACTCCAGGCCTAGCACCGGCCGCTGCGGATCGCTTGTCCGAGCGAAAGGAGTTCCTCTGCTGAAAACGGGCACGTTGAGTAAACCCAGCAGAGCGCCCCAGGCGATACCTTCTAGCTTCATGGAAGCGAGTTCTAGGAGGAGGAGGAAACCACCTGACCCTTGGAAGAAGGCCGCGACCTATCCTCAGGTAACCGCTGGGGTTTAGCATTCCCCAGGTCTTTAACAATCCTCTCTCCCCGAAAGGGCAACTTCACCAGCCTTTGCTTAGAGGTCGTGTCAGCCGCCCAATGCCGTAGCCATAGAAGGCGGCGGACGCCACAGACATCTGTTTAGCCGAAGCTCTCACCAGATCATAGAGGGCGTCAGCTAAAAATGACAAGGCCAACTCCATGCGCGGTGCAACCTCAGCGAGGGACTCCGTACCATCCACGGGCTGTTCCACTGCCTGTTGTAACCAAGGCACGCAGGCTCAAGCAGCATAAAAAATGCAAACAGACGCTTTTAAGGTTAGGCCCGAAATCTCAACGGACCATTTTAGCGCCGATTCCAGGCGCCGATCCTGAATGTCCTTCAGGGCGACCCCTCCCTCTACTGGGTGGGTGGTCTTTTTTGTCACAGCCGTGACTAAGGCATCCACTTTAGGCATCCCAAAACAGGACAAGTGCTTCTCATTTAGAGGGTAAAGATGCCCCATCGCCCTGGCCACTTTCAAGGGCCCCTCTGGGTCAGCCCATTGAGCAGAAATATGCTCTTGGATGGAGTCATGCAAAGGAAAGGCTCGAGCAGGCTTCTTAGTACTCACCATCCTCGGATTACCAGAGGAGGCCTCGCCTTGAACAGGATCATCAATAGAGAGGGCCTGTAAGGCATCAGAGATCAGCGCTGGCAGCTCATCACGGTGGAAAATCCGAACCGCAGTAGGATCATCCAGATCCAAAGGCAAACTGGCACCTTCCTCTGGCTCCTCAGACCATGGCCTGCCAGATCCCTCAGAGTCCCCACAGCCCGACCACCGGGGGGGGGGGGGGAGGAGAGGCGCGCCACTCTCCGACGGGGAATTTACCCGTCTATGTTTAGCGTGCATCCAACGCTCAGGGGCATCCACTTCTGACATCTGCCCCGGGCCATCATCAGTCGGAGGGAGACCAGGTAGCAACGCAGTGTCAGACACCTGCGGCAGAGCTCTTTTCAGCATGAAGCCTTTATGTAAAATAAGCACAAACTCAGGGGAGAAAAACTCAGCCTGACCTCCCGTCTCCGAATTAGGAGCTACAGGGAACAGATCTCCTTTGGTAGCCTCGGCCCGAGGCGCCCCTCTGCTCACAAACTCCTCCGCAACCGCGGGGGTCGAGCCATGCAGCGCTTCCAAGATGTCGCCCGCTGCCAGCTACATTGAGCGGGAAGACTCATTGCTCGCCATGCTCGTACTGGCTCTACCGTCTATACAGCACGTTTTACAGAGCCCCACTGCTGATCTGCGTTTGACACAACAGGAACAGCGCTTAACTCCCTCAGCAGCCATCGCCAAAAAACGGCGGAGTAAAATACAAAATGGCGGCTTCGCGCCAAAATCACCCCGATCGGAACGCCGTCCGCAGGCCCTCCCCGGAGGAGCTGAGTACCGCTCTTACCTCAAAGGACCGAGTCCACCGAGCTCCGGTCACGCTGCACGTCAATAAAAGCCTCAGAATAGCAGCGCATAAAAATCGCGGGGGGGGGGGGGGGTTTACGCTGTGAGGAAAGTTGTAGGCAAACAGCTACAGAGGTACTCTGGAGACAGTAGAGGGTGGGAAAGGCAGGGACAGGGTGAACCTTTATGCCTACATCCACAAGGGGGAAGTGGGAATGGCAGGGAAAGGGCGAACCTATGTGTCTGCATCCACAATGGGTACGGCAGGGAAAGGGCGAACCTATGTGCCTTTAAAGTGGGCACCACCAGCCACAACACTCCAGTTCAACTGGCCAAGCACAGGAGCCTCCCCAGGCAAAAATTTTCAAGCAGCTGAACAAGCTGCGTCCTACCCTGCTGGGAGATAGAGAAATACTGAGAGGCAGATGGAGCTAGCCGTCCTCGAGGCACTATGATCTATCTCCCCCTGCTGGTAGGTGGACACAACCCATTCGTAATGGATTCATCTGCTGCTGATGACAAGGAAACCAGCTACTTTTGTAGGTGGTAATAAAACCTCCCTTTTCTTGTCTTTCTGGAGAGAATAGCATAAGCCACTCAGCTATTACAATCCATCTTAGCCTCAGTATTGTCGATACCAAAGCAAGTGAAGAAGAAATAAATCCAACATGGAAGCCCTTTCTTGCCTCTATATCGGCCAAGTAGGCACCTCCTCCACCGCTTCGCTGGAGGGAAATATTCAAAGTGGCAAACTGTAGCTTGATGTCTTGAGCAAAAAAAAAAAAAAATGTTTTTGGAGGACCTTAAACATGCAGAAACACCACCAGGATCAAGCCATTTCAACGAAGGGAGGGCTTCTGGATTGATCTGCTGGGACTAATGAAAAGAAAATTATGAGGTAAGGACTCATTTTACCTTCCATAGCGTCCTACAGATCAATCCAGAGACGAGTGGAATGTACCAGAGCAGTCCACAATTAGGACAGGACACCACAATCCCCAAAGAGAATCATGGCATGATTGGAAGATTACCAGCACACCACCAGAGATGCTGCATCTGTAGCCAGTCCAAGAGGAATGGACGGGACCAAGGAAACTAAAACTGTCTAGAAAAAAGCGGGGCTAGGCACGACTGCCTGGCTCAAGCGCCTGAGAAAGACATGGCTGTACAGAGACAGTCTGAGCCTGGCAAAAACTGGGCTAAAGCCGGGCCAGCCAAGCCTGCTGCAGGCCAGCAAAGATAAGCCTGACTCCCTGAAAAAGGACGTAGCCAGGCAAGAACCCACGGGAATAACCAAGAACCAACCAGGTTGTACCATAAGAGCCGGATCTACACAGGACCTATAGCCTGAGCAGAATCTAGACAAAACAGCAAAGTTCCAAGACCAGAGGCAGAACCAAACAAACCCGTATGTTAAGAGCTGAGTACCGAACCCTTTACAGCTGGAAGGGAGGTTGGGCTAGTATCCACCCCTGGTGTCAAAGCCAGGCAAGGCCAAAACACCCCAGACGAGGAAGTACATCCGGAGGCAAAGTGAAGCCCTGCACTCGGCGCCTGGAGATGGAGCAACGCTCTGTGCTTGAAAACACAGCAAAGCTCAGCATCCGAAGGCAGAAGGTAACATTATGTCTTACCTGATAATTTTCTTTCCATTAGTCCCTCAGATCAATCCAGAGACTTGTGGGTTATGCCCCTCCTCTAGCAGGTTAGATTGCTACAACACAGCATGTGCAGCCAGCCTCACTTCAGTATAACGATACCAAAGCAGTAAGAACCATAGAACACTCTTCTGTCTCTGCAAAAGCAGCATAAACTTGGAAGAAACTCTCCGAGCTGCTATAAACTTAGAAATGTAAATATACACACACACTAACAGCCTTACCCGTCCAGAGACAAAAGAACGTGAACAGAACCGACTGCAGTATACTGAATCTGATCAGAGATTACGAAAGCGAATCCCAGGGAGGGGTTCTGGATTGATCTGAGGGACTAATGGAAAGAAAATTATCAGGTAAGACAATTTTACCTTCCATAGCGTCCCCAGATCAATCCAGAGACTTGTGGGAAGTACCAAAGGAATCCTCACCAAGGGTGGGACCGGCCTACTCCAGCCGCCAACACAGAAGTCCCAACAAGCACCTCTCGATGCGCAGCAACCTCAAGACGGAAATGCTTAAAGGAATGCCAAGACGATCAAGTCGCCGCTTAACAAATGTCCTCCAACGGCACTCCGCAAAAGAAGTGGCCTGAACCCTCTTGGAGAGTGCCCGAATGCGAATAGGGAAAGAATCCCCACAACAGGTAAGCCGACACAATAGCCTCCCTAAGCCACCGATCAACCGTTGCCTTAGAGGTCATGTTCGCTTTCTTATGACCTGCGAACAGCACAAAAAGATGATCTGACTTTCTAAACGAATTAGTCGCCTCCAAATAACACAGAGGTCTCCTAATGTCTAATCCCCATAGAGCTAGAAAATTGTGAGGGAAATCCTCTTGCCTGAAGGATGGATGGCAACACCACTCCCTGGTTAACGTGAAAATGCGTGACTACCTTAATAACCAAGGACGGCACCCTTCGAATTGTCACTCCTGCCTCCGAAAAAACAGAGAAAGGGGGGCTCTGCCCAAAAGGGCCTGAAGCTCAGACACCCGCCTGGCTGAAGCCATTGCCACCAGAAACACAGTCTTCAACTTGAAAACATTCAAGATCTTTAATCAGGGGCTCGAAAGGAGACCGCCAAAACACCCTAAGGACCAGATTCAAATTCTAATCTGGCACCACCGGAACCCAAGGAGGTCTGACATGCCCTACACCGCGAAGAAAACGAACAAACTCCGGAAGAGACGCTAAGGAGTGGCTCCCCGAACGACCCCTCCAGCAAGCCAATGCCGCTAACTGACCCTTTAACGTACTTAGCAACAGTTCCTTTATCCATCACTTCCTGCAAAAAGGCCAGAACGGACCCAAGAGGGCTGCTTGAGGGGAAATGCTTGCTAAGGAACACCAAGCCACAAACGACCTCCACACTCCATCATACGCAGTAGAAGTGGAACGTTTGAGCGCCTGTAACATGGTCCCAAAAACCGCCTCCGGCTATCTGATGGATAAGATCCGGCCAGTGAGACAGATGGAATGGCTCGTCAATCAGGAGGCGAATGAAGCCCGCATACCAAGGACATCTGGGCCAGTCTGGCACAATAAGTATTACCAGACCCCGAAGGCGAGAGATTTCCCCACTACTTGACCGACCATCGACCACGGAAAAAATACATATAGAAGCTCCAACGGCCACGGCTGAACAATAGCGTCTATTCCTTCGGACTCAAACTCTCTGCCTCTTAACTGGTGTTGCTCACAGCTTTATTAATAGTAACAGTGGGATTTGAACCGGTCACCTCTGCATTACAAAACCAGTGCTGTTACCACTTGGCCACAGCTGCCCTTTGCTGAAGACCCAGGTCACCTTGGTATTGTAGAATCGAGCCATGAGATCCATCACCGGAGTCCACCAGCGATCTGAAATCTGGCTGAAAGCCGGCGGAGAGAGCTCCCACTACCCGGCATCCAAGCTATTCCGACTGAAAGACGGCCTTGTACACTTAGCACTCCCGCTATGTGAGCCGCCGACAACCGAACTCGACGCTACTCTGGCCCAAGAGACAGCACGGACGCCTCTTCTGCCAGCGGAAAACTTCGAGTTCCACCCTGCCGAATGACGTATGCTACCGGCATCGCATTGTCTCAGAGAACTCGGACTGGTTGAACTCTGAACAACATCTCGAAAGCTAAGAGCGCCAACCAAAATGCCCGAAGTTCCATAAGATTGAACTGCAATCTGGACTCCGAGGGGGACCAACTCCCCTGAGCTGAGTGGCCAAGAACCACACGCCACTCCGACACGGCAAGAGGCATGCCTTGAGTCAGTATCCAACCTGAGCCACCACCGCAGAGCAAAAGAAGCTCGCGGTGTCCAGGGAAAACGAATTGAAGAACCTCTGAAAGACCAACGGCTGAGTAGATACCATTGCAAAGGCCGCATGCGACTCTGGGCCCAAGGAACAACCCTTGAACATAGTCCCACGCTGTTGGAGCCTTCAGCCGAATGAGGGAACAAACCTAGCACAGCTTCGCCCGTCGCTGTTCCAGAAGAAAAACTCCGCCCTGACGGGTATCCAGTCGTACTACCAGTTACACCAGAGACAGATGGTGTAGCAGCATATGTCTGTAGTACCATTGCATACTACAGTGGGTGGTGAAGCCGCAACCCTAGAGCTCAGTGCTTACTCTCAGCTGACTGCAACCACTATTAAGCTATCTCTACACTAAAGTAGCTCCTGGGCCACTCCTCATGAAATTTAGGTACCCCATAAGAAGCAAGTAGAGGTACCAGGTACACTGCAGTACCAGGTAGCTGAGGCTAATATGTAAAAGTGTGGCCAGTATCAGTGTGCAAAGAGAGAGCGAGAGAAGAGCAAATTTAACACTGAAGAGTTCTGAAAAATGTTCCAGTCATGTAAGAACTACTTGGCCAAGCAAGCCATAAGAGATAATGAAATAAAATATGGCCCACTGGAAATCTAGCTGGGCCCACTGAATCTAATAGTATGGAAAAACCAGCCTTGAACCTATAACCTTCAGGCTGAAAGGCCAGCCGCCCTCCTCAATAAAACTAGATTGATGTAAACAATACCCACAGAGTAAATGCCACCAGGGGAGCCCAGAGGGTGCAGGGCTACCAAGGAAACCGAGAGAAACCTGAGAGGCCTGCACTAGCCTCAAAATGTAACATTTCCCACAGAAACATGTAGTCAACAGCCCTAAGCCTGACTACTAAAAACACTGTACTGCCATGTCTGAGAAAGGAGAAGAGTGGAAGAGTGAAAACCTAGAGTAGTATCCCTAATCCTGATTCCTTCCTTCCATTAAAGATATACACACCCACTGAACCTCCTCAAGGAGGATCCAGAAATATTCTTACTGTAACTCACCTTGTGAAGCAAAGGCTTCTCTACCTGGAGACTTTCAGTTAGGCAGTACTTTCCAAGCAGCAGCATAAGGCTCTCACTGTCACGGCACAGCTGCAGGGGACTAAAGGGTCACCTACCTCGCCCCTGGAAAACTGAGGAAGACTCAAAGCTGTGGAAAACCAATATGCAGAAACTGGAGTGCTCCACACTAGTTTCCCAATCACATTCCTGAAAGGTCTACATATAAAACTGCCTGAATTGCAAGCACATCAGAACCCAGGGGAGCACTGGGGCCTCAGCACTGCCATGTGAAGTGGCAATAAAGATGGAGCTATACTAGATTGTAAACTCTTGAACAGGGACTCTCTCTTTATATCAGGTGTTCAGCGCTGCAAGTGTTTGGTAGCGCAAACAAATGCTAATCAAGCGCAAAACATACACCCAAGAACAGAATAGTCTCATGAACCTAACAGGCTTCCGCCAGTATCCTAGTGCCCGACCAAATGGAAGAGCTGACCGTGGAGGATAAAAAAGTAGCACTTACAATGCCTGTATAAGGAACGGAATCAGTTCTTCCCATTAAAGAACCTGGTCGCGGTGAGGTCAACTCCCTCTGTTCAAGGTGCCCTGAAAAGGATTCCCCTGACAATGGGACACACTCCGAATCCGTATGTCGTCCCACGGTTATTATGGAGGATTAAGTGACTTGCTCACGGTCAGAAGCAGCAGCAGTGGGAAACGAACCCAGACAGCCAGGTTCAAAGCCTGCTGCACTAACCATTATGCTACTCCTCCACTCAACCGGCCCCTTAAGCCCAACCGGACCGTCTTAGGCGGCTTCTGTAAGAACTCAAGAGCCCGAGGCAGCAGAGCCTCGAAAATGGCCGCCTCCTGCCCCTCTCCCTCAGAGCGCAATAAAAACGCTTTGAGCAAAAGAGCACAAACTCCGGGGGAAAATGCCCCATAACAGCCTTTTCCGGGAAAGAAATCGAGCCTTCTCTGTCAAAGGGAGCCCCAGCAGATCCCACCGCCGCATCCTGAGACCGCGGCACTAGTGAGAAAATGGTGCCGGCGGAACAACCGTTCCAGTCACAGATTGTTGTTGTTGTATTTGTACCCCGCGCTTTCCCACTCATGGCAGGCTCAATGCGGCTTACATGGGCAATGGAGGGTTAAGTGACTTGCCCAGAGTCACAAGGAGCTGCCTGTGCCTGAAGTGGGAATCAAACTCAGATCCTCAGTTCCCCAGGACCAAAGTCCACCACCCTAACCACTAGGCCACTCCTCCGCTCAAGGCCATTCCCGCCAAGCGATAAACGATCCCTTCTGGCGCTGTGGTGCCCAACACGCGATACCCTGATCCGCACTAGGACTCACCAGACTCGCAGGGAAGCTACGTGCCACGCAGCACGAGCCGCGCTTGATGGACTCCGACGGAACGGACATAGCCCGAAAAGCCTTACCTTCTCCGCAGTCCCAGCCCTACTCACGTTCCAATTAAGCTGAACAGAGAATTGTTCCAAGTGCCAAGCAAGCCAAAATGAGGCTGGACTGGAGAATCGTTCCGTCTGTTTTTTTTTTTTTTTTAAGAGACAGGAGAGGAATACAGCCAAAATCCTCAACAGAATTTAAGTAGGCTGACAGGAGGAGAAGGGTAGGGACCTGGCACCACCAGGTGTATCCCAGAATGTGCTCCAGCACCTCAACTCCAGAGAAAGTTCAACACACCCGAGGGAACGGGATAGGAGCCTCAGGCCACAGAGCTGCACTTTATGCTCCCTTCTACCTGCTAGATAGAGAGAATACTGAAGTGAGGCTGGCTGCACATGCTCTATTGTAGCAAACTTCTGAGTTCTCTCTATCTAACCTGCTAGAGGAGAGGCATAACCCACAAGTCTCTGGATTGATCTGGGGACGCTATGGAACAGACCTTGCCTTCTATAGATGAAACCATTCATCGTTCTTAGCTGTACTCAGCATCTGAAAGGAGAAGGAGCAGGGCTCCGACGTCCAGAAAAAAAACAGCTCAAAAGTGCGATGACCGGAGGAGAAACAAGGCTCAACTCCCGGAGCTGTAGAAAGGCTCAACACCTAAAGACGGAGCCAACTCCACGCCTGGGGAAGGAGGAAGGCCGGATGTCCGACTGGGCAAGCCTCTGACATCTGGCCCTGAGAAAGAATTCGTGGCCACGGACAGAGTAAGAAACACCTCCCGAGACAGAGTTCGCTCACCAGGGTCAACCACCCCGTAGCAAGGGACCGACCCGAAAACCGAGTTGGAAGCTGAAGGAAAGTAGATCACTAGCTCGTTGGAAAAGAGTTAGAAGCATCCAACCCAGAAGACAGGAAGGAAGAGGTACCAGTTCAACCCCCCCCCCCCCCGGGGAGGGGGGAAGCAGATTGGCCCAGAAGTCCACATGAACCCAAGTGTAGCCCTACTGGGACATAACGAAGGTCATCAATTCCAGAAACTTGTCACCAACAGAAGTCGATGGAGGGAACCAATACGTGGCAAGAATCAAAGCACGGTACAATGAATGATGTCCCAAACCTGAGTCCCCAACTGAAAGAGCTGGGTCTAACTGTCCCCAAACGAGAGCTAATAGGACACCCAAGCCTTGCTAATATCCGCTCCAAAAATAAACCAGCTGAGAGACCTGGAAATCTCTGAGACAATCTAAACGCTATGATTGGTTCAGAGACTTCCAGGTCTCTCAGCTGAGTGAAGCACGGCCAAAAAGGACGTTTTTTGTTTTGTTTTTTTTACTTTAAAGTTTTTATTGAGAGCTTAACAAGCGTACACCTCAAAATACTGAACACGTTACATTCCTTGTAGAACAATATACCTCCAATGTTAGACATATACATGTATAAGTGCATAGTTCTCTTTTCGACCTACCCACTCTCCATTTTGTCCCCCCCCCTCCTCCCTTCCTTGAATTGCGGGGTTGAATGATGTCCAAAAAAGAGCCTGCAGCATCGGAGCCTGTTTGATTTTTTTTTTTTAATAAAGCTTTGCGGCCCCCCCGCAATAATAAAAACGTCCTTTTTGGCCGTGCTTCACTCAGCTGAAAGACCTGGAAGTAAGGGAGGGAAATCCAAGTAAGTACAGTTGTGGCCGAGTGGATAGAGCAGCGGTCTTGTAATCCAGAGTTGGCGGGTTCAAATCCCACTAATAGTTAAAAAAAAAAAGACGAGCACTTAGATGTTTTTCCCACTTAAGTTGTATGAAGTCTTTATTGAACATTTATCAAAACAGCATAACAAAATACAACACTCCAGAACAAGTAATAGCATAACTGATCAGCTCCAGGTCTCTCTCAGCCAATCCCAGCGCGTTTAGCTGTTACCAGTATCAGCTAAACACGCTGTGATTAGCTGAGACCTAGGGGGAGGTACGTACAAAAAGTTTTGATTTGTGTCGTCTCACGTCCCGATCCTGGGGGCGCAAGCTGAAAACTGCTTAAGCGTCGCTTGCCTTTGTGCCAGGCTGAAAGAAAATAAAAAGCAGCTTTTCTGGGCTGGAAAGCTCCTCTGTATCGTCAGGTTAGTTTTTATTCTCTTGCCTTTGAACTGTACATTAGCTTGTAGCCTGTAAAAAGAACGTCTTTTTAGAGGAAGTTTTTTTTTTTTTTTTTTAATATACTGAAGGATGTCCATAAAGGACGTCATTGGAATGCGCAGAGCAGCCAGCATAACGCTTGGCTGCTCTGCGCATGCTCGACCAGCCGACTATCCGACTGCTTAACGACGGAATAGAGAATGCAAGTGAGCTACAACGAGCAGCTCATTTGCATTCCTATTCCTTGATTCATGCCCATTCCTTACCAATTCGCTAAGGGGAATCGGTAAGGGAAGGGCTCTAACGATTGATTAGTGCATCTAGCCCTTAGCCAGAGCCTGAACAAAATAAACCTAACCACACTAGAAGTACCTCATAGGTAACCTATGGAAAGACTTAGGCAATAGGATTACATTCTGTAAGATAGCATATTGGAAAAACTGGATTGCACATATTTCTTTTCAGAGCTGCCTGCAATATAGTTACAGTATAAACCCCTGTATTCAGAGCTGCAGCTCCAAATTCTATGTGGGACTTATAGCGAAGGCACTTAGCAAGAGTAAAAAAAACAAACTTCCAAAAAGCAGACCTCAGGGAAATCTGCCCCCTCTTCACATTATGACCTCATACTGTAACAACCAGTACTGGAGATATAAATACCTAAAACACCTGCCAAAGGTGAGATGTAAACACTTTCAAACTGGTCAAGTTCTTCCAGGGAGGACCTGCTGTGTTCCCCTAGAGGAAAACACTCTTGCCTAACACCTGTGACCCAAATTGCTCTGTAGGGCAAACTAGAAGTAAAAAATGTGACAGGACTGGGCAGAGAGGCTGAGGGCATAGAGAGCAGACTGTTCAAAAAACAATGCTGTTCTGGCAGAAGGAAAACTAATCTAAATTATGAGCTGCTGTGCTCAGCATCCATGACTTCCCTTCATACCCTGCTAGCAAAACAGCAGCAAAGCCACGGACAGGGATGCCGAGGTTGACAAAATGGCAACATTGCCTGCAAAAACCAAAATCAACTGTAGCGCACAAAAAAACAAACTCCTGAACCATCCCCCCCCCCCCCCAATACCATCGCATAGAAGTCCCTGCCCCTACCTAAATATCCAGCACTGTGCAGTAACTGCCACAGCTGCTGCTTTGCTCACTTGCACTCACTGAACAGGTTTTTTTTTTTTTTTTTTTAAATAGCAGCTGCCTCTCCTTGCCTGCACAGCTCTTCCCTCAAAGAGCTTGAGGCACAATAAGGAACACCAAGGCATCACTCCCATGCTAAGGAGGACATGGGGGGAGGGACCCGGCCACCCAAGTGTGACACCCCTGAGGCTGTCCGAGACCCCCACGAGCCTCAGCCTCCAACAACAGGCAAAACCTCAGATGCACAGCCAAGAACTAAAACCCTACAAAGAGGAACCCTCTGCTAATCCTTAAAAACCAAACAAACAAAAGGAAACCATAGAAGAAAGAAAGCAAGGAATGAGACTGAAGGGCTCACCACCTTCCACCTGCTGGAGACTGAGTACATAAGTATTCCCACACTGGGACAGACCAAAGGTCCATCAAACCCAGTATCCTGTTTCCAACAGTGGCCAATCCAGGTCACAAATACCTGGCAAGATCCCAGAAAAGCTAAATACAGTTTCATCATGCTTATCCCAGAAATAAGCAGTGGATTTTCCCAAGTCAATTTACTAATGGTCTATGGACTTTTCCTTTAGGAAGCCGTCCAGACCCTTTTTAAACACTGCTAAGCTAACCGCCTTTACCACATTCTCTGGCAACGATTCCAGAGTTTAATTACACGTTAAGTGAAGAAACATTTTCTTCGCTTCATATTAAATTTACTGCTTTGTAGCTTCATTGCATGCCCCCTAGTCCTAGTATTTTTGGAAAGAGTAAAACGATTCATGTCTACCCATTCCACTCCACTTATTATTTTATAGACCTCTATCATATCTCCCCACAGCTGTCTCTTCTCCAAGATGAAAAGCCCTAGACGCTTCAGACTTTCCTCATAGGGAAGTCACCCCATCCCCTTTATCATTTTTGTCACCCTTCTCTGTACCTTTTCTAAGTCCACTATATCTTTTTTGAAATGTGGCAACCAGAATTGAACACAATATTCGTGCTGCGGTTGCACCATGAACCGATACAAAATCTTTATTTTTTTCCATTCCATACTAATACCACCTAACATTCTATTTGCTTTCTTAGCCGCCGCAGCACACTGAGTAGAGCATTTCAACGTATCAACAACAACACCGAGATCCCTTTCTTGGTCGGTGACTCCTAATGTGGAAACTTGTATTACATAGCTTTCATAAGATTGTTCACATATCAATCATGTAAGATTTGGATCAATATACCTGTTTCTGTTCAGATTATTCTCATTTATTTAATGTTTAGGAAGGCTTTGAAGTACTATTTGTTTGGCAAATATCTAGGTCTATTCATTAAATCTTACTATATCACCCAAGCTGACTAGCAGAACTGGGCAGTTTACAAATACAAATAGGAGGAAAAGAACAATTATTCGATAGGAAAGAGAAACAAGTCAGCCAACAGTCAGTCCAAAGATTACAGTGGACGGTGCAATAGTAGGGGTAGGCAGAAGGGAGGGCACGACTAGGTAACATTTAGAGGAAAAAACAGGAGAGGGGAGGGTTTTGGAGGCCGTATCTTGCTAAGGATGTAAAAAGAATTGAAGCGGTGCAAAGAAAAGCTACGAGAATGGTATGGGATTTGCGTTACAAGACGTATGAGGAGAGACTTGCTGAATTAAACATGTATACTCTGAAGGAAAGGAGAAACAGAGGTGATATGATACAGACGTTCAAATATTTGAAAGGTATTAATCCGCAAACGAAACTTTTCCAGAGATGCGAAGGCGGTAGAACGAGAGGACATGAAATGAGCTTGAAGGGGGGCAGACTCAAGAAAAATGTCAGGAAGTATTTTTTTTCACGGAGAGAGTAGTGGATGCTTGGAATGCCCTCCCGCGGGAGGTGGTGGAAATGAAAATGGTAACGGAATTGAAACATGCGTGGGATAAGCATAAAGGAATGGATCCTCAGGAGCTTAGTTGAGATCGGGAGGCGGGGCTGGTGGTTGGGAGGCAGGGATAGTGCTGGGCAGACTTATACAGTCTGTGCCAGAGCCTGTGGTTGGGAGGCGGGGATAGTGTTGGGCAGACTTATACGGTCTATGCCCTGAAGAGCACAGGCACAAATCAAAGTAGGGTATACACAAAAAGTAGCACATATGAGTTGTCTTATTGGGCAGACTGGACGGACCGCACAGGTCTTTTTCTGCCGTCATCTACTATGTTACTATGTTAGGGTGATGACTGAAACGCAAGCGACTCCTACATTAATTTTCAAGGTGAAATGCCTCTTTAAAAGGCCATGTTTTTAAGGCCATTTAAAAATTTTTAGAAGTGGGTTCAGAGCGCAAAGAGAGGGATAGAGAATTCCATATACAGGGGGCCGTGAAGAAGTCAGCACAGTGGCACGTGAATTCGAGCTGTGCAGCTTTGGGACCAGAGAGAACAAGTTGATGATCGTTCAATGAACGTAAAATTATAGCTGGCGAGTAAGGGATAGTTAGATGCCAAATAATCTGGAGTTCCAAACCTAAGTGCTCTAAGAGTAAGAAGTTTGTATTTGATATGTTGCTCCATGGGAAGCCAATTAAGTTTCTAATGGCCATATTTTGAATTGTTTGAAGTTTTTTGAGGTTTGACTGAGAACAACCAGAATACATAATACTAATGATACAATAATCGAGTCCAGTGATATGAAGAGAAAACTAGTGTATGAAAAGTGAGCTGATCAAAATAGTGGCAAACAGTGTGTAGCTGGCAGATAATCAGAAAACCAGTTTTATACAGATTCAAATCTGAAGGGGTAAATCTCAAATGGGAATCAAGAATAACGCTGAGCAGAAGTTGACTGGTTGAATCATAGTACCAGAAAGATTTGTTAGTAATATTTATTATGTAACCCGTTTTCACTCTGTGGTTAATTTAAGCAGGATATAAGCAATGGAATGGACTGCACACAAGAACAGTTTCCATGTGAAACGCACAGGCACAGTGAAAGAGGCTTGCCCAAGGGATCACAAACAGTCTGTGGCAGTCCCCGGTCTTAGTAGCCTCTTATGGTGTAGAGCCCAAAATCCTTGTGCTCTTAAAGGAAAGAACCTGAAGTGCATGCCAATTTATTGGCGAGGGAACCACAAAACTTGGATGATGTCCAAATTATTCTGGGATTGGTTCAACAATTGTTTCGTTCCAGAAGCTGAACTGTATCTTCACCATTTAAAAAAAAAAAAAAAAAAAAAAAAAAAAAAAAACTTGCCTTTCAGATACCGCTTATTTTGGGTAATGCATCAGTGCACTGTCGTGCAGACCTCGAAAATGCTCACCCCAACTTTAAGGTTCTCTTCATTCCCCTGAACACAATGTCTGTCCATCCATCCAGGCCCTCAATCAGGGAATAATAAAGGCTTTCTAGTGCCATTAAATGCAGGAGCTGTACAGCAAGGCATGTGAAGCTCTAGACGCCGACAAGGAAACCACCATGCTAGACTACTGGAAAACAGTGGCAATACTAGAGGGAGAAGTGGCCTAGTGGTTAAGGCACTGGTCTTGACATCCAGAAGTGGCCAGTTCAACTCCCACTGCTTCTCCTTGTGATCGTGGGCAAGTCACTTAACCCTCCATTGTCTCAGATACAAACTTAGATTGTGAGCCCTCCAGGGACAGGGAAATACCCAGTGTACCTGAATGTAACTGCACCTTGAGCTACTGCTGAAAAAGATGTGAGCAAAATCCAAATAAATAATAATACACAATGTAATCAACTACGTTGCATCACACAGGCTACAATAAACTGTTGGAAAAGAAACTTGGCTGGACTGCGTAACAAATTTTGAGGGATTTGAAGACGTAGCAGAACACACGAGTAGAAATGTAGAAAACATCATGCACTTTGCAAGAAAAATCCCTGGAGACAGATTTGAAGACATGACTAAAAGTTGTTGAGGAAATTTTGTCAGATCGCAAAACAGCCCAGCAATGTAGACCTGGCATAATGATGGCATAACAAAACCTCAGAGGCAGCATTAACAATGAAGAGACAAAGAGACTCCAAAAATCGTGCCTCTCACCTCTGCAGAAATAGCAGAGTGGACATCACTGGAAAAAATGTTTAGTGACAGAGGAATGTGATCCAATGCTGGAGTGCAGTCTAAAATTTAAGTGTCTCACAAGCTCTGAATTTGCCCGTTACACTGAAACAACATTTAAGGACTTGAGAAGGAAAGCCAAGCAGACGAGATTGACAGTTTTTTCAATCAACCAGATGTGAGACTCAGGTGCTTGATGTAGATCAGGCAGAATTTGCCCCCCCCTCCCCCCCCCCCCCCCCCCCCCCGATGATCGTCTTCATTATCTACTACCATTCTCAACCTGCACGATTTAACACCATTATCTCCATTTGTGCTGGAGCAAATCTCTGCCCCTCCCACAAGTAGATCTGTACCAATGTACCATATCTGTAGCCTTCTGGTTATGCAGATGTATTTAGCACTGTTTTCATGTTACCAACTGCAAGGACTGTAAAATATGGTGGCAAAACCATGATACAGTACTTGCTTACTGATCTGCACTGTGCTGTACAAATTCTTTAATTTGATAATGTTACTAGAGTACTAGAAGTGGTTTAGCAAATTTTTTCTCTTTTTTGCAACACTATGTTTCTCAGTTTTGTTGTTGTGTTCTCTCATGCATTAATCAAATCCTGCATTTCCCATAAGGATATGTATTCACATTTCACGGTTTTGATGAAAAATTGGTACAGCTGAAACTTAACCCCTTTTCCCTATATATATATATATATATATATATATATATATATATATATATATACACACACACATCTTCTATATTAATAAATCCCACCTTGAACGTTCTGAAGCTCACTCCAAGGCAGAGAAGCACAAAATTCCTGTAGTCTTCATAGGCTAGGACCAGTCACCCTCACTCATAGACCCGCCCTCAGCCACGCCCCATCTGTACATAAAACGCTACCTCAACATTTTGAAGACAACCTGCTGAAGCCATCTGCAAAATCCCTAAACAGTTCGTAAGTTCATGGTGGTGAAGCCATCCAACTCACCATGTCTCTCTGCCCCGCCCTCGAGGGCGGAACACAGAGAGTAAAGGGATCCATAAAGGCACCCCTACCAACTGGCAACCCCCTCCAACAACAACGACCCAGGCAGGGGGAGTGTTTCCGTACTCCTCCCCCTGCCTAGGAATCGCTACAGACTGCTGGCAAACTCCCCAACCACATGACCACAAAAGCCACCCGCAACCCCCCCCACACACCCAAACGCACACACACCCATAAACGCACAAACACCCATAAACACACACACACACACACACAAACGCAAACACACAACCTGCTGAAGCCATCTGCAAAATCCCTAAACAGTTCGTAAGTTCATGGTGGTGAAGCCATCCAACTCACCATGTCTCTCTGCCCCGCCCTCGAGGGCGGAACACAGAGAGTAAAGGGATCCATAAAGGCACCCCTATCAACTGGCAACCCCCTCCAACAAACAATGACCCAGGCAGGGGGAGTGTTTCCGTACTCCTCCCCCTGCCTAGGAATCGCTACAGACTGCTGGCAAACTCCTCAAACACACGACCACAAAAGCCACCCGCAACCCCCCCCCCACACACACATAAACACACAAACACACGCACAAACACACACACACACAAACACACACAAACACACGCACACACGTACACAAATGCACACACGCACATAAACGCACACAAATACACGCAAACGCACACACACACACATGCACACATACACGCAAACGCACACATAAACACACACACGCAAACGCACACATAAACACATACGCAAATGCACGCACACAAACACACACATAAACACAAACACATACGCACACATAAACACACACAAGCACACACACAAACACACACACGCACACATAAACGCACATAAACGCACACACGCACATAAACGCACACACATACACGCAAACGCACATAAACACACACAAATACACGCAAACGCACACACACGCACACACACACAAACACACGCAAACGCACACAAACACACGCAAACGCACACACACAAACACACACATAAACACACGCAAACGCACACACACACATAAACACACAAACGCACACACACGCAAACGCGCACACACACACACGCAAACGAACACACACACACAAACAGCCTCGACGGTGCACCTCTAAGTGCCCCCCCGCCGCATCACCACAACAACCCGTGCAACGGGGCATCAGAAAGCCCCTACCCCCTTCCCTCCTCGCCGCATCACCCAACCCCTCCCCCGCTGCTTCACCAAGCCCCTCCCCCACATCGACCGCCTCGCCACCCGCGACCGCTAATACAAACTCTGTCCGGCAGTTGTTGCTGCTTCTATTCAGCAGCAGCAGCCCGTACATAAAGAAAACAAACAAAAAAACAACCTCCTAAAACGCACCTTCCTGGAGAACCATCTCACATTGGCTGACGTCTCTGCAGCTGCTCCTCCTCTCCCCTCAACGTCAGTGCCCCTGCCGGAAGACCCCGGAGAAACGCCGAGACGTCAGAGGGGAGAGGAGGAGCGCATGCTGAGACTTCAGCCAATGTGAGCTGCTTCTCACGGAGGTGCGTTTTAGGAGGATTTTTTTTGTTGTTTTCTTATGTACGGGCTGCTGCTGCTGAATAGCAGAAGCAGCAGCCGCCGGACACAGTTTATATTAGCGGTTGTGGGTGGCAAGGGGGTTGATATGGGGGGGAGGGGCTTGGTGATGTGCCACGGTGGGGGGGGGGGGTCGGGTGATGCGCGAAGGGGGGGGACAAGGGGCTTTCTTTGGGTGCTGCGCCGGCTGGGGGGGGAAGGGGGGGTCTCGCTGGACATGGGTGGCTGGAAGGAAGCAGGGGGAGGGGAAGGGAGGGTCGCTGCACATGGGTGGCTGCAGGGGGGGCGGGGAACAGGGAGATAGGGATGGGGCTCCACACACCACATGGGTGCCTGGAAGGGGAACAGGGGATACAGGACGGACACTGCAGGGCGGGCAGGGGGACAGAAGGGTTGGTGGTCATCAGGGGGGGACAGGTGGGTCAATGGACATGGCTGGCTGCAGGGGGGGACAGGGGAGAGAGGAGGGACGCTGCACATGCGTGCCTGCAGGGGGACAGGAGGGATGCTGAGGGGGGGGCCTGAGACCACATGGGTGGCTGCAGGGGGAGCAGGAGAGACAGGAAGGACGCAGCAGGGGGAGAGGAGGGTTGATGGGCATGGGTGGCTGCAGGGGGATGCTGGACATGGGTGGCTGCAGGGGGAACACGGGGAGAGGAGGGTCGCTGCAAATGCCTGGCTGCAAGGGGGCAGGGGAGAGGGGAGGGGGTTCTCACACCACACACGCAGTCACTCATTCTCTGTCTGCCACATACACTCTCACTCACACACTCACTGTCTTTGTCCCTCTCACACAGCGTCACACAGAAATACAAACACTCTCACATACTCTCTCTCTCTCTCACACGCCCCATCTCTCACACACGCTCTTTCTGAAACATACACTCCAAGGAAAACCTTGCTAGCGCCCGTTTCATTTCTAACAGAAACGGGCCTTTTTTACTAGTACATAAATATAGGAATTGGGACTTGATATACCGTCTTTCTGAGGTTTGTGCAACTACATTCAGGTACTTATTTTGTACCAGGGGCAATGGTCCCACTGCAGCTCCTTGTGACTCTGGGCGAAGTCACTTAACCCTCCATTGCTCCTGGTACAAAATACGTACCTGAATATTTGTAAACCGCTTTGAATGTAGTTGCAAAAACCTCAGAAAGGCGGTATATCAAGTCCATTTCATATATATATATATATATATATATATATATATATATATATATATATAGAGAGAGAGAGAGAGAGAGAGAGAGAGAGAGAGAGAGAGAGAGAGAGAGAGAGAGAGAGAGAGAGAGAGAGAGAGAGAGAGAGAGAGAGAGAGAGAGAGAGAGAGAGAGAGAGAGAGAGAGAGAGAGAGAAAGAGAGAGAGAGAGAGAGAGAGAGAGAGAGAGAGAGAAAGAGAGAGAGAGAGAGAGAGAGAGAGAACTACGTTTTTGGGAAACCAAACCATCGCAAATACCAAGGACAGACTGTACCTGCCTGCTCTTCTCATCCCACCAACCCTCACAGAACTACAGCTGATTCAGTCATCAACTATTCCATCCCCTCTTGCTAACCACCCATCTCCTGCACACTAGGTCCCCTTATATTTCTGTCAATCTTGTCATCCCCTCTCATGCCACAGCCAACCTTAAACCCCTTGCAACCTAGCCCTCCTTTCAAAATAATAGTCTGTCAGAGCTGGCAGTAACATTTTCCTTTGAGCCCCCAGGATGCTGCTGGGTGAAAACTGATAGGAAGAAAGTCATGCTGATGACAAGGCAACATGTCTTATTGAGTAGGTTCAGTGAGGATTGAGAGCAGTGGTAGTGGTATCCATCTCATGCCTGGTTCTGAAACCATCTACGACCTGCAAGCAACATTATTAGTAAGGAAGTCAGCAAGAAGCCTGTAAACTAGAGCTTCCAAATGGGTCACAAAACCTCTCTTTAGGGTCATGATCTAGATGGGCTCTCCACAGGTACTTCATTATTCTGCACCTCCAGAAGATCACACAGTTTTACTTAGCTACAATAGGGTCACAACCACAAAGAGTGGGAAAAACACTGCTGTAAACTAGTGCAAGCTCTCAGGTCCTACACTGAAACCAAACAAGCTTGCTGATTACAACTACTAATACCACTGCTAGTGCTTGAGGAGTGCTGTTGTGAGAAGCATTTGAAACTCCAGGTTAATATTTTGCGACTCAATGTTGGCAAAGATAAGAGACTAAAGTCATAATTTCCTATCCCCACCACCAGTCTCTACAAGAAGCTTTTCACCCCTACTTCTCATTTTTTTAAAAAATTTAAGATGAAGGGCCCTATTTACTAAGAAGTGCTAAGGGCACATGAGCATTTTTAGTGTGCGCTAAACACTAAGTCATCCATAGGAATATATGGGCAACTACAGAGTTTATCAAGCGCTAAAAACGCTAGCATAGATTAGTAAACAGGGCCCTATACGTTACATCCACAAAGGAAAAAGAAATATGCCAAGTGCTTAAAGAAAAATAACCCAAAAGTAATCCAAGGGAAAAATAACTACACAGCTTAAACCTACATCAAGGAGAGAGGGAAAGGGAAATGGGACTTGATATACCGCATTTCTGTGGTATTTTGCAACTACATTCAAAGCGGTTTACATATAGACAGGTACTTATTTTGTACCTGGGGCAATGGAGAGTTAAGTGAGTTGCCCACAGTCACAAGGAGCTGCAGTGGGAATCGAACCCAGCTCCCCAGGATCAAAGTTTGCTGCACTAACCACTAGGCTACTCCTCCACTCCAGACCCTAAAGAGAGAAAGAATACAATAAAGAAATATGAAAGAAAAAAGAGGCAAGAACTGGAATATTGTAAGAAGATTTCTTGTCCCCAGTTTTTCTTTAATTTATAGACTTTTTCCAGCGAACCAGTCAAAGTAAGTTTAAATTAAAAAAAAAAATACACACCTCATACTTTCCAATAAAGTAAAATGATTTTACACAAGACTATTTTGCTGTTTCTACAAAGAATTTAATTTCAAAGGCAACAAAGAATGCAGAATATAACTGATATGTACTTCATAACAAACTGGACTCTGCATTTAATATAAGAAAAAAAATATTGATGTCACTTCATGAATATGTACATGTGAGAAATAACTCCTCAAAAATGCAAAACAGTAGCTTATGAGACCAGTACAGATTTAGGACCCTGTTTACTAAGCTGCACTGTAGGTGCACTAGTGTTTTTATCGCACATTAATGCTAGAAACACCCATTATTCCTATGGGTGTCTCCAGCATTAGCAGGCACTAAAAACACTAGCGCACCTTAGTAAACAGGACCCTTAAGTTGTAAAATAAAAATAAAACAAGTTGTAAATAATATACTATAGGTTTAATAACTTAATTTAACTAATGCAATCAAAAACTTGTTTGTACTGTGTTTTATCTAGTGTTAATATAAGCAGATAGCTGCTCTACCATTTAAAAGCTTAATAGGCTAATTCTGTTTTTTGCAACTTTTTAACTTTAGGTTTTGTTTTGAAATATGTTTAACTTTAAACCTAAAATTAAAGAAGTTTTCATAAAACAGAACTATATTAAATATCTGCTTTACAGCTTTTAAAAGCTTAATACTAGGTTAACCACAGTGTATTTTCAAATTACCTGTAACCATTTTAAATGCAGTACTATGATCACCTGTGGAAAAAAAATACAAACACTAGCAAAGTCAGCTAAAACACTAATCCCAATACAGACCAGTGAACAAGTACCATACAATCCCATTCAGTTTCGCTATATCCAAAAGTCCCTGGGAGGGCTATATACTAAAAATCAACATCAGAATAACAAGCTTTAAGTCATCTTGTCTTGCAAAAACCTTCACACATTCCAATGCCTAGAATCGAGGAAAGATGAAGATCATTCTCTGTATAGTATAAAGGATGAAAATAGATGGGGAATTTAAATTTCCAACACGTTTTTCTTTTCTTCGACCCAATTCTTCCATTTACAGCAGCCAACATAATTACTCAAAAAGAAAAAAAAAAAATCATCAGCCTGGTTAGAGGGAGCTCTTCCAAGAGATTCTGCCCCCTTCTTTCTCCGTCTCTCTTTGCCAGTCTAGACAGAAAGGTTCATTTTAAACATGGGGCTTAGACGGAGGCGGTCATAGTTACTGCCTGTACAGCCCAATCCAGAAAAGAATTCGTCTTCAACACAAAATCACCGAAAAGCAAGGGAAACGTGCCAAGAGGAAAAACTAGACTGTCTACGGCTCAAAACAGGTTCCACTTCAGCAGCTTTCTTTACTTCTCGGTACATCAGAACTCGACGTTTTGGGAGATGCCACGGGCAAAAAAAAAAGCAACTGCATTTTTCTTTACTTCTAAAGTGTTTTGTGTTATGAATACGAACTTGACCCTTCATCGTCAGTACACAAACACATTAATGCGCAATAAAGCGCTATAAAAGGCGGGACAGAAAGCTAAACCAGAATCTGCTTCCTCTCTCTCATCGGCATTAATTATACTACGACACGCCACATACTGAAAAGCGCTCTTTGTTTTATTTTTCTGTCTCCTCTCGCCCAGATGAAACCCAGGATTATTTATATATATTTTTTTTTGCTTAGTTCCTATAAACCAGTGGCGGGATCGACGAGAAAACCTAGCAAAAAGTCATTTAAACGGCGACAAATTTCCACGCCGCCACACTGAGCCTTTACGTCGGGAACTTTTCCAGTTTAAGGAAACGTTTTGTAATTAATCTGCTGTGGGAACGTTTAATTCACTCCCAAAAGGGAAGAAACAAAGAGAAAAGAAAATGGAGGCCCGGGCCTAAGACTATGACTAGCCAGCAAGGAAAAGGAACAGGGAAGAGAACGGGAGCCGCTTGCAGAAATACACGCAGTCCGGCTCCCCCACCCGGCGCCAGCTGCCGCTGCGGACACAAGTTTTCTCCCGAGCTCGGAGCAAAAAAAAAAAAAAAAAAAAAATTTCCGAAATTGGGATAACGATAGAGGGAGACAAACACCCCCCGCCGGCCGCTCACACCGGAGCCCCATCGTGACACCTAGAGGCCGAAGAAAGCTCCTGCAAAATCGTGCTTTTCCAGCTACTTACCGCTTTCCCGAGCCTTTTTCTTCAGTTTTTTTTCCCGCTTTCCGCTCCGTGGTGAAGAGGGCGGGCCACCGGGCCCAACGGAAAGGAAGCAGAGTCGGGAAAGAAACCGCCTGCACAGAACCAGCTCGCCGTTTAATCGCTCCAGAGCCCTGTTCCACAAAATGGCGGACTTCGGAAGAGTGCGCCTGCGCGGACCTGCAGTGGAGGATGCTGGTTCCTGTGGTTTGGTTTGGGGAGCAAAAGGAGAGTAAGCAGCAGCAAGGAGGTTAGATTGGTGAGCACTGAGCAGCCTGCAGAGGGGAAAAGAGCATCATGGGATGTACTGCCTGGCGCCAAAATTTGAAAGCTCAAGAACGCCCGATCACTATGTGGTAAAACGTCAGAACCTTACCTGGATAGAAACGACATGCTTGAAAATACTCCAGATTTCACAGCGGTGGTGGAGGAGGCGCTCACATGTGCATGGAAATACACACGGGAAAAAATGTCTTTTGGCTACTTCAGACCTGAAAGTTTGAGTGGTGTAATGTTTGCTGTGATATTTGACATTTTCAGGCTTAGAAATTACTAAACACGTTTTTATTTGAAATGATACTGGGTTATTACTTTCATAAGGAATTGAAAACAGTTGTCGTTTATTTAATCACCCTATAAAGGCTCGAACTCATATTGAACAAAGTGAGTATTCGGGGTTAAGGATTTAAAAACCAAAGGTAATAAAGGTAGGTAAGAAGCTGATGCGCGCTGCATTTTTTTGGCGATATTGGATGAGGAGGAATCATGACAATAGACGCCTTGTAGCATATACGCTCCTCACCAGTGCATTAAGTAGAAGCGCAACAACCAGGTATTGATGCAGTGTCGGTGCAATCAGGTTCTGTTGCTCTCCAACCTTCATTCTTTAATGTCAGAAGCAATGGCATGCAGACGTAAAGCAATTCCACACTCTCCTTGTGGCAAAGCAGCGGTTCACAGAATAAAGAGACTATTAGAGGCAGAAGCAACCCAGCATCGTCTGGGCCAGTGACTAATCCATAGCAGCAATTGACGGCAGCACCTAAAGCAGGGGTTCCTAAACGGAGGCAGCCCAGCCAGTGCTGGTGCAGGATATACACAATGAATAGTCATGAGACAGATGTGCCTGTAAATCTCTCACGAATATTCATTGCGAATGTTCTGCAAACCTGAGTGGCTGGGGTGGCTCCAGGACTAGCGATTTAGGAATTACTAGCCAAAAGAATAGATTTATTACACTTAAGCCAGTGCATTGCTAAGCAATAGATCATGCATTTGCCATAAGGCCTTTCTGTAATACTACCAAAGCAGTTTATAGATTAAATACAAGCGTCCCAATCTGCTATGTTAATAATTTCTTAATTAATTTTTCCATGAGACACTCATCCAGACTGTAGAACCTTACGAAGGGCCTGCTGGTATTCTACACCAAAACAACCATAAACTACAGCTACCTCACTAAAACAGTGACTCACTCAAACAGATACTAAGGGGAACCCATCCAAATGAAATGCACAGAGGCCACTTAGTGCAGCGGTCACCATTTGCAGCTCAAAGCTGTCAAGTGCATGGGGCAGCTTGCAAACAAATCCGTAGTGGACCCGGACCACCCCACCCTCTTCCCTAACAGAGACTTACTCTTGTAGCCTAGTGTTCCCCTGGGCATACTGTTAAAAACTTATAGGCAAGAGAACAGGAGCAACACCTCCCTCTGGTGCCACCTCTTCCAAAAGAGCAGCCAGCCCTTACTTTGTGCATTCTGGGATATAAGTACTTAGCCCCATCCAGTGCATCCCAAAATGGACCAGGCAGGGGCTAGGCTCCACCATTTTGGAAGAGGGGCAGCCAAGGGAAGAGATGTTGCTCCTGCCTCCAACCTTTGAAAGGTATGGCCAGGGGGTCACAAGACTACCAGGGTAAATTGCTGTTTAGGGTGCAAGGGGGTAGCCCGGGTGGTCCACTGGCCCACCAGCAAACTGTGGCACAGGGAATGGCACAAGCAGGCAGCCTCTGCAAGCTGTCTGCTTGTGCTTTCCTCCTCTTCGTTTCAGACAGCTCCAAAGCAGCTGTAAAATTTGCTCTGTAGGCGCTCTGGAGCTGTACCTCATCCAAAATGTGCATTAGAATACTCATGAGTTGATTATAATACATTTGGATAGGGGACTCTGGCTATTAACAGTATACATTAGAGTCCATTACTAGCCAAATAACATTTGCTTTACAATGGCTACAACCAGTCAAAAGCAAACATTCCCGGCATGGTAGTTTTTGTGCATCTGGCCCTGAGTCACCTTGACCATATATACTCTAGCAACAGGTTGCAACTTAACTGTGTGTTAACGATGGGGTCCTTTTACTAAAGTGTGCTAATGGATTTAGCTCATTCTACTGATCAGAAGCCCATTATATTCCTATGGGCATTGTAACATTAGCAGAGGCTAAATCTTTTGGTACACCTTAGTAAAAAAAAAAAAAGGCTCCTATATGAAAAAAATACCGCTAACAGACTAAAAGTGTATGAAATGGAGCCTTCCTTAGCGTCCCTCCGGACTGGACCAGGATTGGACTGTTGGGTTGTGCCCGCATACCAGCAGGTGGAGACTGAGAAAAACTCTGACTCTAGAGAGCCAATAAGAGCCCTGGCCATGTGACCTTAGCCTCAGTATTTTCTCAGTCTCTCAGCAGGTAGGAAGTGAGCCCATTAGTCTCTCTCTCTCTCTCTCTTTTTCTCTATAAGATATTACAGATATATTTATAATACTTCTTCTGTGCCTGGAATCGTAATTAGAGGCTTGACAGGGTTTCTTTTCTTTCTTTGACAGCCTCTGGGGTGTTTAACTCGGGTGTCTCGAGTCCACCCCCCTTCCTCCCCATCTCCCTGGCTTAGCAGGGAAGGGCCGTCCCTTTCTCTGGAAAGGTGTACCGTCTTTGGGAGAGGCAGCCACTTTTAATAGTCAGCTGTTTTTAAAGAATTAAATCAAGTAAAAGAAAATTAAAAGAATTAATTCAATTGAAAGGAATTTAAAGGAAGTAGTTTTTGCTTTCCCCAGGCTTATAACGAGCAGGTAGCTCTTCTGTCTTATTCTGTTTGAAGAGTCTTTATTTTCTTTTCTGGCGGAGCTATTTAAAAAAAAAAAGTGATAAGTCAGCGTCTGTGACTTTAATCGGCGGTTTTTTGTTATCTTAATTATTTTTCCTCTGCTATCCGGCGTTGTTAGCGGCGGTAGTTGTAAAAAAAAAAAGAGGCGCGAACTGTTAAGCGCGTGCTCGCTCTTGGACGGGTCTGTATAGCTTGGGAGCTGTATTGACGGTTCCTGTTCGGGCCAGAGGCTAAACCTTGTTTTGTGCGGCATTGGAGGCTATCTGTTTTTCGGCGGCACAGATTTCCTGCTTCTTCGTCGGTCCGGTCAGTGGTTTTCTCCCCCGAACTTTATTCTTCTCATTTTGGCGCGCTTGGCCGCCATTGTTTTGCTTGCAGCTGCAATTTCCCTTGACGCAGCAGCGTTTTTCTGCTTTTACTGTGTTTGGCTGTTTGTGCAATGGAAAGGAGATATTGTTTCTCCGGTAGTTGGGGCAATTGGTAGTATATTTGCCCCGAAATTAATTTTTACATGTATTTTTCAAGCTATTAAAAAAAAAAAAAGAAATGCTACGATGCGAATGGTGCTCATTTTGTTTTTCCCTCTGTTTTTTCTCCGTCGGGGACTTTTTGGTTGCTAGCAATGTTGTGAATTAAAGTGCAGCTCAGTTGGCGATTTCTTTGTTCTTGGCAAGACTCCGATTCAAAGTGCAGCTCAGTCGGGAATACTCTGTTTTTGACAATGGGGCGAATTAAATTGTATCTCAGCTCCAAAATAACCATTTTCCTATTCCTTTCCCTTGTGTGTGATGTTTGGAGGAAAGGTCTTCGCTATTGTCTAGCGCAGTTTTTATGGGGGTCCAGTGTACGTCACTCTGTGTCTCTCTCATTTCCTGCTGAATAGGACTACATTTTCTAATAGTCATAAGTACATAAGTAATGCCATACTGGGAAAAGACCAAGGGTCCATCGAGCCCAGCATCCTGTCCACGACAGCGGCCAATCCAGGCCAAGGGCATCTGGCAAGCTTCCCAAACGTACAAACATTCTATACATGTTATTCCTGGAATTGTGGATTTTTCCCAAGTCCATTTAGTAGCGGTTTATGGACTTGTCCTTTAGGAAACCGTCCAACCCCTTTTTAAACTCTGCTAAGCTAACCGCCTTCACCACTTTCTCCGGCAACGAATTCCAGAGTTTAATTACACGTTGGGTGAAGAAAAATTTTCTCCGATTTGTTTTAAATTTACTACACTGTAGTTTCATCGCATGCCCCCTAGTCCTAGTATTTTTGAAAAGCGTGAACAGACGCTTCACATCCACCTGTTCCACTCCACTCATTATTTTATATACCTCTATCATGTCTCCCCTCAGCCGTCTCTTCTCCAAGCTGTATAGCCCTAGCCTTCTTAGTCTTTCTTCATAGGGAAGTCGTCCCATCCCCGCTATCATTTTAGTCGCCTTTCGCTGCACCTTTTCCAATTCTACTATATCTTTCTTGAGATGCGGCGACCAGAATTGAACACAGATGCGGCGACCAGAATTGAACACAATTGATTAGTACTTTACAAATCTGGCCATAATATCTTAGTTCCTTTCAAGCATTTCCCTTTATGGCTATGATGTTATACAGTGTTTTTAAGAACTTAACAAACATTTTCTATGGCATAGGCTATCTGGTTCAGGTGCCATGTGGATAGAACTACATTGCCGGATAGTCTATTGTTTGGTACTTTACAATGCTGGATATAAGATCTTAATTCCTTTCAGGAAATTTTCCTCCGTGGCTATGTTCTTATACAGTGTTTTAAGATCTTAACAAACGTTCTCTAGAGCGTAGGCTGTATGGTTCAGATGCCATGTGCAATGAAATACATTGTCTGATACTCAATTGTTGCGTACTTTGCAATTCTGAACATAAGGTCTTACTTCCTTTCAGCAATTTTCTTTCATGGCTATGCTTTCTCTTTGGCATAGCAGATGACAGCTGCATAGGCTACATGGTTCAGATGGTTCTCATATTCTAGGAGACTCAGTCCTGTCTACCGAGCACCCAGTTTTCTCAGCTGCTTTAGAAGGCATGTTTTATTCACGTCTTCTCTACTTTCCAACTGTCTTGGAGTTTCTCATGTGTTATCTTAGTTTTCTTCTAGGACTTACAAGATATATGTCCACTTAGGGAGTAAAGTTATCCGGTCAATTTGCATTTTCTCCCACTTAAGGATATTGGGAGGTCCTCACGCCATCTACTTGTATTTTTGTTTCCTCTATCTATTCAGCCTGGGCACATGGTAAACATTCTGGTTTTGTCCAGTATGACCATCCATAATATCTGCTATCCCTTTCTCTTCCTTACAGATTTTAGGGTCTTGTTTCAAGCTTTCTTGACGTCAGGTACAGTCTTGTCTCCTGTGGCACAAATTCACCACCTTTTCCGTAATAGGTATTTTCCAAGTCTATTCCTTTTCATTTTATTCTTCCTCTCTCCAGAGTTTTTTTCTCTTGGAAGGAGAGTCACTCATTTTCTGTGCATTTTTTGCCATAAGGGCATAAGTGTTGCCATAATGGGAAAGGCCAAGAGTCCCCATCCTGTTTTCAGATGGGGTCAATCCAGATTGCAAATACCACATTCATATCTCGTGAGTGTGCGTCTGTTCATCTCTGTACATCTCAGTGAGGAAGGAGGCATGACATGATACGAGGTTTGGGGAGAGCCGGTAAAATTAAAGGCCAGTGTGTCTCAGTCCACACTCAACATATGGTGATCCTTTCATTTTCATTCTATACGTCCTCACTCCAGACCTTCCTTTCAATTGGAAGGGGATTCTTTCACTTCCTGTGCATTTTTGCTATTAGTATATGAGTATTGTCATACGGGGAAAGTCTAAGAGTCCATTAAGCCCAGCATCCTGTCCTCAGTTGTGGTCAATCCAGGTTGCAAGTACCACATTCATTTCTTATGGGTGTGGGTCGGTACATCTTAGTACATCTCAGTATAGGAGGAGTAATGTCCACGATACGAGGATGATGAGAAGGTCCTCATTACCAGTTTTCTTGCCTTGCTCTTCGGTCTCACGTCGGCTCCGCGCACTTTTTTCTTAAGTTATAGTCGTCGTAGTAGCAGCAGCGCTCATGAAACAACGTCTCCTCGTTTCATCCTTTCCTAGATGTCTGGTTCATTACAGACAGTCTTATTGGCAGAGTTGTCAGGTCAAGCAACGGGTGGTGCATTTCGGGCACACTCTAGGTTACGGGGTGCATGTAGCCAGGTCTCTCATTTGATCTCTCTTTTGAGCTCTTGTGTGATCTCATTAGATTTCGTAGCTTGTCTCTATTTTTTCTTTGTTTAGTCAAGTTGGCGCAGACTGTTTTTGTCTTCTCTACAAGCGTCCCACTTTCTGTTTTCTCTGGATGTTCTTGGGCCTTCGGCCATTACCTTGCTCTATTTTGCAGAGTAAAATTTTACTTTCTAGCTCCCAAGAAGGAATTTTTTCTTCATTCTCTTTGGAGTCTCGGTAGTCTTTTTTGGCACCTTTTCACTCCGTCAATTTCGTGACCATTGAAAAAAAAAACAACTTCTGGGAGTTCTCAATGGATAGTACCTTAAGGGGAGGTCCCAGTTCTAGAACTACTTCTTTTCGCTCTGACCTTCCATGTGCCTCGCTTACTCTCTTGCTAAAAAGACTTGTCAGCGGCAGAGATAGATGCCCTCTCGTATCCAGATATTTATCTCGGATGGAATTCCCTCTGCTCAGTTGGCCTCTGTATTCTCACTAGTGCAGCACTTGGGTCTGGTGGTTGAGATTGAGCATTCTTCCTGCAAGTATGCCGGGAGCATATACACAGTGAGCAGTTTTTTGATGGCTGCATCTGTGAAAATATATATGTATATTTATAGTGTAGTGTTTTATGGACTTCTATATGTATCTAACAGATGAAAGGTACTAACAAGTGTCTACTGTTGATTTATTCCCGTTTTCACTAATTGGGGTCTACGACAAGAGTCTCAGGTGATCTGCTTACAGAGGCAACAGCTACAGATGATTCTTTCTCTCTCATTTGAATTGCGCTCTGAGATATGTTTTCTTCATGTTGGGTAACTGCAGCGGCTGTCAGTTTATTTGGACCTTCAATCTAGTTTGCAGCAGGGATTTAGGTATCTTCTTCTGCATAGTATTTAACTGCATTCTTGTTTTTACCTATTTAGCTTCTACTGATCAGGTACTTTCTCACTGACAGGCTTTACATACTTCCAATCTGTTGCTAGGTCAGCAATAGTCTACGATATCTGGAGTATTGTACTTCAGGATCTCGGTTTCCACTTTCTCAGCTGAGGTAGATTCATTGCAGTTTTTTTGTTTCCAGGCGGCTCTGCTTCTACCTTTGCCATCTTTCTTTCAGTCGTTTTTTTTTCTCGAGTCTCTCTGTCCTTTGCGCTGCACTGATAGTGCGGTAGGGGACATTATATAGCGGCCACTTGGTAGGGGACAATGTTCAGCGTCGCTTGAACTTTTCAGCTTTTTTGCTTTGTAGTCATTCTATTTAGTTTATTGGCGGTTCTTGGATCGTCAAGCTTTTGGCTTCGTATTCATCCTAGTTTGGGTGTTTTCAGGGACTCTACCGCATTCTCAATGTCTGTCCCTCCCGTAAGATTACTGCTTTGGTACTTCCCAACAGTCCAATCCTGGTCCGGTCCGGAGGGACGCTAAGGAAGGAGAAATTAGATCTTACCTGCTAATTTGCTTTCCTTTAGTCCCTCCGGACCGGACCAGGCCCCTCCCATGTTCTATCAACTCTTTAGATTCTTTTATTAAGTTTGGAAGTGGAATGTTTAAAAAAAAACAGATGATACTGTATATATATAAAAAAAAAAAAAATGACTTTGCGTGGTCCATACCACTTCTCTGGGGGTTGCTGGTGAGCTCGGTTGCTGGAATATATACAAAACCTTAATGGGTCATACCACTTCTCTGGTGACAGTTGCTGGTGTGATCAGTTGCTGGAATATATATAAAACCTTAATGGGTCATACCACTTCTCTGGTGAGAGTTGCTGGTGAGCTCAGTTGCTGGAATATATATATATAAAACCTTAATACCACTTCTTTGGTGAGAGTTGCTGGTGAACTCAGTTGCTGGAATATATATAAAGCCTTGAATATGTTATACCACTTCTCTGTTGAGAGTTGCTGGTGAGCTCAGTTGATGGAATATATATAAAACCTTGAGTCATACTGCTTCTCTGGTGAGAGTTGCTGGCGAGCTCTAATACAAATGGGCCATACCACTTCTCTGGTGAGAGTTGCTGGCAAGCTCTAGTACTCGGTTTTGCCGAGGAATTTGTGGCTGCTAGGATTCCATACGGCACAGAAGTTCTTTCTTTCTTTCCTGCTTTGTTATTCAAATACTGAGGCTAAGGTCACATGGCCAGGGCTCCTATTGGCTCTCTAGAGTCAGAGTTTTTCTCAGTCTCCACCTGCTGGTAGGCGGGCACAACCCAACAGTCCAATCCTGGTCCGGTCCGGAGGGACTAAAGGAAAGCAAATTAGCAGGTAAGATCTAATTTCTCCTTGGTTTAGCTTTGAAAAGTTAAAGCACATCCCATGTAACTATTTCATTACAGTCATTTTGTAAACTTCTCTCATAGCTTCTCCTATCCTGTTTATTAAGCCGAATTAGCGGCTGCTGTGCGCTAATGCCAACAGCCCATTCTAGCAGCATGGGCTATGTCAGTATTGGTGCACAGCTTTGTAAACACAGAGGTTAGTATTCTCTTCCAGAGGAACTGTTGAGTTGCTCTTTATAAAAATACTAGTAAAAAAGGCCTGTTTCTGAAAGAAATGAAACGGGCGCTAGCAAGGTTTTCTTCGGATTGTGTATGTTTGAGAGAGTGTGTGTGTGAGAGAGAGTAAATGTGCGTGTGTGTGTGTGAGAGAGAGAGTGAGAGACTGGGTGCGAGTGTGTCTGAGAGAGAGAGAGAGTGTGTGTGTGTGTGTGTGTGAGATTGAGAATGTGTGCCGGGGGGGGGGGGGGTCCCTCCTTTCCTCCCCCTTCCCTCCCTCCCAGTTCCAGGGGCGGCCCCCTCCCTCACTGCCTCCCAGTTTCAGGAAGACCGACTTGCGCTTTTCTCCAGAGCTCGGCTGGCATGGTCCTGCAGGAGGCTAGCGAGGCTTAACTGGTGGGGTTCTTCGAGGATACCAATCTGCGCTATCCACGCCAAGAGAGTCACCATCATGCCCAAAGATATCCAGCTAGCCCATCGTATTCATGGTGAGAGGGCTTAGAAAGCATTATACTCCATCTACACAGAACCCAAAGGCTATTTTAAGAGCCACCACATCCCTAAACAAAAACAGCTGACGTGTCAGACTGCTCTATGGTTACTACTTAGCTCCCGATTTCCAGGCTGTGGGAGGTTTAAGGATTGTAGGCAGCATCTTGCAGTCTTTCTTCCCGGCTCCCCCCCCCCCCCCCCCCCCCCCCCCCAAAAAAAAAAAAAAAGTACAGTATTGAACAACCCGTGCTCTCTCCCTTGGGCTGTTCTCGTCTACTGAATTGTGGCAACGCCGGCTTCCCCCCCCCCCCCCCCCCCCCCCCCCCACCCCAACCACTATTCAGGTTGATGCAGTATTGAAACACCCATCCTCCCTTGGCCTGTTCGCGTCTGCTGAATTGTAGCAATGTTTTCTTTATCTCTGCCCCTCCGGCAACCGGCCAACCTCCGCTGCCGTGCACAGCTCAGCGTGCACGCCCACTGAACGATAGACCCAATCGCCGCCATGCGCCCACCCTCCCACCTGTGGTTGGTCAGTGCTGTTTGTGACGAACCCGGAAGCACGCTGACGTCAATTCAGGAGATGGATACAGCCTTACAGAGAGCACGAATGCTTCAAGGCTTCACTTTCTCAGCTTCAGTACGTTGGAGGTGCTTTTTACTATATAGGAAGTGTTTCATCTCCTTTATCATTTCTATTGCTCTTTACTGAAACTTTTCTAGATTTTTAAAATCATTTTTGAGATTATACCGTGCCTCTGTGGCATTGTGCTTCTGTTTTGTTCTCCATTTCTTTTCAAATAAAATATTCAATTTGCATTTTTGGGCAGTTATAGGACACTAGAGTGCATTTTAAGTTACTATCCTTAATCTTTTCCCTTATCATGACATACAACCTAGCAGTTTGTCTACAGTTGAGATTATTTTTCCCCTCCTTGCACCACTTTGTACTTCTCCACATTAAATTTCATCTACCTATTACATGCCTAGTCTGAACATACATCTGCTATTGCTTTAATTCAGAGGTGGACAATCTGAAGCCCACCTCTGAATTTTATATAGCTCACAATATCATGGCACATATACACAACAAATTAATCATTAACAGGAGTTGCAGCACTCTTAAATCCTGTAATTTGCAAATATTTCTAGAATAGCCACTTTAGCCATTTATTTCTATTGTTTTTATTTATACCTTTTCTGACAAAAAAAGTGTTTACTGCACTCGGTACATTTCTGCTTCCCACCTTATGTAATGTTATGGCTCACCAGGCAGAGTGCTGATATTCGTGCAGTCTTCTGTGTTTTGTGGGTTTGGTAAATGAATAGTTAATTTTTAGTCTAGATTATTTAAGGAAAATATTCCTACCTTAATGGTAGAAATTGCTTAGACTGACTTGTTTAATCAGCCTTCACCCTTAAGCTCAGGATTGTCCAGGCACTACAGGTAATAGCTAAAAGATAAGCTGACTATTGAGGAATGTTGTTTTGTTTTTTCACCCTCAGGCACCAAAGCAATTTGTTTATGAGTCTGGGATTGGCCATCTGTATTCTGTCTAACCCCCCCACCCCCTCATCTTTGTATGTGTTATCCATGAATAGAGTGGATTTATTACCTCATCTATAGATTAGGCTATAAAAATGTATCCATTGTGAATCTTAGTTGAGAAGAGACTAATGTCCCTGTTGGTTTCTTCTCTCTGTTAACAGGTAATGCAAATCTAAAATAAATGACTGGTTTCATTGACCTTTTGTAGAGTTGGATTTATTTTTAGGAATGACAGTTCAACAGTTTAAAAGTTGCCTATCCTTGCTTTAGTTTAATAATTTGATATACCACTCTTCCTCTGTTTTAAATAACTTTGAATTATTTTGTGTAATCTGATCATCTGGCTTGCTGCTCTTTGGCGCCAGGTCCTCTATGAATATCCTAAACAGCATAGAATGCAGTACAGACCCTTGGGACACTGTACTCTTGCTCTTTTTCCATTAGCTTTAAAAGAGAAAAGCATTTACAGAGATCGCCAAAGTAGGAGACGTATGTACAAGGGATCAGCAGAAACATTCCTGTGCAAAATTTATTGGATAAACTATCACATTTTTCTGCACTTTTTGAAAAAAATACACATGTTAAAATGATCTACTACAAAATTATTTCAGATGTAAATACTGGTTTTGGGTATAAAAGTCCCTTGGTAGCAGCCGCTGTTTACTAAGCTGCTAGAGCGCTTACAGACTGCAAGTGGAGCAGAATGATATGATGGTATTTAGTATTATAGGACATGAATTTCTGTTCTCGCCTTCATTTCTACATCTCCTACTTGTCCTGTGGGTATGCGTCTACTACTAGAATTCAGGTAGCACTCTGCCTAATAACTACAGAGGAAACTGAGTAGAGATATTATGGGTATATGTCAGATCCGGGGTATATGTCAGATCTCATAGATCTTCCAGCCAGGAACTCTACTAGTCTATCACGTACGTTCCTGAATCTCTATTATCCTAATTGTAGGGGATTAAAATATAAACTAACACATGCATCCAGTTTCTCCTATATAGGTACGCAAACATGGAATGAATTACCAAAATATATAAAAACAACCCAAGACATAATTAATTTTCGCAAACTATTGATAACCAACCTATTCAAGAAAGCATACCACACTAATCCATCCTAAATGCCAGTTAAGAAAATTTACACTTGGATCCACACAACACGTAACTCTTTATTCCCAAACTGTCCATACTAATTTTTGCTATGATTTGAAGCTTAACATTACTGATCGTCCAAATAATTGTATCATGATAGAAGATTAATCCAATACCTCTTATTTGTTGTTATACAATGAATTTTAGTACATGAATACCTAATCCTCTCTGTCTCCAATACCTCAACTATGTATTTCTCTTTTCCGGAAGTGGTACTTCACCATTACGGAACAATGTAAGCCACATTGAACCTGCAAATAGGTGGGAAAATGTGGGATACAAATGCTACAAATAAATAAATGTTGTGCCCATTCTGTTTTGTATTAGTAGTACAGTACAGTCTCGCTGATCTGACCATCCGGCATATCTAATAGACCCCTGGTGATATCGCGCGACTTCTCTTTCTATTTTCCAAACCTGGGACCCTACTTTTTACTACCATTGTGAGCCAGGACCCTGCTTTTGCTGCCTTTGTTTCTGCATTGTTTGAGGGGTTACCTTTGTTTTCCGTATTATCCGACTTTTCATTTATCCAACAGGACATCCCGTTTATGTCGGATAATCGAGATTTTACTGTAGTTGAAATTTAACAGGCTCAAACCTTCTGAAAGTCTGTTTAAAAAAATGCAGTTTTGAGGAGAGAAACTACACATCCCCCCCCCCCCCCCAATCTATACTGACTGGAAAATACTCTACATCAGGCCCTTAATGAGGCTTGTATCTAGGGCAAAAGATGTAAAACAGGGTAGGGTGGATAGCTAGAAGTTGTTCTGTTGCTGAGGCCTATGAGAACCAGTTGCATGGTTTCCTAATTATGGTTACTAGGCATGGGTAGGCCAAAACAACACACACTTGTAGGTTCCTTTTTCCTGCTGGTCAAACATGAAAGTGTGTGTGTATATACACACACACACACATACATATATATATATATATATATATATATATATATATATATATATATATATAAACATTCTTGTATAACGTTCCAGATTTAAATCTTTTCCCATCCAAAGAATCAATCAGTGTAACTTGAAAAGCTCACAGAAAGGTTATCTAAAGCTTCTGCTGTATGTCAGTCCAATAACTTTTTTAAATTGGGTGGACCAGTTCAACAAAAACATAGAACGACTACAATTCAATGGAAGTGATGTCAACCTACCTGATGGCAGCATGAGTCAGGAGCACATCATTGCAAAAGAGAGAAATCGTTCGCCTCATCCCCCAGTAATGATCATTTAAGTGAACCAAGTCACGCAGGTGGTCTTGACCCAATCAAGATTCAACAGAATAGCCACAAAGCATAAGACCACTGATTTGAAGAAGTTCACCTATGTGGGAGCAAATTCAGGCCCACGCAGAGAGGAATTAAAAGGGTGGTTAACGGCAAAATCATCCCTCCAGTAAGTGAAAGAGGAAATCCTCTAGAGAATAACTGGACTGAGGCTGATGTCACTGAGATGGGAGGGCAGCTCAAGGAGTTAGAAGGCAGAGTTTCTGAGCAAAGAGGAGGAAATGCAGGCAATGAAACATGAGAGAGCTGGAGATTGCTTAGAAGCTCCTTGATAACAAGTTGAAGGGCCCTGAGAACCAAACAACAAGGAATATAATAAGGGGCTGATAGAGGAATACAAGAATTGCAGAGAGGTGGCAGACAGAATTTGTGTGGATACTATATAGTTGGTCAATCAGGAAGAAACCATTACCAGTGTTGGACAGAGTGCATAGGGTACCACTACTCCCAAGACCAGCTCCTGAGTAATGTTATATGTGTGCACAATTTTGCTCTGATCCCAATAGCTTTCATCCCATATCCAATCTGCTTATTTTGTCAAAACTCTCAGAGAGAATTGTCCTTTAACTATCTTATCTTTGAAAAATTCCTGGTTCTACATTCTTGTCAAGCAAGATTTAGGACAGGATATAACACAATCCTACTACTACTACTACTAATTGACATTTCTAAAGCGCTACCAGGGTTACGCAGCGCTGTACAATTTAAACATGGAAGGACAGTCCCTGCTCAAGGAGCTTACAATCTAAAAGACAGGTGTACAATCTAAAGACAAGTGTACAGTCAAAAGACAAGTGAAGAGTCCGTCTGATAGGGCATACTATATTACACGAAAGGTTAGGTGCTGAAAGCAGCATTGAAGAGGTGAGTTTTAAGCAGAGATTTGAAGATGGGTAGGGAGGGGGCTTGGCGTAGGGGTTGAGGAAGATTGTTCCAGGCATAGGGCGAGGCAAGGCAGAATGAGCGGAGCCTGGAATTGGCAGTGGTGGAGAAGGGAACTGAAAGGAGGGATTTGTCCTGTGAGCGGAGGTTACGGGCGGGAACATAGGGGGAGATGAGGCTAGAGAGGTAATGAGGAGCCGCAGACTGGGTGCATCCCTGCCGACTACTATGTATAACAAAATAAAAACCTCCCTAGACCAATGATCCTCTACTATTCCAGTATCCTAGAGGAAAAGTTGCAGGTAACTTTCTTTCTGAGAAGTTCAGAGACGAGAACATTTCTCTGGGTAAGTGAATATTATTTTGCTCTGTGCTTTGGTGATTTAAAGATTGGGGTTTAAAAGAGGAATTAACTAGTCTCCATTCCCCTTTTCCCCATAGTTTTAAAACTTGAATTTTCTGCCACACCCTCAGCATTAACAGATAGCCTCTAGAAGGCATAGCAGGGCCATTTTTATCAATGGAGGAGGGTGAATAGTAGAGCTCCGCAGGGATCTGTATTGGGACCGGTGCTATTTAACATATAATTGATTTGGAAATTGGAACAACAAGTGAGGTGGTTAAATTTACAGATGACACAAAACTATTCAAAGTTGTCAAAACACATGCAGGTTGTAAAAAATTACAGGAAGACCTAAGGATATTGGAAGACTGGGCATCCATATGGCAGATGAAATTTAATGTAGACAAATGTAAAGTGATGCACACTGGGAAAAATAGTCAGAATCATAGTTACCTGATGCTAAGGTCCACCTTAGGAATCAGTACTCAAGAAAAAAATCTAGGTGTCATTGTAGACAATACGCTGAAATCTTCTGCCCAGTGTGCAGTGGTGACCAAAAAAGCAAACAGATGCTGGGAATTATTAGGAAAGGGATGCAAAATAAGACAAAGAATATTATAATGCTTCTGTATCATTCCATTATGTGATCTCACCTTGAATACTGCATTCAATTCTGGTTGCCTTATCTCAAAAAAGATATAGCGGAATTAGAAAAAGTTCAAAGAAGAGCAACCAAAATGATAAATGGGATGGAACTCCTCCCATATGAGGAAAGGTTAAAGAGGTTTGGGCTCTTCAGCTTGGAAAAGAGACAGCCGAGGGGGGATATGATTGAGGTCTATTTTTTCACTCAAAGAATAGTTAAGCTCTAGGACTCACTGCTGGAGGATGTGATAACAGCGGTTAGCTTATCTGGGTTTAAAAAGAGGTTTGGACAAGTTTCTGGAGGAAATGTCCTTCCTTACCATATGCAGCAGATGAATCCAGCAACTGGTGTGTTGTGTCCATCTACCAGCAGGTAGAGATAGAGATTACTACTACTACTATTTAGCATTTCTATAGCGCTACAAAGCATACGCAGCGCTGCACAAACATAGAAGAAAGACAGTCCCTGCTCAAAGAGCTTACAATCTAATAGACAAAAAATAAATAAAGTAAGCAAATCAAATCAATTAATGTGAACGGGAAGGAAGAGAGGAGTTTAGGTGGAGGCGAGTGGTTACAAGTGGTTACGAGTCAAAAGCAATGTTAAAGAGGTGGGCTTTCAGTCTAGATTTAAAGGTGGCCAAGGATGGGGCAAGACATAGGGGCTCAGGAAGTTTATTCCAGGCGTAGGGTGCAGCGAGACAAAAGGCGCGAAGTCTGGAGTTGGCAGTAGTGGAGAAGGGAACAGATAAGAAGGATTTATCCATGGAACGGAGTGCACGGGAAGGGGTGTAGGGATGGACGAGTGTGGAGAGATACTGGGGAGCAGCAGAGTGAGTACATTTATAGGTTAGTAGAAGAAGTTTGAACAGGATGCGAAAACGGATAGGGAGCCAGTGAAGGGTCTTGAGGAGAGGGGTAGTATGAGTAAAGCGACCCTGGCGGAAGATGAGACGGGCAGCAGAGTTTTGAACCGACTGGAGAGGGGAGAGGTGACTAAGTGGGAGGCCAGCAAGAAGCAGATTGTAGTAGTCTAAACGAGAGGTGACAAGGGTGTGGATGAGGGTTTTGGTAAAGTGCTCGGAAAGAAAGGGGCGGATTTTACGGATGTTGTAAAGAAAGAAACGACAGGTCTTGGCAATCTGCTGGATATGAGCAGAGAAGGAGAGAGAAGAGTCAAAGATGACCCCAAGGTTTTGAGCTGAGGAGACAGGGAGAATGAGAGAGCCATCAACAGAAATAGAAAACGGGGGGAGCGGGGAGGTGGGTTTGGGGGGGAAAATGAGAAGCTCGGTTTTGGTCATATTTAATTTCAGGTGGCATTGAGACATCCAGACAGCAATGTCAGACAAGCACGCTGAAACTTTGGTTTGGATGCAAGGTGAGATATCAGGGGTAGAAAGATAGATTTGGGAGTCATCAGCATAGAGATGGTAGGAAAAGCCATGGGATGAGATTAATGAACCAAGGGAAGAAGTGTAGATAGAAAAGAGGAGGGGACCAAGAACAGAACCCTGAGGTACGCCGACAGGCAGAGGAATAGAAGTAGAAGAGGATCCACCAGAGTGAACACTAAAGGTGCGGAGGGAGAGGTAGGAAGAGAACCAGGAAAGGACAGAGCCCTGGAATCCAAGTGAGGACAGGGTATCGAGAAGTATGCTGTGATCGACAGTCAAAAGCAGCAGAAAGATCAAGAAGCTGAAGGCAGTAATACCACTTGGTCAGCTCCTCCTAAACTTCAGTATATCTGTAGCCGGTGGTAGATGGTGTGTCTGCAGCTCCTGGATTCATCTCTTGGGCCTGCTCCTGGACCTTTTGGCCAGTTGAGCTTAGGGGATGTTTGGGCTCTGTGCCAGCTTTAGGGGCATAGCTGGTGTCCTGGGTCCCTGCCTCACCCCGTGGTCCCTTTCCTCCCAGAGTTTGGGCTTTTGTTTGTAGCCTTCCTCACCAAGAAACCCCCCCCCCCCCCCCCCCAAACTTCTAGTCCACAGTAGACCTGTGTTTGCTGCTGTTATCAGCTGTAAAAAAAAAAAAAAAAAAAGAAAGAAAGAAAAAAGCTATTTGGGACACAGGCTCTGCAGCTGCAACAGGGCAGTAGGTTGCTAAGAGGAATCTTGGGGACAGCGTCACTGAAGTCGCTGTGTGTGTGTAGCCTACTGAGCCAGTTTGGTGGCAGGCTTGCCTGGGAGGTTCCACAGCGAGAAGTCTGGCTGCGCATCTCCAGTAAGTGCATTTTTTTTCTGCACTTACTGGAGACACATGGTATTGGCGGTGGAGGCCAACATAGGAGGCTCGTGTTGTGAGCTAGCGTTGGTAGCAGCGGGGACTGGGAGGGAGGGGACGACCCTGGAACTTGGAGGGAGGGGACGACCCTGGTACTTGGAGGGAGGGGGGGAAGACCCTGGAACTGGGAGGGAGGGGGGAGCCCCTGGCACACACTCGCACCCAGTCCCACTCTCTGTCACACACTTGCACATTCACTCTCTCTCACACAGTCACTCTCACACACACTCAAACATACACACTCCAAGGAAAACCTTGCTAGCGCCCGTTTCATTTCTTTCAGAAACAGGCCTTTTTTTTACTAGTATCATATATTTCATAGAGACACCATCATGAATTAAGAATCAGTCTCCCTAGACTAGGAGAATCTTTCTTCTTTGTCTGCCAGTGTTGCATATTGCCCTGCACTTAAAAAGACAGAGCAATAGCTGATTGAATTAATTATCATAATTGACAGGAACAGACAAACCCAATGATAGACTGTGCTGTGTGCTTAGCCCTGATCAGAGTAGGAACTGTTCATCTTCAGAAGCTTTTGGGTGCAGACTAGGAACCAACTAGACTGCAGATGTGTAATCCAGTATTTTTTGATGACCCATTTCAATATGTAATAAGTCAAGGCTAGACTGTTCTTCAAAACTAGCACCTTCATTTCTGAGATACTATTCGACATGTCTCCTGATTACATGAAAGACCTGATTGAACTATCGCCAAGGAACGCAAGCCCAGAAACCAGAAGTTATCCATTACTCCATCTGCCTAAATGCAGAAACATAACCTATAAATGCATTTACACAAAGATATAGTGGAATTAGAAAAGGTACAGAGAAGACGAAAATGATAAAGGGGATGGGACGACTTCCCTATGAGGAAAGGCTGAAGCATCTAGGACTCTTCAGCTTGGGGAAAAGACGGCTGAGGGGCGCTATGATAGAGGTCTATAAAATGATGAGTGGAGTGGAAAGGGTAAACGTGAATTGCTTGTTTACTCTTTCCAAAAATACCAGGACTAGGGGGTATGCGATAAAGCTACAAAGTAGTAAATTTAATATAAATCGGCAAAAATGTTTCTTCACTCAGTGTGTAATTAAACTCTGGAATTTGTTGCCAGAGAATGTGGTAAAGGCGGTTAGCTTAGCGGGGTTTAAAAAAGGTCTGGACGGCTTCCTAAAGGAAAAGTCTGTAGACCATTATTAAATTGACTTGGGGAAAATCCACTGCTTATTTCTGGGATAAGTAGCATAAAATGTATTGAGCTTTTTTGGGGATCTTGCTAGGTATTTGTGACCTGCAATTGGCCACTGTTGGAAACAGGATGCTGGGCTTGATGGACCCTTGGTCTGTCCCAGTGTGGCAATACTTATGTACTCTTCTGATCTCTAAACAATGGCTTCCAATTCTGCATATATTGAGATCAAAAATCTTGACATTTCATCTTCAAGGGCCTCTCTACAACTGTCCCAGCCTACGTCTCTAGCTTTTGAGCTCTTTGGTCCTCTCATCTAACCTTACTTTCACTTTATCCACCCATCTCCCTCCATTTTTTTAAGAAACAAAATAAACATCCCAGTATACTGCAACAAGTCATACCTTGACTCTTAGGTACAATGATGAACATAACAAGGGAAAATCCCCCCTCCCGTTTATTGGGTTCAATATATAAAGAAATTCAATTATCTCTATGCTCCTGCCATTTAACGTAAGGGTCCCAAATTTTGGTAAAATGTAGCATTCAATTTTGCCAAAGTGCTGTCAGTCTAGACATTTGGCATAAATAATCTACTTTGCTAATACTTGCATTGGTGAGGGAAGGAAAGATAGCTTCCAGGATGTCGTCATTAAGAATTGGGCTTCAGTAGTGATATGCAGGATTAAATGGACATATTTCCCTGGAAGCTCCTTTGGTTTAACATGTAATAGAGCACACCCTATAGATTTTGGTATGAGCAAAGGATGTCAGAAATGAAAGCAAAGATGTCCCAGTAGTTCGATGCCTCTGGGCAGGACCACCATACCTGCATAAAGGTACCCTGGCCCCCACAGATTTGCCAGCATGTATTGGGAACCATAGGCTATATCCTACGCAAGAGTGAGATACCACTGGTAAAGCATTTTATAACCATTCTCCATTAGATTACTGGCTATAGAAATCTTAAGTAGTTGATTGAACATTGCATCCCACTCTTTAACAGTATAAGTTAAACTAAGCAGCTTCTCCCAGACAGCTATGTACTTAATGGGTGGAGCGGCCTGCTTTTTCAGGGCCTGGTAAAACCGAGAGACAACCATGCCCACTACTCCCATTGATAGCCCATTCCAAGAAGGTCTCGCCCTGTGACAATTCCAGCAGGGCTCATCTACAAATAAAATCAGATGCCTGCTATAATAGAAAAAAATCTCGAGATCTCAAACCAAATTCTTTGACTAGTTCCACGAACAGTATCAATTTTCCATCCTCCACTAGCTGGCCCAATTGGGAGAACCCCTGGGTCACCCAATCCTGATATTGAGAATCCTGGTCCCAAAAGGGGTAGCTCAAAAATATTGCCAGCCTTTCAAAAGACATGCCAGGGCTTGAATCCAAGCATTTAGGGTGTGCTGTAAAAAAGGGTTAGCTACCCTGGCCATAGAGCGCAACTCCCCCAGTGGAAACCAAGGAAGCTGGGCACATAAAGCGGGAGTTAGTTGAGTCGCCTAATAATAGCGCCAGAAGTGTGGGACTGCCTTTCCCTTTAGATAAATAAAGCACACGGGGTTTATGTCTCCAAATATACTGAAAAACCTTTTTAGAGTACGAAAAAACTTTTCTGGCAGTGGGATAGGAAGGGGCCATAAAAGAAATAGAGCAACCGTGGGAGAACCATCATTTTCATGCCCTGAATCCGCTCTAACCACGAGATGTGCAAGTTCTCCCAACGCTCCAGATCAGCCCAGATGTTCCTAAGAAGTGGGGGATAATTTGCCTCATAGAGCTCCTACGGGGTGTCTACTCTTGGGAATCCACTGAAATATTCAAAATTTCTGACTTGCCTGTTTATTTTCGAAGGAGAAGGGCGCCCATCTTCCAACACAAATCGGGAGATGGGCGTACTTCTCCTAAGGTCACCCAAATCGCCATAATTGAAAGCTGATTTTGGGCGTCCTCAACTGCTTTCCATTGCAAGGATGACCAAAGTTCAAGGGGGCGTGTCAGCAGTGTACCAAAGGCGGGACGGGGTGTGGTTAACAGATGGGCGTCCTCGGCCCTTAATGGAAAAAAGAAGGGCGTCCCTGACGAGCATTTGACCGACTTTACTTGGTCCCTTTTTTTTCACGACCAAGCATCAAAAAGGTGCCCTAACTGACCAGATGACCACCGAAGGGAATCGGGGATGACCTCCCCTGACTTCCCCAGTAGTCACTAACCACCTCCCACCCGGAAAAAAACAACTTCAAAAACTTTTGTCTTTTTTTTTAATTTTTTAAAATTTTTTTAGAGTACGTCCTTCGCTATGCCTCCGTCCCTGCGACGGCAGTTGAGGACATCCTTCCCTGTGAAGGCAGTTGAAATGTGGATGTTTTTGTGAGAAGGACATCCATGCCTTTGCTATGCCTCTGACACCCTCTTTATTTAGGGTCATTCCATGTCAAGTGGTCTGATTTCAGAGAAATGCCCTGCTCGACCATCACGGATTTCGATGAAATTTTCTGTGAACATTCATACATGTCCCCAATGAACATTGGTAAAGTTTTACGTTCGCCGATGCAATACTTGCTGAGATATAGTAATCTGTTTGACCCCATACTGCAGCCTTCTATGGTACGACTCCGAGATTTCAGCAAATTTGAGACACTGTATCTCCGGCAATATTTTGTTGAGAGTAACAAAACTTGGCCATCTTGTACAACTTTTTGCGCTCTATTAAACAAAATAATAAAAAAATCTTCATGAGCAATTCCCATGAAGAAAACTTGGAGCAAACTTGGTCCGAAAAATTTGGGATTGTCAGTTGACTCTTTGGCATTCATTTTTCGCATATTAAGCAAAATCGCAATAATTAATAATATGAAGTAAGTGTATTAAATTAATGCGAATCTGAAAAAGAGAAGTTATAAAGATTCTTATGTTATGACATCAATAGAAATGAAACAAAATAAAACATGGAAAAGAAAATAAAATGATACCTTTTTATTGGACATAACTTAATACATTTCTTGATTAGCTTTCGAAGGTCGCCCTTCTTCCTCAGATTGGAAATAAGCAAATGTGCTAGCTGACAGTGTATATAAGTGAAAACTTTCAAGCATTACTATGACAGTCTGACAGGGTGGGAGGATGGGGGTGGGTAGGAGGTATGCATGGGGACATCAAAGCATATCATTGATATTCTAACAGGATGGGTGTGGATAGGTGAGGGGTGGGGTGATCAACAGAGACATACAGCTTTATGGTTTATAATGGGCTAGGAACCCCAGATCCTTGTTAAGTCCTTTCTGTTGGGTGTTAAAATATTCAATCATTCTGACTTCAAAGGTCTTACGTTCTTGAATTGTTTTAAAGTTACCTTTGAGGATTCTCACTGTGAAGTCACTGGTAGTGTGTCCTGGTCCTGTAAAATGTTGACCAACAGGTGTGGGAACCCTACTGACACCAGCATTGTTCATGTGATGTCTATGTAAATTGAATCTTGTCTTAAGCATCTGGCCTGTTTCTCCAATATAGCATCCTTCGTTACATTTTTTACACTGAATGATATATATCACATTGGAAGATGAGCAAGTGAAAGATCCCTTTATGTTGAATATCTTTCCTTTGTGGATGACTTTGGGGTCCTGTGAAATATTTTGGCATAGTTTGCAACTGGATAAATTACAGTGAAGTGTGCTCTTCTGTTCCTTTTCAGTCTGTGATGGAAGTTTACTTCTGATTAACTTGTGTTTTAAGTTGGGTGGCTGTCAGAAGGCCAGTACTGGTGGGGATGGGAATATCTCTTTCAGTAATTCATCCTCCTGGAGTATAGGTTGTAGATCTCTTATGATTTTCCTCAGTTTTTCCAGCTCTGGATTGTATGTCACTACAAGGGGGATTCTGTCTGTGGATTTTTTCTCCTTGTACTGTAGCAGATTCTCCCTGGGTGTTTTGAGGGAGGAGGCAATATTCTTGGAGATTATTTTGGGGTTGTAGCCTTTCTGTTTGAAGGATGCAGTCAGGCTTTTAAGGTGTCTGTCTCTGTCCCCTGGGTCAGAGCAGATACGGTGGTATCTTGTGGCTTGGCTGTAAATGATGGATCTTTTTGTATGTGAAGGATGGAAGCTGGAGTTGTGGAGGTAGCTGCATCTGTCTGTGGGTTTCTTCTATATAGATGTTTATATACAGCCATCACTGATTGAGACCGTGGTGTCCAAAAATTTGACTTTTTCTGGGGAGTAGTCAATTTTGAATCTGATTGTAGGATGGTATGTATTGAAGGAATAGTAAAATTGTTTCAGAGTTTCTTCTCCCTCCGTCCAAATCATAAAAATGTCATTGATGTACCTGTAGTATTTTAGAGGTTTGGTCTGGTATGTATTCAGAAATGTCTCTTCCAGCTCAGCCATAAAAAGGTTGGCATATTGGGGTGCTGCCTGGTGCCCATCGCAGTGCCCATTATTTGTAGATAGATATCATTGTTAACGCGGAAGTAGTTGTGAGTTAAAATGAATTTGATTAATTTTGTAATAGTTTCTGGTGAGTATTGATGGTCCAGTGTGGATTTTTTTTAGGAGTCTTCCACATGCAGCTATGCCATCCGCATGTGGAATGTTGCTGTATAGTGATTCTACATCCATCGTGACCAGAAGGGTGTTAGGTGGTAGTTGCTTGATATTTTTCAATTTATTCAGAAAGTCTGTGGTGTCTTGTATGAAGCTGTTAGCTTTGTGTACGAGAGGTTTCAGAAGTCCCTCTATGAATCCAGATATTTCTTCCGTGAGTGTGCCAATACCTGATATGATTGGTCTGCCAGGGTTTCCCGGTTTGTGGATCTTGGGTAGCATGTAGAATGTGCCCACAGCAGGCTGGTTTGGTACAAGTTTCTTCAGGTGAGGTTGCGCTTGTGTAGGAAATGTTTTGATAAGGTCTTTCAGCTGTTTTGTGTAATCCTGTGTGGGGTCCTCAGTTAGTTTCCTGTAGTATTTATTGTCCGAGAGCTGTCTGTGCCCCTCTTCAATGTATTTTTGTATGTCCATAATTACCACTGCGCCTCCTTTATCTGCGGGTTTGATGATAATGCGTTCGTTAGTTTGTAGGGTTCTTATGGCCACTCTTTCTGGTGGGGTAAGATTGTACAGGATTCTCTTTTGTTTGTTGGAAAGTTGGGATTTCACCCTATGTCTGAAACTTTCTATGTAATTATCCATCTTGTAGTTTTGTCCCTCCTGTGGGGTGAAATAAGTGTTCTTTTGTTTAAGACTGTATTCCGGTCTGTTTGGTGTCCCTTTATTATAGAAATGTGTTTTAAGGCGCATTTTTCTAAAGAATTCTTCTAGGTCTGAGTATAATTGGAGTTCATCTAGTTTCCTGGATGGGCAGAATGAGAGCCCTTTGGATAGCACAGATACCTCATGCTGTGATAATTGATGGTTCGAGAGGTTTATTATCCCCATTTGGTTTGCATCTGTAAAGGTGTGATCAGTATTCCCTGGTTTGTTTGGGCTCTGATTTTCACATGCCTCAGATGTGTATCCAAGTGTCTCCAAGGTGTCTGGGGATGTTGGTTCTGCAGAGCTGTAGCTATTCAAGGATAAGCAGTTTCTCTCTCTTTGATTTTGAAGAAGAGAATATAGCTTTATTTCCTTTTTGCAGATAGCAATGTATTGTTTTTCTCCTTGGATGTTATGTAGGTCCTCTTTAAGTTGGTTCACAAGGTGTGGATGTAATTCCTCCATGTTCCTCATGATTACATCCCTTTGGGTTTGTATTCTTTTTTTCTTGTAGAGTTGATGTATAAGTTCATTTCTTAGTTTCTGACAAGTGCATTTGCAGAGTTTCTCTGCATAGTCAGAATTGTAAGTAGTAGCCAAAGGATTTTTGATCCTCAGTCCTTTGGGAATGATGTCATTCTTCTTGCAGGTTGTCAGAAAGTAAAGATGACTGTTCACTTTTGTTTCTTTTTCCAAAAGTTTGTTCATTTGCTTTTTCATGCGGCTGTATGCGGTATCTTCCATCTTAAGTAGAGGAGTGTGGTAGCCGTGTTAGTCCACTCTTAAGGTTATCAATAGAAATCAAACAAAATAAAACATGGAAAAGAAAATAAGATGATACCTTTTTTATTGGACATAACTTAATACATTTCTTGATTAGCTTTCGAAGGTTGCCTTTCTTCGTCAGATCGGAAATAAGCAAATGTGCTAGCTGACAGTGTATATAAGTGAAAACAGTAATGCTTGAATGTTTTCACTTATACACACTGTCAGCTAGCACATTTGCTTATTTCCGATCTGACGAAGAAGGGCAACCTTCGAAAGCTAATCAAGAAATGTATTAAGTTATGTCCAATAAAAAGGTATCATCTTATTTTCTTTTCCATGTTTTATTTTGTTTGATTTCTATTGATAACCTTAAGAGTGGACTAACACGGCTACCACACTCCTCTACTTAAAATATCTCTGGAAACTTTTCTCCCCTCTTACTATGGACAAAGGTATATCAAGGCGTGTCAAAAAAAGGGACAAGGTTAAAGTGCATGTACCCAGGTTTTTCTGTCCCCTGCCAGTTGAATGAGAAAACCTGGGGGGGGGGGGGGGGGATTGCATTTCTGCTACCTGTGCTTCACCTTTCTACACTGCTAAAAACTAAAGGTTTAAAAAGGGAAAAAATTCAAAAAACTATAGGACACTTGGAACTAATTTTTGGTAATTCCTCAGTCTCAGGCATGAGGACAGTCTGGTTCCCATCCCCACCCGTCTCCTGTTATTTATTTTATTTTTTTGTTACATTTGTACCCCGCGCTTTCCCACTCATGGCAGGCTCAATGCGGCTTACATGGGGCAATGGAGGGTTAAGTGACTTGCCCAGAGTCACAAGGAGCTGCCTGTGCCTGAAGTGGGAATCGAACTCAGTTCCCCAGGACCAAAATCCACCACCCTAACCACTAGGCCACTCCTCCACATTTCTGTTCTGTTCCCACCCCATCCTCATTATATTGCTACCATCCCCTCACCATCTGCAGTCATCATTTCTTTTCCATCCCTGCATCATCCCCATCATACTGGTACCACCCCCCCCCCCCCCCCCTCCAGTTTTCTTTCCATGTACACATATCCCCTGTTAAATTCAAACAAAACATTAAAATGCATCCTATACCTTGCTAAAGTTGAACACAAAATTGTCACGTCTGTGGCCGTGACCACCCTCAGACTTACCCTGTTTCTGGGAGTCAGTGGCTGTGCTGGCTTCTGCTTGTCTCTGTGTCTGTCTCTGTCTTAGTTTCTCTCTGGCTCTGTGTGCTGATTGCCCTACTGAATCTCACCTGTGTGGGCTATGCCTCTTCCAAGATGGCTTCCGCCTCCTCCTCTATGCCAGTATCCAAGATGGCTCCCGCTGTTCCTTTCTGTGGGCTGACTTCTCTGTGTGTCACGCCTCTGTTTGGATGCAGGGTGATTGCTGCAGCTGTGCCTCTGGTGTTGAGGGGCTTTATTAATCACTTAGAGACTACAGCCTTCGCCTTTGCATTTCGTCTAAGGGCCCTGGTATGTAGAGTGCTCTGTACACTGCTACATTGTTTGCTCTGTGTGAGTTTCTATGTTTGACTAGCTAGCTTGGGCACAGCTTTGCTTGTTAGCCTGTGTGTAGCTTTGCTAGTTCTCTGTGTATGTTTCCAGTGTATGACTTGTTAGCTTGGGCACAGCTTTGTTTGTTAGCTGGTGTATAGCTTTACTAAGTCTCCTGAGGTTCTCTGTGTATGTTTCCAGTGTATGACTTGTTAGCTTGGGCACAGCTTTGTTTGTTAGCTGGTGTATAGCTTTACTAAGTCTCCTGAGGTTCTCTGTGTATGTTTCCAGTGTATGACTTGTTAGCTTGGGCACAGCTTTGTTTGTTAGCTGGTGTATAGCTTTACTAAGTCTCCTGAGTTTGCTCTGTGTATGTTTCCAGTGTATGACTTGTTAGCTTGGGCACAGCTTTGTTTGTTAGCTGGTGTATAGCTTTACTAGTTCTCCTGAGTTTGCTTAGGGTATGTTTCTAGTGTATGACTGGTTTGCTTGGGCATAGCTTTCCTATTAGCTTGGGTACAGTTTACTAGTCATTGTGTTTAGCCTGCTGGTTGTCCGTGTGTGTTTCTTTTGCTTCTGGAGCTTCAGCCCTTGTTCAGTCTGTTGCCAGTACTCCGTGATACTGAAGCTCCAGCCTTAGTCTTGTTCCTGGACCTGACCATTGCTTTAAACCTGCCTACTGCCGGAACCCGGACATTCCCTGCCTGTCTGCCTTGCCTTCGCCTAGGTGCCAGGGGGCACTCCTGGATCCTCATTCCTGCTGTTCCTGCTTGCAAGTTCCAGTTCCGGTTTTTCCTGTAAGCCCTGCCGGCCGCTCGAACCTGAGGGCTCAACCCTTGGGGAAAGGTGGTTAAGTGTAGGTGAAGCCTAGGTCCAGTGTGTTCCAGTCCAGCGGGTTCCGGTCCCGTGGGTTCCGCTCCAGTGTGTTTCCAGTCCAGCGGGTTTCACTCCTGTATGTTCCAGTCCAGTGGGGCCACTCCAGTGTGTTCCAGTCCAGCGGGCTCCACTCCAGTACGCACCCATCCGGTGCGTTCCAGTTCCGTGTATTCCGGTGTAGAACTCCAGTCCGGGGTGCCGGTCCAGTTTTGTCTCATCTCTACCTTGAAGGTGATCTTGCCTGCCACTGCCGCTCCACGGTAGTGGCCCAAGGACTCACGAACCCAGTGCTCCCGGGGAAGAAGCCTGACAGTATGCCAAGGTCCTCGAGCACGCGACAAAAACAATATGCATAACTTTGTTAACTATGTGAGAAAAAGATTCTGGCCGATAATCAGCCAGCAAGCGTTTTACTTGTAAACATTTTTATTAGAAATAAAACATACTGAACAGTATAAAGTAAAAAAAAGTGTGTGTGTGTACTCTAATATAAACAGTCTTATACCATAACCTCCCCCTCCCCCCAAATATGCGAACCACCAGAAACACAGCAAATAAGCCATTAAACCCAACCCAACATTAGATGTCAACCAGAGCTACAGAGGACCTTTGTAATGGCCCTCTGAGCAACAAGCAGTAAATTAGGGGAAGTCCCCAAACCGTAATTGACCCACCCCCTCCCTGTCCCAGACGAAGAAAAAAAATGAAGGCTGGCTGGTACTACTGATAAGCAATGTAGAACATGATAGCCTTCCCACTGGAAAAATAAAGAAACCATGATTTCTATAAAATATTAAGGAGCAAATTGCATCCCCTTGGGCTTAAGGTCCTCAAGTAGGAATCCCAGACTAGCAAAAAATGTCCTATGTCTGTGTGAGTCCCTAGCTTCCCACATGGCTAACTAATGCATTTGATTCCTCCAATGCCAAACTGCCAGGGGCTCTGCAAGTGTCCAATATTGAATACATTTACAGCCCACCAAGCACATTTTGCAGAGTAGAAGAGTGTTACCTTTACCAATCCTCCTAAATGCCCCGGGCTTATCCAGTAATAGTTGGTCTGTCCCAGAAAACCCACCACCCAACAACTGCCCCATATACTGGGTAAGTTTGCCCCAAAAGCCCTGAATCACTGTGCAAGACCAAAATGAGTGAAAAAAGGATCCAACAGCCTGCCCAAGTAAGTGATGGAGCTGCTGCTGGGTAGAGTAGGCTCTGTAAAAGACCCGAAAATAACACTCCTGAAGTCTCACACAGGTTGTAAGGAAGGCACACTTTTAAGATTAGTCAGTAAAGAGGTGTGGTAGCCATGTTAGTCCACTTTTAAAGGTAATCAATAGAAATAAAACATGGAAAAGAAAATAAGATGATACCTTTTTTTACATCAGTTGGTAACTGAATATATGATATTCTAGAAGAGAGGAGACCAAAGAAGTCTTCGTTTAAGTAAAATTTCACCAGTGTATGTTCATACACTAGATCATCCGAGATTGTTCAAGACCTCTGAGGTAGGCCTTAGGGCTGAAACACGGCCGTGTCGGGTCATTTTTTTTTTAATACAATACAGTGATGGGTTGTTTTTTAATACAATAAAGTGTTTTTTTGTATCCTCACTTGGTTTTTCCTCACTTTTTTGTTTCATACCTTTTTTATTGGACATAACTTAATACGTTTCTTGATTAGCTTTCAAAGGTTGCCCTTCTTCGTCAGATCGGAAATAAGCAAATGTTGGTAGATGACAGCATATATGAGTGAAGCATCAAAGCATTTCAGTGACAGTCTATATGCATGGAGACAGGGAATGAGTGAAACATCAAAGCATTTCAGTGACAGTCTAACAGGATGGGGGTGGATAGGTGAGAGTCAGGGACAGGAGAGCAATACAATTTACAAAGCAATACAATTTTATGCTTTATAATGGGCTAGAAAACCCAGATCTTTGTTAAGTCCTGTCTGGTGGGTGTCAAAATATTTAATCATTTTGACTTCAAAGGTCTTGCGTTCCTATATTGTTTTAAAGTTCCCTTTCAGGATCCTTACCATGAAATCACTAGTACAGTGTTCTGGTTTTATAAAGTGCTGTCCCACAGGCGTGACATCTTTGTTTGTACTGGGACAGCACTTTATAAAACCAGAATACTGTACCAGTGATTTCATGGTAAGGATCCTGAAAGGGAACTTCAAAGGTCTTACGTTCCTGTATTGTTTTAAAGTCAAAATGATTAAATATTTTGACACCCACCAGACAGGACTTAAAGATCTGGGTTTTCTAGCCCATTACAAAGCATAAAATTGTATTGCTTTGTATTGCTCTCCTGTCTCCCTGACTCTCACCTATCCACCCCCATCCTGTTAGACTGTCACTGAAATGCTTTGATGTTTCACTCATATATACTGTCATCTACCAACATTTGCTTATTTCCGATCTGACGAAGAAGGGCATCCTTCGAAAGCTAATCAAGAAATGTATTAAGTTATGTCCAATAAAAAAGGTATCATCTTATTTTCTTTTCCATGTTTTATTTTTATTAAGATTAGTCAGGAGATCTGCAAGGGAAGCCCCAAATCTTCTACTCACTTCTGCCTAACCACCCTAAGACCTCTCCCAGTCTCCCATTTAAGAAGTGCTTTATGGAGTCCGGAGACTGAAAGCTCAAATTCAGTTATGGATCTGGTGCCCCCTACACTGACCCAGTTTCCCAATATCAAGAGAAGCAACATAGAGGCAGATGCAGCAACCAAACGTAAAAAAATCTAAATCGTTAAAGTCCCTAACGATTTTAAAATAACGAAGAATGCACCAAAAAAAAAGGCACACATGCTGAGATCGGTATTGAAACGTACAATGTATCAAAGAATCACAATACACATCGTTAATCGGCCCCCAAATCATGCGCAGAGCAGCCAAGCGTTATGTTAGCTGCTCTGTGCATGCCACAAACAGTCAAAACACAAGCACATGGCTCCAAAATCAAAACAAAAATAAAAAAAGGGTCGGGAGGGGGCAAAGGCGCTCGTCAGGAGCGTCCTGTATGGCCGTCCTTGCCCCCCCCCCACCCGAGGTCGCCGTTCCCCCCTGCCCCACTTCCCCCTGCATTCTAAATTAAAAAGCAAACATACCTTTAGCAGCCCCGGCCCCCCTCCCTTCCTCACTACTCTGTCTCCCCTCAGCTCCACCTCCCGACATCCTCCGCCCTGTGCCCCGCCCCCTCTTGGGGTCATCGCCGCCATTCCCCTCCTCCACCGGGCCCCCCTCCCTCTTACCGGGCCCGTGCAGCGCCTCTCTCCTCTGTCTGAAGGCGCTGCACGGGCAAGAAGAAAGCTGATGCCTGCCTTCGCCCAGCTTCTGTCGCGCGTCTCTCTCCTCCTGGGCCCGCCCCTGTCTGACGTCGGTAACCTACGTAGGTTCCTGACAACACCTGAGAGCGTTAAGTCCTGACAACCTTAATATGTGGTCCTGATTTGAGTTGTTATTAACCAGTCGGTAAAGATTGTTGCTGATCGAGAGACAGATGATGAAGCCTTTATTTTTTCTCCTTCTAAGCAACGTGTGTTTTGTTTGCAGTCTGAGGATGGGGATGCATGCCTAGAAAAAAAAATTTTTTTTAACTCCTTGGGGCTTGTAGAGGCTTCTGTTTATGGATTGTGCCTTTCAGTTTCCTTTTGACCAATCACAGCGCTATTAGCTCTGCTAATGCGCTGGGATTGGCTCACAGTTTGTTTGTTTTTTCACTTTACTATTTTTCCTGGCACAGAGCTGTCCTAACGAGAGGTCCAGACCTCTCGTTAGATTTCCTGCCTTTTTCCTGCGTAAAGGCAATCGGAAAAGGTTAGTGCATCTCGTTTCAATGGGGTTTTCACACTAATTGCTCATCTCCATTCCGTTTTCGTTAGCTGCTGGCTTCCTCGGTAAAAGCCCTTTGATGCATGCAACGGATCAAATTTTCCTCGTTGGAGGGTCATTAAAGGCTCATTAAGCTTTAGTGCATCTGCCTCATAATGTTTTATCTGACAATATGCAAATCTGTTTCCCTAAGTAACACTAACACATTGTTGCAAAGTCTCAAAAGATATTAGCAGTCCCTCCCACCTGAAGTGTTCCAACAAGGTTATGCCTCATCATTCCCAAAGGGCAAATACATTGTTGTCCATCCCAGGTTCAAAATCTAGATTACCCCGAATGGGAAGTGGATCCGTTACAGAAGGGTCTCCCCCTAGGTATATGACAAGCACACTCTACATCTCCCATATCAGACGAAGCAAGAGTCTGTGATGAAAATGTCACGGAAGGACAGATAGCTGACAATGCAGTAAAAATTATATGGAGCATAGTATGCCCGTTTCATCTCCAAAGGGGTATAATATTGATGATGTATCATCCAGTCACCAATATGGCATAACAAATAAGCTTGGTTGTACAACTTCATATTAGGCAATCCTAAACTGCCCTGACCCCAGTCTCCAACTAAGAACTGGAACCACAATTTATACCTCTTGCCCACCCAACAAAAACAAGATATTAAATGACTGAGACTTTTTAGGTCTTTCTGTAGCAAACGCAGGGAGTGTTTGCAAAGCAAAGCTACTTATGGAAAATTACCATACATACATATAAAACAGCACCACCATATGGTCTGAATAAAAGAGTTGAATGGAAGGCATTTTATTAAGATCAGTAGCCCTTTAATAAAATACACGCTCCGGATTGAACAAAAGTTTGGGTGGCGTTTGTACAAATGCCGTGGCCATCTTGGAGCATTTATCAAGTATTTTTTCCTGAAGCAGCAAGTTTATTTGCGAAACAAGGCGTAGAGAATCAAGATGTGCGAAACAAGGCGTAGAGGATCAAGATGGAAGTCTAATTGCAGGATCATAGGATTGAAGAAACCTACTGAGTATGAGGAGAGTACTGAGGAATGCTTCAACTGGTTGAAGAACTCTATTGGTCGTTGAGCGACAGAATAAAACAGAGCCACAACACAGTTGAATGTGTATTCAAAGGCTGAAAGAGATAAGTGTACGGCTGGACACTGGGGATGAGGGTGCTTATATTCAGTTTGGGTTATACTGCAAAGAATTGACATGGATTGTAAATTATAGATTTCACTAAATTCAATTTGAATTATTTCTCTCACAGTAGGGGTGTATTTGCATATTGGCGGGATTTTTGAGAAACCAATGGTTTTTTTTCTCTGATTAGAGTATTTTTACATTGGTTTGTTTTTTTTTATCCGTTTTAATAAAGTTAAAGGACCAATGATAAGAATACAGCTCCAGTTATATCGTTGGCGCTCTCTTGAAAAAAGAGCAATTATTCTATGTAGAATTACCAAGCTTGGAAGCGTTGAGGTCCGTGGTTGATAAAAACAGTTACTGTGTGCACACATAGAGAGAGATATCCAAATACCATCTGTAGAAACCTGTAAAGAAATAGATTTATAACCAGTGGTCCCCAGAAGATAGATTTTGAGAAATCAATAGCATTGGATGTTGCCATGATTTGGGTTTCTGCCAGTTACTTGTGACCTGGCTATGTGTTATGTTCTTTAAGGATACTATCACATGGCTGCTCGAGCTTGCAATTGTCTGATGCCGTTTCAACTGATATTTTGTTGGGACCACTAGATTTAGTGAAGGCTTAGTATTTAACATTCTTTTTTAGCTCCATTAAATGGTTCCAAAACCACTACAACTTCTGCCAGCAAGGTGTCATCAATTGACACAATTTGGTCAGGAACTGCAAGATTTTAATGTCAGGGGAATGATTTTTCACCGAGTTGACACGCACTGCTTGAATGTTTTCTTTAGTGAATGGTTGACTTTTGTTCTAGTGAGTGTATCACTTTCTTGCACGATATTGCTTACCTCACTGGGGAGATCATTTGGATTTACTTCAGTTTTTGATTGCTGGAGTCCATGAGAGAGAGAGAGGTTATGACCTGTACAACCTATCCAGATCTCATGACGAGATCATGTTTTCATATTAGCTGCATTATCAGTCACATAGATGAGACTATATCAGTGGACATTTTGTTGTGCAAAATTTCTCAAAACAAATCAATGAATATTCTCACCAGTTTAATTAGTGGTCTCCCTCTTTGCCAAAATTGCTGAACACATGCACAAGTTTTTATCAAAGTGAGCGCTTCAAATTTTTTTAATTTTTTTTATTTTAAACTGAGGTGTGTGAAGTTTGAGTCAAGTTGTGCACAGGGAAATAATCTGGCCCCCATCCCCATTCACTTCTAATCTATCCTCCCATTCCCATTCATTTTTTATCCATCCCGGCAGTAGTAATGACTTTTTTTTGTCCCTGTCCCCATCCCTGTGGATTCCCATTGTCCTCAAACCCACGCACACCTCTAAAGACAGCACCACTCTGGCAAGGCTGCAGAAAAAAAGAATCCTACTAAAAATATTCAGAACATTTATCTTTATTCCTGACTTAAAACCAAAATGCATACAATTTACTTACATAATATATATTTTTATAGAAAAATTTCCTTTCAAAAATCTGTAAATAAAAACAAAACATGACGGCTGCGGTCCCACCCCTGCATTACTGTTGTGAGCAATGCAGAGAGCTAAAAATGAAGATGTAAAAACACCTGATTGATACCTTAAAATCCATGTGCTGACTTGCACAATCTCAAAAGGGCTGAGGGAGGGAAGAATGGAAAGAACACTGGGACACAGTGGAACAGGTTGGAAAGCAAAGCTATCAAAAGGGTAAAGGGAAGTACAGAGAATGGGTGGAGAATATAGGGAAAAGGAGGAAGGGGCACAACGGGAAAAGGGAAAACGTGTGGACATGTCAGAGAGGGAGAGGGAGGCACTTGGCATTATGGCATTATGGCAGGTATTCTTTATTTATGATAAGAAATAGAATATATATTAGATATCTTTATTATATAAGAAAACACAACTCAAGGTGGCTATGGCTCTCTCCAAAGTGAGAGTGGACAGCATATGAGTCGACAGAGCAGGCAAATTATGAGCCATGCCTACAAGAGTGCTGGGCTCTTCTTGCCAAGGCAGAAGATACAGGGAGTCCACGTCTTAACGCCAAGCTGCATCTCTGCTGGGTCTACATGCCTCTATCAACCCTTGCAGAAATCCTGCAAGCAGCAGTATGGGATAGTGAAACCAAATACTGAGAAAAGAGCTGAATTCACATCCATCCAAGACTCCAGCCTGTTGTAACCATTGAAAGTCTGAGTGATAAAATGGGTGTCTGCAGCTGGAGTCCTGAAGTTTTTCTTCTCACCAGTCAACATGATACTGTGGTGCTCAGCAGCAGCAGGGTAGGCTACGATAAGGCAGCAACTGCACGGACAGGAGGAGATTTAATACTGTAAGACATCAGAGTAGGAGTCATCCTTCATTGCTGTTCTGACTGAAGATTCTTGGAGCTCAGGAAGAAGTATATGGTATGGTGGTGCCAACCAGGGGCAATCAGAAAGCTGTGCTCGCCATGCTGCCTGGCGCAAAAATCCGTGGAAAGCTGCTGAGTGTTTCCTCCAGGTGCTGGTACGCAAGTTTACCATCCTCCCCTGCAACAGAAACACATTGGGTCAACCAAAGCTTTAAAGAAATAGGTGTTAATTTAGAGAAACAAACTGGAGTCAATATTTTCTCCAACATACAGCCTGTAGAATTCTTTTTAAACACTAGCCACCATGGTCAATCCTAGGCCTGGCTAGTCTGTGCAAGCCTGCTCCCAAATTCTGGCACATATCATCTGTTTCTTTGGTAGCTGCCAGGAGTTATCCAGTGAGCCAGATTGGGCAAGTAAGGCTGGGGAAAATCCTGATTACTAGCCAGGCATCATAGCTGAGCATAGTCAGCGCTCAGACAATTTCCGGCTCTGCCTGCTCTCTACCCCAGCATTACCCGAACAGTTCCGAGGAGATCTGATCAAACTGTCAGCAACACTCTCCAGTTAAGAGCTGCTGAATACCTAGCCAGTCAGCAGGCATTAAGTGGGTAGGCAACAGGAGCCAGGCATTAAAGTTAACCCCACCGTTTCTCCTCTTCAGTTCTTAATTTTCTTTTTTAAGCAGCTGTTCCATAATCCCTGCCATCTGCCTGGGGGTGGCTATTGTGACAAGAGCCACACAACATAATTGTGCAATTGATCCTTGTAATGTCACTGGTGATATTAGGATGCTGAACAAATCAATTAACCACAAGATGCAAAAATTAACTTAGTGAGCAATAACCAAAATATCCAAGTTGGTACAAATCTCTTGGATATTTACCTATTAGTCTGCAGCAATTATTGCTGCCCCTTATCCCCCCCCCCCCCCCCCCCCCCCAAAAAAAAAAATTAAAAAAAAAAGTCCCCAGAGATGTTCATATGTTTTCTCTGCAGGTATTGTTTCTATCATAATTTACATGCCTCGTCGCATAGCCGACCCCCTCTTCTTCCCTGGTAATACTTCAAAGCAACATGGACAGAAGTGTCCATATTGTAGATGAAAGTGACACAAACAGCAAAGGTGACAATAAATAAAAGTCCCAAAACAATGGTGCGGTTAATATAAAAACATATTAACATCTTTTATAAAAACAGTCTTAAATCAAATTCAGCATTAAGACCCCCAGGTTCTAAGTGTACAATTAATGGCAATATATGTTTTGAATCATGTCTTAGTGGATGTCTCATATTTTAGCTATACTTTATGTTATATTGGTGTATGTATGCATTATTGTTCATTTTCTTGTAGACTTCTGAGGCAGGCCTTACAGCCAAAATACAACTCATGTTGAGTCACTGACATTTAATAAAAATCTGCACCACACCATTGTTTTGGGACTTTTATTGTCACCTTTGCTGTTTGTGTGTTGCATTGCTCTGTGAAAGAGTTGTTTTTTTCTTGTTTCTTCGTAGATGAAAGCAAGCAATTTGGCCCCCCTTCAGGTAAAATAGTTTTATTGTAACATGCAGAAATGGCTTTTAATATCACCCTTCCCCATCCTGGTGACCTCCCAGCCAGCTGGATTTTTGAGATATGCTTTATGAATATACATGAAGTAAAGTTTACATATGCTGGAGACCCTACATCTGCAAATGTCTCTCATCCTTATTAATCGTGGATAGTCTGAAAACTGGACTAGTCATCAGGTCTGAAAGCCCCACCTTAGACCAAACAGACCAATATAATTCATGCATATTCACTATGGAATATCCTGAAAACTACACCACCAAAAGAACCAATGGAAAAGAGCAGTGTTATTCACTCCAACTTACCGAGGCCTTCCAAAAGGCCAAGATATTTCCTCATACATATTTATTAGGAATATCTTGAAAGTCTTGACCCATTAGTGTCCCTCCAGGTCAGGAATGAATACAAAGGGACTAGAGTAATAGCCAATGGTGAATTAGCGAAGCAATGACTACCATCTTGACTATTTCCTTGTTAATTCTCAATTCTGCACAAAGCTCAATCAGGATTTCGGACGATTCACAGCACCGAAACTGTACTAGTGTCCGTAATGAACTCATTCAAACAGGCAATCGCGACTGGTAACAACATCCTTCTCCTGCAATTCGACATGTCCAGTGCCTTTGACATGGTTAACCATGATATACTAATACATATATTAGAATACTTCGGAGTAGGAGGCAATGTTCTCAAATAGTTCAAAGGATTCCTGACCACAAGATCATACCAAGTAATAACGAACGAGGACAGATCACCACCATGGATACCTGAGCGTGGAGTCCCCCAGGGATCCCCTCTCTCACCAACACTATTTAACCTAATGATGATACCTCTAGCCAAGCTACTAGCCAATCAAAACCTCAACCCCTACATTTATGCAGATGACATCACAATTTACATTCCATTCAAACATGATCTAAATGAAATCACCAACGAGATCAACCAAAGCCTCCAAATAATGCACACCTGGGCAGATGCATTCCAATTAAAACTTAATGCAGAAAAAACACAATGCCTGGTACTCACCTCACAACATAACACAAAAAACTTCAACACCATAACCACACCATATTGTTCCCTTCCAATCTCACAAAACTTGAAACTGCTTGGAGTCACCATTGATCAAAACCTCACTCTCGACACCCACGTGAAAATCACTCTCGACACCCACATGAAAAACACAACCAAAAAGATGTTCTACACCATGTGGAAACTTAAAAGAGTAAAACCTTACTTCCTGAGACACATCTTCCGTACCTTGGTACAGTCAATGGTAATAAGCCATCTGGACTACTGCAATGCACTGTACGCTGGGTGCAAAGAACAATCAAAAAACTCCAAACTGCCCAGAATACGGCCGCCAGACTCATATTTGGAAAAACTAAATATGAAAGTGCAAAACCACTAAGAGAGAAACTTCACTGGCTCCCAATTAAGGAATGCATTGCGTTCAAGATATGCACGATTATACATAAAATCATTCATGCAGACGCCCCAATCTACATGCTAAACCTCGTGGACCTACCTCCCAGAAACGCCACAAGATCATCTCGCAAATTTCTCAACCAGCACTACCCCAGCTGCAAAGGACTGAAGTACAAACTGATGCATGCCACTACCTTCTCGTATACGAGCACGCAGTTATGGAATGCATTACCCGCAGACTTGAAAGCAATCAACGAAACAACTATCTTTCGAAAATCTCAGAAAACATTCTTCTTCAACAAGGCCTACAATGAACACCTATAATCTCACTAAGTCACCTCACCAACCCACTCAATTATGAAAGCTCACCTTATAAAACTATCCTAATCACTCCCTTCCTTCTTCCCTCCTCCCTACCTGATCGCTTCACATTACTAATTGTATCTGTTATCTTGTTATGACAATGACAACAAACCTATGTAAGCCACATTGAGCCTGCAAATGGGTGGGGGAATGTGGGATACAAATGCAATAAATAATAATTAATGCTGTTGCCGAGTTCCCTGCTCAACAGGAAGCACTGCAAATGTATAAAATAGGTCAGTGTATCAAGGACCCATCTGGATCCAGTTAGAACCAGTTTATTCTGCAACATGACTGTAAAAGGATATGAAGAAATCAGACTCCTGGCTGGGTGGCACAGGGTCAGTGCTATCCAGCTGAGCTGGAAGATGCGATTACAGTTAGGCCTTCTGTTCTTAGGTGTTTGATAACTTCCCCACTAAATGTACAATTTATAATGCAGACTACTGTTAAGTTGGGTTATTTTAGCACAGGACCTCAATGCATAAAATAGGACCCTGTGCTCAAATAATCTGATTTATGGTAAAATAACCTGACTTACACATTGAGAACTTCCCCCCAACCAGGTGTTTATTTTTTGGGCCTAATTTAAAAGACCTAACTGCCATGGCAGTAAATGACCCAGATTTTCAATGCCAGACCTAATCCGGACACCAGTACTGAATATCTGGTCTGACTAGCCACTGGTTTCTAACTGACATTTAGACTACTGTCTGTATAATAGCCTGGATAACATTAGGACAGTTTTTTGCTGACCTAGCCTTATGCAGTCACTTACCTAGATAACCGCAGATTCTACATAGTGCGAATGGAGTTGCACATGCAATTCAGGTTGTATTCTGTATTGCGCGTGCAACTTAATTATCTTAAGCCAATCAGCACCGATAATTGCCAATTAACAAGCAATTATTGAAACTAATTGGCTTTAATTAGAATCTATGCATACAACTTGGTAAGCGTATTCTATAAAGCAATGCGCACTGCCAAAAAGGAGGCATGGCCAGAGGCGGTTCATGGGCATTTCTATAAATTATGTGCACTGTTACAGAATAAAAAGCAGACCAAGGGTGGAAGAAAACCAAATCCAAATGACCAGCCAAAACAAAGGGTAAGAGCTTCAGAATAAGTTTATTGGTACCCAACACGGGGAAACAGCCAAAACTGTGCACTTTGTGAATTCAGCATTCTCCCGTCTGTGCTTTGTTAGCACCTTCAAGTTTTTTGGCATTGTGCTGGAAGCTCATGCTACCCAACCCCTGAGGAAGGCTTTGTTGCCGAAACATGGACCGTGTTGGGTCCCAATAAACTTATTCTGAAGCTCTTACCCTTTGTTTAGGCTGGTCATTGGGATTTGGTTTTCTTCCACCCTTGGTCTGCTTTGCTTGTGTTTCTGTGGAAGGCGTGGACCCCCCTTTCTCTTGTTTCCACTGTTATAGAATACACCTGCTTTTTGGATTATCATTATCACTTCTTTTCACCATTCTATAATAAGTCTGTATATACAGGGTGAGGCAAAACAAGTAACCCCCTATTTGCTGTTTTCTCAGCAGCCAATTGGAATTTCAATGTGAAATTTTACAGCTTTTGCTGAGAAAATGGCAAAAAAAAAAACCCTCTAGGGTCCCCCCCCCCCCTCATCCTGTATATTGCGCGCACACACATATTTCTCTCCCAAAATATGACATACAAACTCATATCAATTAACAAGTACAAACCAAAACATTGACATATTTAATTCTAATCACTTTCCATTTTGGTATGTGTGAACATTGTTCCTATCCATTAATTTTATTACCACCCATGAAAACCAGAATTGATATAATTAGCAATTCACATAGAGAAGCTGAACAAAAAAGAGCAGCATTCCATAGGGGTGGCCCAAGGCAATCTGCTGCCTGAGGCAAAGGTTGAAATGGCATCGCCCCCACCTCATCCTCAAAACTACAATAAGGGAGTAAGGGGTTTGGGAGTCAGAGAAAACAATTAAGCAATTAGGTTTATTATGAAATAAGTATATAAGTATTGCCATACTGGGACAGATCAAAGGTCCATCAAGCCCAGCATCCTGTTTCCAACAGTGACCAATCCAGGTCACAAATACCTGGCAAGATCCCAAAAAAGTACAAAACATTTTATGCTGCTTAACCCAGAAATAAGCAGTGGATTTTCCCCAAGTCCATTTAAATAATGGTCTACGTCCAAACCTTTTTTAAACCCCTCTAAGCTAATCACCTTTACCACATTCTCTGGCAACAAATTCCAGAGTTTAATTACACGTTGAGTGAAGAAACATTTTCTCCGATTTGTTTTAAATTTACTACTTTGTAGCTTCATTGAATGCCCCCTAGTCCTAGTATTTTTGGAAAGAGTAAACAGACGCTTCACGTCTACTCTTTCCACTCCACTCATCATTTTATAGACCTATATCTCCCCTCAGCCGTCTGTCCTCCAAGCTGAAGAGCCCTAGCCACTTTAGCCTTTCCTCATAGGGAAGTCGTCCCATCCCCTTTATCATTTTCGTCGCCCTTTCTCTTCACCTTTTCTAATTCCACTATATCTTTTTTGAGATGCGGTGATCAGAATTGAACACAATATTTGAGGTGCGGTCACACCATGGAGCAATACAAACGCATTATAACATCCTCATTTTTTCTATTCCTTTCCTAATAATACCTAACATTCTATTTGCTTTCTTAGCCGCAGCAGCACACTGAGCAGAAGGTTTCAACATATCATCAACGGCGACACCTGGATCCCTTTCTTGGTCGGTGACTCCTAACATGGAACCTTGCATTTCATAGCTATAATTTGGATTCCTCTTTCCCACATGCATCACTTTGCACTTGCTCACTTTAAACGTCAACTGCCATTTAGACGTCCAGTCCTCTTATAATTTTTCACAATCATCTCGCGATTTAACAACTTTTAATATATATCTTTATATATTACTAGTAAAACAGGCCCGTTTCTGACACAAATGAAACGGGCGCTAGCAAGGTTTTCCTCCGAGTGTGTATGTTTGAGAGAGTATGTGTGAGAGTGACTGTGTGAGAGAGAGTGAATGTGTGAGTGTGTGTGACAGAGAGAGATTGAGACTGGGTGCAAGTGTGTCTGTGAGAGAGAGTGTGTGTGTGAGTGAGAGTGTGTGCCTGGGGCCCCCCCCCCTCCCTCCCAGTTCCAGTGTCACCCCTTCCTCCATGTTGCAGGGTCGTCATCACCCCCTCCTCCCTCCCTCCGAGTTCCAGGGTCGTCCCCCTGTTTTTTTTTCTTGTTTTTGTACAGATGGTGCATTCCCTCCCCCGAGTTCCAAACCCCTCTCTTCCACCGAGTTCTAGGCCCCCCTCCCTCCCCCGAGTTCCAGACCCCCCTCCCTCCCTCTGAGTTCCTGACCCCTGGACCCCCCTGCCGCGACCCTCTCGAGCCTCCCTTCCCGCCGCCAACCCTCCCCCACTGCCGTCGCGTACCTGTGCTGGCGGGGGACCCCAACCCCTGCCAGCCGAAGTCCTCTTCTCGTCCGCGCGGCATGGACGAATCATCTGATCACGGCTGAATCTGTTTGTGTGCAGGAAGTCAGACGCACACAGATTGCAACTTGATCAGATGATTCGTCCACGCCGCACGGCCGAGAAGAGGACTTCGGCTGGCAGGGGTTGGGGTCCCCCGTCAACACAGGTACGCGACGGCGGCAGGGGAGGGTTGGCAGTGGGAAGGGGGGCTCGAGAGGGTCACAGCAGGGGGGTCCGGAAATCAGAGGGAGGGGGGTGTGGAAATCGGAGGGAAGGAGGGATTCTTCTGACATCGCGTTACCATGGGCGGAGCAATTATGAAGCCTACGAACACTACAGGGCTTCACTGCCACGGAGTCAGCTTCAGAACGTTGGAGGTGCGATTATATTAGATATGAACATAAAGCCAAAGTCAAACAGCCTGATGCACTGAACTATATCCAGTGTACCTGAATGTAACTCACCTTGAGCTACTTCTGAAAAAGGTGTGAGCAAAATCTAAATAAATAAATAAATACAGTGGTGGAAATAAGTATTTGATCCCTTGCTGATTTTGTAAGTTTGCCCACTGACAAAGACATGAGCAGCCCATAATTGAAGGGTAGGTTATTGGTAACAGTGAGAGATAGCACATCACAAATTAAATCCGGAAAATCACATTGTGGAAAGTATATGAATTTATTTGCATTCTGCAGAGGGAAATAAGTATTTGATCCCCCACCAACCAGTAAGAGATCTGGCCCCTACAGACCAGGTAGATGCTCCAAATCAACTCGTTACCTGCATGACAGACAGCTGTCGGCAATGGTCACCTGTATGAAAGACACCTGTCCACAGACTCAGTGAATCAGTCAGACTCTAACCTCTACAAAATGGCCAAGAGCAAGGAGCTGTCTAAGGATGTCAGGGACAAGATCATACACCTGCACAAGGCTGGAATGGGCTACAAAACCATCAGTAAGACGCTGGGCGAGAAGGAGACAACTGTTGGTGCCATAGTAAGAAAATGGAAGAAGTACAAAATGACTGTCAATCGACAAAGATCTGGGGCTCCACACAAAATCTCACCTCGTGGGGTATCCTTGATCATGAGGAAGGTTAGAAATCAGCCTACAACTACAAGGGGGGAACTTGTCAATGATCTCAAGGCAGCTGGGACCACTGTCACCACGAAAACCATTGGTAACACATTACGACATAACGGATTGCAATCCTGCAGTGCCCGCAAGGTCCCCCTGCTCCGGAAGACACATGTGACGGCCCGTCTGAAGTTTGCCAGTGAACACCTGGATGATGCCGAGAGTGATTGGGAGAAGGTGCTGTGGTCAGATGAGACAAAAATTGAGCTCTTTGGCATGAACTCAACTCGCCGTGTTTGGAGGAAGAGAAATGCTGCCTATGACCCAAAGAACACCGTCCCCACTGTCAAGCATGGAGGTGGAAATGTTATGTTTTGGGGGTGTTTCTCTGCTAAGGGCACAGGACTACTTCACCGCATCAATGGGAGAATGGATGGGGCCATGTACCGTACAATTCTGAGTGACAACCTCCTTCCCTCCGCCAGGGCCTTAAAAATGGGTCGTGGCTGGGTCTTCCAGCACGACAATGACCCAAAACATACAGCCAAGGCAACAAAGGAGTGGCTCAGGAAGAAGCACATTAGGGTCATGGAGTGGCCTAGCCAGTCACCAGACCTTAATCCCATTGAAAACTTATGGAGGGAGCTGAAGCTGCGAGTTGCCAAGCGACAGCCCAGAACTCTTAATGATTTAGAGATGATCTGCAAAGAGGAGTGGACCAAAATTCCTCCTGACATGTGTGCAAACCTCATCATCAACTACAGAAGACGTCTGACTGCTGTGCTTGCCAACAAGGGTTTTGCCACCAAGTATTAGGTCTTGTTTGCCAGAGGGATTAAATACTTATTTCCCTCTGCAGAATGCAAATAAATTCATATACTTTCCACAATGTGATTTTCCGGATTTAATTTGTGATGTGCTATCTCTCACTGTTACTAATAACCTACCCTTCAATTATGGGCTGCTCATGTCTTTGTCAGTGGGCAAACTTACAAAATCAGCAAGGGATCAAATACTTATTTCCACCACTGTACATACAAAAGAAAAACATCCAGTCCATTGTACCAAGGTTGAGCCCTCTGCTGCTGGTGATGGGAAGTGTCTTTTATTAAGGAGAGGAGGTTCAGAGGCTCTTTTCCAACTGGTAAAGACAGACTGCTTCATATTCCTATACAGAACCTATGTATCAACAAAATCCCTTTTATACAAGGAAAACAAAGGTCATCACTTAGTGAAAATTAATAATAGTAAACTGCAAACTAGAAACAAATATCTAGACAAAATAAAATAGAAAATTAGGTATTTATTTATTGCATTTGTATCCCACATTTTCCCACCTATTTGCAGGCTCAATGTGGCTTACAATGTGTCGTTCAGGCAATTGCCTTACCAGATTAGATAACATTGGTCCACATTGAGCCTGCAAATAGGTAACGTAGTAGATGACGGCAGAAAAAGACCTGCACGGTCCATCCAGTCTGCCCAACAAAACAATTCATATGTGCTACTTTTTGTGTATACCCTACTTTGATTTGTACCTGTGCTCTTCAGGGCACAGACCGTACAAGTCTGCCCAGCACTATCCCCGCCTCCCAACCACCGGCTCTGGCACAGACCGTACAAGTCTGCTCAGCACTATTCCTGCCTCCCACCACCGAGCGGCTCCGCACAGACCGTATAAGTCTGCCCAGCACTATCCCTGCCTCCCAACCAACAGTCCCGCCTCCCACCACCAGCTCTGGCACAGACCGTATAAGTCTGCCCAGCACTATCCCCGCCTCCCAACCACCAGCCCCGCCTCCCAATCTCGACTAAGCACCTGAGGATCCATTCCTTCTGCACAGGATTCCTTTATGCTTATCCCACGCATGTTTGAATTCCGTTACCGTTTTCATTTCCACCACCTCCCGCGGGAGGGCATTCCAAGCATCCACTACTCTCTCCGTGAAAAAATACTTCCTGACATTTTTCTTGAGTCTGCCCCCCCCCCCCCCTTCAATCTCATTTCATGTCCTCTCGTTCTACCACCTTCGCATCTCCTGAAAAGGTTCGTTTGCGGATTAATACCTTCCAAATATTTGAGAGTCTGTATCATATCACCCCTGTTTCTCCTTTCCTCCAGAGTATACATGTTTAGTTCAGCAAGTCTCTCCTCATACGTCTTGTAACGCAAATCCCATACCATTCTCGTAGCTTTTCTTTGCACAACTTCAATTCTTTTTTCATCCTTAACAAGATGCAGCCTCCAAAACTAAACACAATACTCCAGGTGGGGCCTCACCAACGACTTATACAGGGGCATCAACAACCCCTTTCTTCTGCTGGTCACACCTCTCTCTATACAGCCTAACAACCTTCTAGCTACGGTCACCGCCTTGTCAAACTGTTTCGTCACCTTCAAATCCTCAGATACTATCACCCCAAGATCCCTCTCCCCGTCCGTACCTATCAGACTCTTCCCACCTAACACATACGTCTCCCGTGGATTTCTATTCCCTAAGTGCATCACTTTGCATTTCTTCGCATTGAATTTTAATTGCCAAACCTTAGACCATTCTTCTAGCTTCCTCAGATCCTTTTTCATGTTTTCCACTCCCTCCCGGGTGTCCACTCTGTTACAGATCTTAGTATCATCCGCAAATAGGCAAACTTTACCTGCTAACTCTTCAGCAATGTCACTCACAAATATATTGAACAGAATCGGCCCCAGCACCGATCCCTGAGACACTCCACTACTCGCCTTTCCCTCCTCCGAGCGAATTCCATTCACCACCACCCTCTGGCGTCTGTCCGTCAACCAGTTCCTAATCCAGTTCACTACTTCGGGTCCTATCTTCAGCCCATCCAGTTTATTTAAGAGCCTCCTGTGGGGAACCGTGTCAAAAGCTTTGCTGAAATCTAAGTAGATTACGTCCATAGCTCGTCCCTGATTCAATTCTCCTGTCACTCAATCAAAGAACTCAATGAGATTCGTTTGGCACGATTTCCCTTTGGTAAAACCATGTTGTATCGGATCTTGCAACTTATTGGCTTCCAGGAAATTCACTATCCTTTCCTTCAGCATCGCTTCCATTACTTTTCCAATAACCGAAGTGAGGCTTACTGGCCTGTAGTTTCCAGCTTCTTCCCTATCAACACTTTTGTGAAGAGGGACCACATCCGCCGTTCTCCAATCCCTCAGAACCTCTCCCGTCTGCAAGGATATATTTAACAAATCTTTCAGAGGACCCGCCAAAACCTCTCTGAGCTCCCCTCAATATCCTGGGGTGGATCCCGTCCGGTCCCATGGCTTTGTCCACCTTTAGCTTTTCAAGTTGTTGATACACACTCTCTTCCATGAACGGTGCTCTATCCACTTCATTCTCATTTGTACTTTTTCCAGTCCATCGCGGTCCTTCTCCAGGATTTTCTTCTGTGAAAACAGAACAAAAGTATCTATTTAGCAAATTTGCTTTTTCTTCATAGTTATCCACATAGCGGTTTGCAGTATCTTTTAGTCTCACAATTCCCTTTTTAGTCATTCTCCTTTCACTAATATACCTGAAGAACTTTTTGTCACCCCTTCTTACATTTCTAGCTATTTGTTCTTCCGCTTTCGCCAGATGTATCTCTCTCATGGCTTCTTTCAGTTTCATCCGGTATTCCTCCTCGTGTTCCTTTTGAGTTTTTCTGTATGTCTGGAACACCAGCTCTTTAACCTTTATTTTCTCAACCACTTGCTTGGAGAACCATATCGGTTTTCTTTTTCTCTTGCTTTTATTTACTTTCCTTACATAAAGGTTCATGGCCCTATTTATAGCTTCTTTCAGCCTGGACCACTGTCCTTCCACTTCTTGTACTTCCTCCCAGCCCATCTCCTTCCTCAGGTATTCCCCCATTTTACTAAAGTCAGCACGCTTGAAATCCAGGACCTTTTGAGTGGCCGCTCTCCACTTTAGCTGTTATATCAAACCAAACCGTTTGATGATCACTGCTGCCCAGGTGGGCACCCACTCGGATATTTGACACGCTATCCCCATTTGTGAGCACCAGATCCAGCATCGCTCCCTCCCTCGTGGGTTCCGTCACCATTTGTCTGAGCAAAACACTTTGGAAAGCATCCACGATCCCTCTACTTCTTTCCGATTCCGCAGACGGAACCTTCCAATCTACATCCGGCAGATTGAAATCTCCCAGCAACAGCACCTCTCTCTTGCTTCCCAACTTTTGAATATCTGCGATCAGGTCTTTATCTAATTCCTCCAATTGTGTCGGAGGTCTGTAGACAACACCCACATGGACAGAGGTTCTATCATCTCTTTTTAAGGTGATCCATATCGCTTCTTCCTTTCCCCAGGTCCCTGTCATTTCGGTCGCCGTGATATCATTTCTCACATATAGAGCTACTCCTCCACCTTTACGACCCTCTCTATCCTTCCTAAATAGATTATAGCCTGGTATGTTTGCATCCCATTCATGGGAACCATTTAGCCACGTCTCCATGATTGCAACAACGTCTAAATCTGCCTCCAACATCAGGGCTTGAAGGTCATGAACTTTATTGCTTAAATGCAATAAATAAAGAGTAGTATTGCATAGAGAACATGTTTTGCATAGTAAGATGAAATAAACAATTATGAGAGGGTCACAATTCTAAGTTATAGATAAGTGAGAAGTGTTACATTTACAGTTATTGATCATTGAGGTATGCCTTGTTGAAGAGGTAGGTCTTTAGAGATTTCCGGAAGTTTGTTATTTCGTAAATATTTTTTAGGTTAAGCGGTAGTGCATTCCATTGCTGCGTGCACAGGTAGGAAAAACTGGACACATGCGTTAGTCTGTATTTTAGACCTTTACAACTGGGGAAGTGAAGATTCAGGAATGTGCGGGATGATCTTTTAGCGTTCCTGGGGGGGTATGTCTATTAGGTCTAACATGTAGACTGGGGCATCTCTGTGAATGATTTTATGAGTGAGAGTGCATACCTTGAACGCAATACGTTCTTTGAGTGGAAGCCAGTGTAACTTTTCTCTTAGGGGTTTTGCACTTTCATATTTTGTTTTTCCGAATATGAGTCTGGCTGCAGTATTCTGGGCTGTTTGAAGTTTCTTGATGATTTGCTCTTTACAACCGGCATAGAGTGCATTGCAATAGTCTAGGTGGCTCAGTACCATTGACTGTACCAGGTTGTGAAAGATGGTCCTTGGGAAGAAAGGTCTTAATCTTTTAAGTTTCCACATAGAGTAGAACATCATCTTGGTTATATTTTTCGCATGGTTTTCAAGAGTAAGGTTTCGATCAATGGTTACTCCGAGAATTTTCAGGGTGTCTGAGACAGGGAGGGCCAGGTTTGGTGTATTTATTGTAGTGAATTCGCTAGTGTTATATTGTGAGGTGAGTATGAGACATTGTGTTTTTTTCAACGTCGAGTGTCAGATGAAATGCGTCCGCCCATTCGTGCATGGTATGGAAGCTTTGGTTGATGTCATTAGTGATTTCCTTTAAATCGTGTTTGAACAGGATGTAGATCATTACGTCATCTACGTAAATGTATGGATTGAGATTTTGGTTGGATAGAAACTTGGCTAATGGTGTCATCATCAAGTTGAAAAGGGCTGGCGAGAGGGGAGGTCCTTGAGGGACTCCACATTCAGGTATCCATGGGGCTGACGTATTCGAGTTTGATGTCACTTGGTATGATCTTGTGGTAAGGAATCCTTTAAACCAGCTAAGAACATTACCTCCGACTCCGAAGTATTCCAGGATATAAAGTAATATTCCATGATCAACCATGTCAAAGGCACTGGACATGTCGAATTGCAGGAGAAGTATGTTGTTGCCCGTTGCTATAGCTTTTTAAAATTTAGTCAGTAGAGTGACTAGTACTGTTTCCGTGCTGTGGTTAGCGCGAAAACCTGATTGGGAGTCGTGAAGTATTGAGAATTTGTTTAAGTAGTCGGTGAGTTGTTTGTTTACCATCCCTTCTGTTAGTTTGGTTATTAGAGGAATGGATGCTACTGGGCGATAGTTGGTTAGGTCACTTGAGCTCTTCTTAGCATCTTTGGGTATAGGGGTGAGTAGGATGTTTCCTTTATCCTTTGGGAAGAGTCCATTTTGTAGCATGTAGTTTAGGTGTTCCATAAGACTTGATGTAAATTGTTGAGGGGCAAATTTTATGAGGTTGTTGGGGCATATGTCTAACTTACAGTGTGACTTGGCGAAATTTTTAAGGGTTTGGGAGATGCTGTTGTCTGATAATGTGTCGAATTTGGTCCAGGTTCTGACAGCTGGGTATTTACCAAGGGTTGGGTCTAGGCAGTCGAGGAGTTGGACGTATCCGTTGGTATTAGTAAGCTTCATGATTCGTAATTTTTTAATTTTCTCTTTGAAGTATCTTGCAAGATTGTCGGCTGCTGGTGTGTCTATGCTGTTAGAGGTCACCGGTGCAGTGTCTATTAATTTGTTCACGAGTTGGAAGAGTTTGTGTATCCTTGTAGTCTGCTCCGATTTTAGTTTTGTAATATGATCTTTTAGTTTGTTTAATGGAGTATTTGTATTTTCTTTGAAGTTTGTTTCCAATCATTGAGTGCAGAGTCGTCTTTCTTTTTATTCCATGCTCGTTCTAGCCTTCTAACTTGTGTTTTTAGTATTTTCAATTCTTCGTTGAACCATGGTATTGAGTTCTTTCTATGTGAAGTTGTGGTTTAGATTGGTGCTATATTGTCCAGTATGCTTCTGCATCTATTGTCCCACTCTTGTAGAAATTGGTTTGAATCTGTTAGTGCAGTCCATTCATTATTGTAGAATTGTTCCCAGAATGTTAATGGATCTATTTTAACTCTCGTGGTATATGTTGTTCGTTCTTGTTTGTGGTGTGAGACTTTAATTCGCCATTGGAGGGACAGATTTGCTTTGTAGTGGTCGGACCAGGGTGTAGCTGTCCATTCTGTATCTGTTAATACAAGGTTTGAGTCAGGGGAGAATTTGTGTGTAATAATGTCTAGTGTGTGTCCTGTGATGTGGGTTGGCTGCATGTTTGGCCAGTGAAGGTCCCATACTTGAAGGAAGTCTTTACATTCATGCGTGTTTAATGAGTTGAGATCTTTGAGGTGTAAGTTGATATCCCCTACTATAAGAAGGTTGGAGTTAGAGACACATGTGTTCGCTATAAAGTCCATAAAGTGTGTCTGGCAATCATGCCAGTTACCTGGTGGTCTATAGAGTAGGACTGCGTTAAGGTGTTCCTGTAGGGTTTGGTGGTTAATTCTAACTGAGGCAATTTCAAGTTGGGGAAGAATGGATTCGGCTGTGGTTGTGATAGTGAACTGGGATTTGTAGATTATAGCTATTCCTCCTCCTCTTTTTCCGTTTCTTGTCCAGTGGGTAATTATGTAGATGTAGCAGAACCCCAAAGGAGGAAAAATGGAGATGCATTTGTTGCTGGGTCAGGGCCCGCCACCTACCCACTGTGAATGAATACAAAACCTGAAGAAAATTCAAACTCAATATACAATTCGAAAACAAGTCATACAACAGTAGCACCAGTGTTATGATACAAACAGCAAGAACTGTACTTATTACTCCTGGGGGAATTCAGCGCAAACTGATGAAAACGGTAACGGAATTCAAACTTGCGTGGGATATCCATAAAGGAATCCTGTGCAGTAGGAATGGATCCTCAAAAGCTTAGCCAAAATTGGGTGGCGGAGCAGGTGGGGGAAGAGAGGTTGGTGGTTGGGAGGCAAGGATAGTGGAGGGCAGACTTATACGGTCTGTGCCAGAACCGGTGATGGGAGGCGGGACTGGTGGTTGGGAGGCGGGAAATACTGCTGGGCAGACTTGTACGGTCTGTGCCCTGAAAAAGGCAGGTACAAATCAAGGTAAGGTATACACATATGAGTTTATCTTGTTGGGCAGACTGGATGGACCATGCAGGTCTTTTTCTGCCGTCATCTACTATGTTACTATGTTTTTTTACTATAAAACATTTTGGGAAATTCTCCCCCCTGTTTACTAAGCCATGTGGCATTATCGCACCGCCAGCCCTAGCGTGGCTTAGTAAACGGGGGGGGGGGGGGGGGATCTGTGTCAATATTTTAAAATTCTGCATTATTTGTAATTTTTTGTGCAGAACTTCCCCAGTTGTAAGGCCTGACCACTCCCCCAGCTTCTTCCTTACCCAGTAATAATCATTCTCCAGGCTCTACCCCAGGTTCCTAGTTCTTTCTCTCCTCTTAGCTCCCAACACCTACCTTTCTCTATTTGCCCCCCACCTTACCATGTCTTTCTCCCAGAACATGTGGCATAAGAAGCAGCTGCACATCAGACCATTTCCCCCTCCTCTACCAGCCTAGGCCCACTGCTTATTTGAATCACACAGACTCCACATAGCCACGCAGTTCAAATAAGCAATTGAGCTCAGGCCAGTAGAGGAGGAGAAACTGGTCTGATGCAGCTGCTTGATTCTTTCTTGTGCCACATAATCTGGGAAGGCAACACTATAATTACACTGGACCCTAAAACACCCAAGTAAGCAGAACACTGAAGAAACAAATACATTTCCTTTTGTACTATACACAATACATAAACATCTGCAATGCACAATTCCCAACGCTAACATAGTCCAGTTAATAAATTCAAAATTAAGCATATTTTTCTACATTTGTGTTTCTGGGCCTTATTTTTCCATCACATTGATTCCAGTTTCTTTTTTCTGCTTTCCTGTCTTCTGCTAAATCTATTTCCAGCAGCCACTGTTCATTTCTTATTTCCTCCTCTTTCTTCCTTCCCTCACTACATCTGTCTCTGACACATCAGTCTTTCTCTTCAAGCTCTCTCCTCTGTTTTTCTTTTCTGCCTCTCTCCACTCAACTTTCATCCTTTTGCTCTATTCCTTTTCACTTTTCATCTACTTACCAACTTTCCTCTCTTTCCCTAGCTTATACTTCCCATCCTCCTATTCCCTTTATCTTTCATCTGCTCTCCACGTTCACTTTCCTCTTCTCACTCCTCGACATCCCTCCCATGGCCTCTCCCACATGGATCCACCATTCCTAGCATCCCCCCTCCTTATCCTTCACCCTACCCTCATAACCCTTCCGCCCCCAACATCTCTCCTTCCTTCCCTTCTACCCCATTTGACATCTCTCTCTCCCACTTCTGCCTCCCAAGTCCATCTACCCTGTCCTCTCCGTTCAGCTCCCCCGTTCATCTCCCCTTCTCTCCATTTTCCCCTTCACCCTCCCAGAGTCCATCTCTCCATTTGCCCCCTTCTACCTTGTACAGAATCCATTTCTCTCTCTCCCCCTTCAGCCCTCGTCCGAGTCCGTCTCTTTCTCTCCCTCCCCATCTATTCCTAATCCTCCTTCCTCCCTTCCACCCCCTCTGCCCTCCCCCAAGTCCATCTCTCCCTCTCCAATCCCTCCCATGAATCTGACATCTCTCCCTCCCTTCCATTACCCCATCCTCAAGTCTTTCATCTCTCCCTTCCACCTCTCCCTTCTTTCTAGAACCCCAAGCCCACATCTCTCATGCTCTCTCCTCATTCTCCTTCCCCCACCCTACCTAGCAGGCCAGTATTTCCCCTCTTCCTCCAAATCTACCTTTGTTTCAAAATTCACCGGGTGGCAGCAGCGATTCACAGGCGCTGCCCTGCTGCCAGACCAACATCATCTCTCTGTACTGTGGCACGCCCCAATGGAAACAAAGTTCCACAGAGAGGGCAGGCCACAGCAGTAGAGAAAGAATGTCAAACCGGCGACAGGGCAGCATGTGTGAATCGCTGCCTGACAACATTTGAGGTAAATTAAAGGTAGACTCGAGGAAAGAGGGTTGAGGGAGGGTGGAAAAGGGGAGATGCCAGCCCATGGGGGGGGGGGGGGTGTGCAGCATGGTGGCAGATAGAAGGGAAGGAAAGATGCTGGAGAAGGAATGCGGCAGAGTGCTGGCTGACTGCAAGATGCTGCTCCCTTGTACTGCCGCTTGAGGCCGCCACCTCAGCTGGCCTCATTATAGGGCCGCCCCTATAATGAGGGCTGTACCACATGACACTCCATTCTACACCTTATGACAGAAGGTTCCAGTTCCGTCCGTAACTACTCCTTAGCCAGTCAGGTTTTCAGAATATCCACCAAGAACACACAGGAGGTACATCTGCAGACACTGGTGGCAGTGCATGTGAATCTCTTATACAACAACGTGGGTCATTATTCCAACCTGGCAGTCATTGTTTTTTTTTTTAAGCCAGTCACAGCATTTAAAAAACTCATTCAATGCTGCTACATGGATAGGCAGTAGTGCTGAGTATATTTATAATGCAGTGACTACCACCAGCTATCCACATAGCAGTGATATTCAGCTGTATACATACAGCCTATGCAGGTTACCGTACTCTGCTTTTCAACAGACCTAAACTAAATGCATAATTCAGTGCTGTACAGTCAGTTTTGTATTCCTACTCTATCACTGCCCAGGTACATTTTATTTATTTAGATTTTGCTCACACCTTTTTCAGTAGTAGCTCAAGGTGAGTTACATTCAGGTACTCTGGATATTTCTCTAACCACTAGGCCACTCCAATTAAATAACTGGCTGTTTCCATTTAGGCAGCCCAGAAAAATCAGGACCCAACATTTTTTTCAAATAACCCAAAACGTACTATTAAAAAATTACTACCATTATTGACAGATGTTACTGCACGATGCTGTAAAACTGGATGATCCCAGTTTTCAAAATGACATTCAGAAGTGACCAATGAGATCCGTTTTAGCAAAATGGCATTTAGCAAAGATGACAAAATAAGGCATACGGCACAAAATGTTTCCTAATAAAGGTTGGACTAATGTATTTTCAAAGATCATACTAGGGGCATGTTTACTAAAGTACTAAAATGGGTTAGCATGTGCTAACGCAGAACTTTACTGCATGTTAAGCCCATTTCTAGCACTCCTAGAAAATAGCGCAATTTCCAGTATTTCTTTTTCAAGCTGTGCGCTGTTTGCATTAGCACGCATAACCTATTTAGAAGGTACTAAGGGCTCCATCATTATGGATGCACTAACCAGTTAGAACACGGTAATCAGAATGCACTAGCTTGATGGCGTGACCATCTCTCTCTCTGCCCCTGACATGCCCCCTCCAGAAAATACTGTGCTCTTAGCACACGCAAACAGGTTACTTACTGCAGCATGCTTTAATGCGATTTATGGTAAATGTTTTAACATGTGGTAAGCACACAATAGGGCTTACGGCCTTTAGTAGATATATCCCTAAATGTTTAAACAATTGCAAAATATTTTTAAAACTATGTAAGGAGTCCCATTTTTTCCAGACATCTAGGTTTCATTAAAGAATACTAGCACAACTGGATATCAGTGTGCCTAATGTTTACAGCAGCCATAGAGCTGGCATTATGTGCGGGCACCTAAATGCAGCAGTCCTGGATTTCATGCAATTTTATTCAAACACATTATGGGATCTGTGGCACTAATTTCAATGGGTAGAATCAAATTCCATACTGCTTTTGGGGTGCAAGTTCAAATCCAGACCTAGCCAAAATTTTTCTCTTCTAAAGTGACTAACTGGGCAGCTTCGCAACACCATTTCCCTGCATGAAACAGGACATCATATATCTGAACTACACGTCATTAATTCTATGCTGCAGTACATACTTTCCTCTTGTACTATGCCATTTTCTCTTAAAGGGTTCTCTAACAAAAGTAATAAGACCTTCAGTTTATTTGTGGTGGCACTCTGTTCCAATTCAGACCGGTTCCAGGTTTTTTTAGGATCCTTTATTTTATGCTAATCCAGCTATGACAGTTCTCCATTGATTATAAGCCAGTCAGTATTCAGCCCATAACAGGCAACAATTTTTATTAAAACACCATCTCCCACAGGCTGTATTAGACCCTGATATTCAGTGCCAACCCTTATCCGGGTACTGGTATTGGATCTTCAAGTCTTTGGCAGCACCTGCCTGGTACTGCTGAAATTCAGCGCCACAATGGACTCATTTGAAGCCAGCCTACCATGCTCCATATATACTATTAGAATGGGAAGGATTCTTGGGGTGGAGGTAGTGCAGTGCTTGAGTACACGAGGCCAGCATTTGGGATTTCCTATCTCTGGCCTGTAGGATTTTGATGCTTCATGGGAGGGGTCCCAAAAGGATTTTAATTAAAAAAAAATGAAATCTATGGGTACAAACAGTACAGATTCAGAAAAAAAAAAAAGCTAGCACTGATTGCCATCCATATTGAATGCCACAGTGCACTGGGAAAACATTACAAATCAGTATTCAGACATTTCCATCATTTTCACAGGGGCCAACAGCTGCTCCTCACTCAAAACAGTAGTGCAATTATGAGAAACAGAGGTCACCAATACTTGTATTCATGCCACAGGTAAGGGAGGAGATGAAATTTGTGTTGAGCTCACCGAAAATCATAAGGCTGTGTTTGGCGGCATCCCGGACCTCTTCCTTGTCAGTTTGGCACAGATACACCAGTTGGTCGATGCTTTCTTTGGCCTATTAGAAAAGGAAAGAGAAGAGGAGAAAATTAAAACACGAAACATTTCCATTGGTAGGAGTCAAATCGTCCCGAAGAGATACAAAATGCAAAAGCCAATCAACTTTAAGTGCCAGCAGAACAGAATGGGTGCAATTCTACAAACTAGGCCCAAAATGTAATGTTTAGAATACTAGCATATATGGGTCTAAATGCTATTCTGTAAATAATACATGCACATTTTACACAGCACATATTTTACAGGTGGGTGTTCACATGGGCAGGACTCGCACTTATGTAAATAACTTATAGAATATTAAGTTACATACATCACCAGAAATTAGGTATACAGAGTCATGTTAGCTCTGTGCCTGCTGTAAAAGCTTGCACCTATTCTGATATGCATATGTCTACCAATTATGCTAATATTCTAGAAAGGAAAGTAGACACCCATGTTCTTTTATAGAATAGTAACATAGTAACGTAGTAGACGATGGCAGAAAAAGACCTGCACGGTCCACCCAGTCTGTCCAACAAGATAAACTCACATGTGCCATTTTTTGTGTACACCTTACCTTGATTTGTACCTGTCTTTTTCAGGGCACAGACCGTATAAGTCTGCCCAGCACTATCCCCGCCTCCCAACTACCAGCCCCGCCTCCCACCACTGGCTCTGGCACAGACCATATAAGTCTGCCCAGCACTATCCCCACCTCCCAACTACCAGCTAAGCTTCTGGGGATCCCCTCCTTCTGAGCAGGATTCCTTTATGTTTATCCCACGCATGTTTGAATTCCGTTACCGTTTTCCTCTCCAGGACCTCCCGCGGGAGGGCATTCCAAGCATCCGCCACTCTCTCCGTGAAAAAATACTTCCTGACATTTTTCTTGAGTCTGCCCCCCTTAAATCTCATTTCATGTCCTCTAGTTCTACCGCCTTCCCATCTCCGGAAAAGGTTCATTTGCGAATTAATACCTTTCAGATATTTGAACGTCTGTATCATATCACCCGTGTTTCTCCTTTCCTCCAGGGTATACATGTTCAGGTCAACAAGTCTCTCCTCATACGTCTTGCAACGCAAATCCCATACCATTCTCGTAGCTTTTCTTTGCACCTCTTCCATTTTTTTTTTAACATCCTTCGCAAGATACAGCCTCCAAAACTGAACACAATACTCCAGGTGGGGCCTCACCAACGTCTTATACAGGTGTATTAAAACCTCTTTTCTTCTGCTGGTCACACCTCTCTCTATACAGCCTAGCAATCTTCTAGCTACAGCCACCGCCTTGTCACACTGTTTTGTCGCCTTCAGGTCCTCAGATACTATCACCCCAAGATCCCTCACCGTCCGTACCTATCAGACTCTCACCGCCTAACACATACGTCTCCAGTGGATTTCTACTCCTTAAGTGCATTACTTTGCATTGAATTTTAATTGCCAAACGTTAAACCATTCTTCTAGCTTCCGCAGATCTTTTTTCATGCATTCCACTCCCTCCGGGAATTAGCCTCAGTGTGACAGAAGCAGCCTTCTGCCAGCCAATCAACTACAAGTGAATACAGGATGATAGCAGATGCCCTCCAGAACTATACAGCTGAAGCAATGAAGAAAAACAATTATAAAAAAAAATGAAAAAAAAAAATAGAATGGTAATAAAGAAAAAAAACAAAACAGAAGATTAAAGAAATTCAAAGGTTTTAAGATAGTGTACTGATCTGTTCTGCTGAACCTGAACAAGTGGGAGGGTTGAAGATCGTGTAGCTGAGCAGGAGAGGGGGAGATAGAGAATGTGTAAGGTGTGGGGTGCAATGTACAATTTATTTGATTAACCACTGAAGGCAATTACCATCGAAGCAGTGTACAAAACAACAAAATCAGGTAATCAAGAAAGAAAAGAAATACAATTTCAATAGGAAAGCAAGAGAGACAGACTTCCCCCACTTGCTGTGTCCCAACCCCCCCCAAATAATGGACAGTCCCCAAACAGCATCCACCCAAGCATCACGACTAGCCAGCAAAAGCTTCCTTAAACAGGTAAGTCTTCAGAGAAACTGTAAACCTTAAAAAGAGGGTTCAGAATGCATGGTCAAAGGGAGAGCATTCCATCATGTTGGATCCCCAATAGCAACTCCTTGTGACTCTGGGCAAGTCACTTAACCTTCCATTGCCCCAAGTACAAATAAGTACCTGTATATACTATGTAAACCACTTTGAATATAGTTACACAAACCCACAGAAAGGCAATATATTAAGTCCCTAATCATGGAATTCCAAAAAGTGTCTAAAGACATGCCAAAAAGATGGAACAGTCGAGAGAACAGATAAAGTTAACCCTCCCCGACCTTACTATTTCTTGCATCCCCCCCCCTCAATAAAAATATACTGAACAAGTAAACTACACCTATAAGTGCTGCAGAGACTACCCAGGCTTATCTGCAAGCTGCTCTGTGGCTATAGAAGTTTTCCGCATGAGGGATGCAATCTCACCTTGATACATCCCAGCGCCACACATCCTGATATCCGCACAAGGGGGTCTTCATCCTCGAGCTGTTCCAAGAAACACACTAGAGCCTGAACAAGAGAATACAGAAGTCAGTAAAATGAGATATTGCTAATCCCCAAAGAGCAAGTTCCCAGTCACAGACTCCTTACCCCCCCCCCCCCCCCCGCCCCCAAGGAGCCAGAAAAAAAACCAAAAACTTAATCCCAAGTTGAATCACAGCTTGAGAACTAGGAGGAGAATCAGCCTCAGGGACACCAATGCTTCATATGCTGGGAAGAGACAAATCCCCAACACCCCAAGAAGCCAAGAGAAGACAAATTCCCTAATCACGCAATACTAGAAGCAGCTGAACAGAGGACTGATCCCCATTCATATAAAAGCCCTAAGAAAGGACATTAATCCCCAGCTGCACTAAGGTCCCCAGAAACTAGTAAGATTCACTCCCAGCTACACCAATGCTACAGGGAAACTAAACCCCAGATACAGTTAAACATCAAGGAATCCAGAAAAGGCCTAATTCCCAGTTGCGACATTGCAAGTGGAAATCTAGATAGTCCCTTCACCTAGTATATTCTCCCAACTTCTGTACCTTCTTTCCTATGCCCTGGGTCTCATGTATGGGTTATGATAAAACACTCAATCCCCTTGTTCTTTCCTTAAAGGTAAGGGAGTAATATGTGGGAGGGCAATTTTCAAATAACATTTACCCAAGCAAAGGCCTAGTTACATGAGTATATTTTCTGGCTAAAAGTGGCCACACCCTTATCTGTCTAAAAGTGTGGGGAGGTCAGGGAAAAGGATCAATGCCATGCATCGTTTTAGCTGGGTAAAAGTAGGCAGGCCTAGGAGTCTATTTAGGTTAATTTGGGAAAATAACCCAGATTACATTTTCAAATCTATGCACATTTGGGCTAATATTCAAAATGAGACATAACTCACCTATCCAGGGGCAGACTAACCACTGGAACAATAAGGGAGTGCCTGAGGACCCACTCTCTTCTAGCTTCTATCTAATTTAATCACTTTTGGTAGGTGGTTAGGGGCCCATAGCCCTTATTACCCAAGGTCCCAGAACTGTCTGTCTGCCCCTGCACCCATCTGTAAATTTTTTTTTTTTTTTTTAATATATGGAAACTATCATGCCATTTAACTCACTAAAGGGCACCACACTATCCATTTTAAGAGTCTAGGTTAAGAGAGGGCTGAAGCAGAACTGGAAATGATCTATTCAGAGGCAATATGTGTAGAGGAGTGGCCTAGTGGTTAGAGCACTGGTCTTGCAATCCAGAGGTGGCCGGTTCAAATCCTACTGCTGCTCCTTGTGATCTTGGGCAAGTCACTTAACCCTACGTTGCCTCAGGTGAAAAACTTAGATTGTGAGCCCTCCTGGGACAGAGAAATATCCAGTGTACCTGAATGTAACTCACCTTGAGCTACTTCTGAAAAGGTGTGAGCAAAATCCAAATAAAAAAATAAATATTCAGCTGCTAAATGGATAAGTTATCAGTTGAGTTTAAGCCTATCAAACAAGCCTAAATCTAAATGGACAATGCCGACACACATGTGCGCTTAACATGTTCACTTCAACACTGAATGGATAGCAGTGCTGAATAGAACTAAGCTGAGAACTGGCACTTAATCAGACGACCATGCTGACTCCATTGGACCCATTGTTTTCAAGGGAAAAAGCACTCACAGTAAAAACAAGGAAAAAGCAATCTTCTTCAGGTACTTTTTCCTCAGGTCATTTTCAAAGGCAAAGTATGTTTATACCTTCTCTTTGAAAGCTGGTTGAAGGCCTGTATCCGCGGGCTCCTCAACTACCATTGTGGGCTGATTTTAAAATTCCCTTTAATAAACTTAATTAAGGGTATCGATGATTTCTTGTGACATCACAGAATTGTTTTAAAGTCACAACAGCAAATTCAAAGCGAATGCTACATACCTGTAGAAGGTATTCTCCGAGGACAGCAGGCTGATTGTTCTCACTGATGGGTGACGTCCACGGCAGCCCCTCCAATCGGAAACTTCACTAGCAAAGGCCTTTGCTAGTCCTCGCGCGCCCATGCGCACCGCGCATGCGCGGCCGTCTTCCCGCCCGAACCGGCTCGTGTTCGTCAGTCCCATATGTAGCAAAAACAAAGGCAAGGGAAGACACAACTCCAAAGGGGAGGCGGGCGGGTTTGTGAGAACAATCAGCCTGCTGTCATCGGAGAATACCTTCTACAGGTATGTAGCATTCGCTTTCTCCGAGGACAAGCAGGCTGCTTGTTCTCACTGATGGGGTATCCCTAGCCCCCAGGCTCACTCAAAACAACAACCATGGTCAATTGGGCCTCGCAACGGCGAGGACATAACTGAGATTGACCTAAAAAATTTACCAACTAACTGAGAGTGCAGCCTGGAACAGAACAAACATGGGCCTAGGGGGGTGGAGTTGGATTCTAAACCCCGAACAGATTCTGAAGCACTGACAGCCCGAACCGACTGTCGCGTCGGGTATCCTGCTGCAGGCAGTAATGAGATGTGAATGTGTGGACAGATGACCACGTCGCAGCTTTGCAAATCTCTTCAATAGTGGCTGACTTCAAGTGGGCTACCGACGCTGCCATGGCTCTAACATTATGAGCCGTGACATGACCCTCAAGAGCCAGCCCAGCCTGGGCGTAAGTGAAGGAAATGCAATCTGCTAGCCAATTGGATATGGTGTGTTTTCCTACAGCCACTCCCCTCCTGTTGGGATCAAAAGAAACAAACAATTGGGCGGACTGTCTGTTGGGCTGTGTCCGCTCCAGATAGAATGCCAATGCTCTCTTGCAGTCCAATGTGTGCAGCTGACGTTCAGCAGGGCAGGAATGAGGACGGGGAAAGAATGTTGGCAAGACAATTGACTGGTTCAGATGGAACTCCGACACAACCTTTGGTAAGAACTTAGGGTGAGTGCGGAGGACTACTCTGTTATGATGAAATTTGGTGTAAGGGGCCTGGGCTACCAGGGCCTGAAGCTCACTGACTCTACGAGCTGAAGTAACTGCCACCAAGAAAATGACCTTCCAGGTCAAGTACTTCAGATGGCAGGAATTCAGTGGCTCAAAAGGAGGTTTCATCAGCTGGGTGAGAACGACATTGAGATCCCATGACACTGTAGGAGGCTTGACAGGGGGCTTTGACAAAAGCAAACCTCTCATGAAGCGAACAACTAAAGGCTGTCCTGAGATCGGCTTACCTTCCACACGGTAATGGTATGCACCGATTGCACTAAGGTGAACCCTTACAGAGTTGGTCTTGAGACCAGACTCAGACAAGTGCAGAAGGTATTCAAGCAGGGTCTGTGTAGGACAAGAGCGAGGATCTAGGGCCTTGCTGTCACACCAGACGGCAAACCTCCTCCATAGAAAGAAGTAACTCCTCTTAGTGGAATCTTTCCTGGAAGCAAGCAAGATGCAGGAGACACCCTCTGACAGACCCAAAGAGGCAAAGTCTACGCTCTCAACATCCAGGCCGTGAGAGCCAGGGACCGGAGGTTGGGATGCAGAAGCACCCCTTCGTCCTGTGTGATGAGGGTCGGAAAACACTCCAATCTCCACGGTTCTTCGGAGGACAACTCCAGAAGAAGAGGGAACCAGATCTGACGCGGCCAAAAAGAAGCAATCAGAATCATGGTGCCTCGGTCTTGCTTGAGTTTCAACAAAGTCTTCCCCACCAGAGGTATGGAAGGATAAGCATACAGCAGACCCTCCCCCCAATCCAGGAGGAAGGCATCCGATGCCAGTCTGCCGTGGGCCTGAAGCCTGGAACAGAACTGAGGTACTTTGTGGTTGGCTCGAGATGCGAAGAGATCTACCAAGGGGGTGCCCCACACCTGGAAGATCTGTCGCACTACCCGGGAATTGAGCGACCACTCGTGGGGTTGCATAATCCTGCTCAACCTGTCGGCCAGACTGTTGTTTACGCCTGCCAGATATGTGGCTTGGAGCACCATGCTGTGACGGCGAGCCCAAAGCCACATGCTGACGGCTTCCTGACACAGGGGGCGAGATCCGGTGCCCCCCTGCTTGTTGACATAGTACATGGCAACCTGGTTGTCTGTCTGAATTTGGATAATTTGGTGGGACAGCCGATCTCTGAAAGCCTTCAGAGCGTTCCAGATCGCTCGTAACTCCAGAAGATTGATCTGTAGATCGCGTTCCTGGAGGGACCAGCTTCCTTGGGTGTGAAGCCCATCGACATGAGCTCCCCATCCCAGGAGAGACGCATCCGTGGTCAGCACTTTTTGTGGCTGAGGAATTTGGAAAGGACGTCCCAGAGTCAAATTGGACCAACTCGTCCACCAATACAGGGATTTGAGAAAACTCGTGGACAGGTGGATCACGTCTTCTAGGTCCCCAGCAGCCTGGAACCACTGGGAAGCTAGGGTCCATTGGGCAGATCTCATGTGAAGGCGGGCCATGGGAGTCACATGAACTGTGGAGGCCATATGGCCCAGCAATCTCAACATCTGCCGAGCTGTGATCTGCTGGGACGCTCGCACCCGCGAGACGAGGGACAACAAGTTGTTGGCTCTCGCCTCTGGGAGATAGGCGCGAGCCGTCCGAGAATCCAGCAGAGCTCCTATGAATTCGAGTTTCTGCACTGGGAGAAGATGGGACTTTGGGTAATTTATCACAAACCCCAGTAGCTCCAGGAGGCGAATAGTCATCTGCATGGACTGCAGGGCTCCTGCCTCGGATGTGTTCTTCACCAGCCAATCGTCGAGATATGGGAACACGTGCACCCCCAGCCTGCGAAGTGCCGCTGCTACTACAGCCAAGCACTTCGTGAATACCCTGGGCGCAGAGGCGAGCCCAAAGGGTAGCACACAGTACTGGAAGTGACGTGTGCCCAGCTGAAATCGCAGATACTGTCTGTGAGCTGGCAGTATCGGGATGTGTGTATAGGCATCCTTCAAGTCCAGAGAGCATAGCCAATCGTTTTCCTGAATCATGGGAAGGAGGGTGCCCAGGGAAAGCATCCTGAACTTTTCTTTGACCAGAAATTTGTTCAGGGCCCTTAGGTCTAGGATGGGACGCATCCCCCCTGTTTTCTTTTCCACAAGGAAGTACCTGGAATAGAATCCCAGCCCTTCTTGCCCGGATGGCACGGGCTCGACCGCATTGGCGCTGAGAAGGGCGGAGAGTTCCTCTGCAAGTACCTGCTTGTGTTGGAAGCTGTAAGACTGAGCTCCCGGTGGACAATTTGGAGGTTTTGAGGCCAAATTGAGGGTGTATCCTTGCCGGACTATTTGGAGAACCCACTGATCGGAGGTTATGAGAGGCCACCTTTGGTGAAAAGCTTTCAACCTCCCTCCTACTGGCAGGTCGCCCGGCACTGACACTTGGATGGCGGCTATGCTCTGCTGGAGCCAGTCAAAAGCTCGTCCCTTGCTTTTGCTGGGGAGCCGAGGGGCCTTGCTGAGGCGCACGCTGCTGACGAGAGCGAGCGCGCTGGGGCTTAGCCTGGGCTGCAGGCTGTCGAGAAGGAGGATTGTACCTACGCTTGCCAGAAGAGTAGGGAACAGTCTTCCTTCCCCCCAAAAATCTTCTACCTGTAGAGGTAGAGGCTGAAGGCTGCCGGCGGGAGAACTTGTCGAATGCGGTGTCCCGCTGGTGGAGCTGCTCTACCACCTGTTCGACTTTCTCTCCAAAAATATTATCCGCACGGCAAGGCGAGTCCGCAATCCGCTGCTGGAGTCTATTCTCCAGGTCGGAGGCGCGCAGCCATGAGAGTCTGCGCATCACCACACCTTGAGCAGCGGCCCTGGACGCAACATCAAAGGTGTCATACACCCCTCTGGCCAGGAATTTTCTGCACGCCTTCAGCTGCCTGACCACCTCCTGAAAAGGCTTGGCTTGCTCAGGGGGGAGCGCATCCACCAAGCCCGCCAACTGCCGCACATTGTTCCGCATGTGTATGCTCGTGTAGAGCTGGTAAGACTGAATTTTGGCCACGAGCATAGAAGAATGGTAGGCCTTCCTCCCAAAGGAGTCCAAGGTTCTAGAGTCCTTGCCCGGGGGCGCCGAAGCATGCTCCCTAGAACTCTTGGCCTTCTTTAGGGCCAAATCCACAACTCCAGAGTCGTGAGGCAACTGAGTGCGCATCAGCTCTGGGTCCCCATGGATCCGGTACTGGGACTCGATCTTCTTAGGAATGTGGGGATTAGTTAATGGTTTGGTCCAGTTCGCCAGCAATGTCTTTTTGAGGACATGATGCATGGGTACAGTGGACGCTTCCTTAGGTGGAGAAGGATAGTCCAGGAGCTCAAACATTTCAGCCCTGGGCTCGTCCTCCACAACCACCGGGAAGGGGATGGCCGTAGACATCTCCCGGACAAAGGAAGCGAAAGACAGACTCTCGGGAGGAGAAAGCTGTCTTTCAGGAGAGGGAGTGGGATCAGAAGGAAGACCCTCAGACTCCTCGTCAGAGAAATATCTGATGTCTTCCTCTTCTTCCCACGAGGCCTCACCCTCGGTGTCAGACACAAGTTCACGAACCTGTGTCTGCAACCGTGCCCGGCTCGACTCCGTGGAACCACGGCCACGTTGGGAGCGTCGAGAGGTAGACTCCCTCGCCCACACCGGCGAAGCTCCCTCCGCCGACATAGTCGGGCAGCCTTCCTGGGAGGCGGCCGCAGCCGGCACCGACGCCGGAGACCTCACCCCGGGCGATGGACCAGCCGGCGCCACGCTCGATGGTACCGGTGGCGCAAGCACCGCCGGTACCGGAGGGGTAGGGCGCAACAGCTCTCCCAGGATCTCTGGGAGAACGGCCCGGAGGCTCTCGTTCAGAGCGGCTGCAGAAAAAGGCATGGAGGTCGATGCAGGCGTCGATGTCAGAGTCTGTTCCGGGCTGTCCAGAGTGGAGCGCATCGACACCTCTTGGACAGAGGGTGAGCGGTCCTCTCGGTGCCGATGCCTGCTGGGTGCCGACTCCCTCGGCGACCCACAGCTCTCGGTGCCGACACGGGAAGGGGACCGGTGTCGATGCTTCTTCGACTTTTTGCGAAGCATGTCACCGGAGCTTCCCGGCACCGACGAGGAGGACGTAGAATCCAGCCGTCTCTTCCTCGGGGCCGAGACCGAAGAGGGTCGGTCTCGGGGGGGCTGTACCGCAGGAGCCCTCAGGGTAGGGGGAGACCCACCCGAAGGCTCACAGCCACCAGCAGGGGAATGGACAGCCCTCACCTGCACTCCAGACGAAGCACCACCGTCCGACGACATCAGCAGACGAGGTCCCGGTACCACCGACGTCGATACAGTCGTCCGATGTCTCAGCGCCGATGCAGAGGGCCGATGCCTCGATGCACTCGATGCACTGGCAGCCGAGGATGAAGGTCTGGACACTGAAGACGTCGATGCACTCGATACCCCCGGTGCCAATGCCGACGAAGAGCCCGAGAACAAAATGTTCCACTGGGCTAACCTCGCTACCTGAGTCCGCTTTTGTAAAAGGGAACAGACTACAGGCCTGAGGGCGGTGCCCAGCCCCCAGACACTGAAGACATGACGCGTGCCTGTCAGTGAGCGAGATTACCCAGGCGCACTGGGTGCACTTCTTGAAGCCGCTGGAAGGCTTCGATGTCATGGGCGGAAAAATCACGCCGGCGAGATCAAAAGTCGAAATGGCGAGAATTGGCACCACAAAAAGAGGGAGAAGAAAATTTCGACCGAGGCCTAACTAAGGCCTACCCCGACGACGAAAGAAAACTTACCGGGGCGAAAATCTCGAAATACGGGAAGGGAAAAAAACCCAAAGTATCTCCCGAAACACTTTCTAACTTTTTTGAGAGAAACGAGTCGAAAACGACGCGTGAGGTCAACTTTCCGGGGCACGAACGGCGAAACACAACCGTACCGAGCGCGGACAAAAGAAGACTGACGAACACGAGCCGGTTCGGGCGGGAAGACGGCCGCGCATGCGCGGTGCGCATGGGGCGCGCGAGGACTAGCAAAGGCCTTTGCTAGTGAAGTTTCCGATTGGAGGGGCTGCCGTGGACGTCACCCATCAGTGAGAACAAGCAGCCTGCTTGTCCTCGGAGAACAGCTTTTCCACCGATGGATGTTTTCTAAACAAATGAATTATTGGTGTGATTGGCTCTGCACACAAAACTACCCCTGGATTTAGGGCAGGGGTTTTGAATTTTGATCTAGGATGGAGAGATTTGAGCTAACAGCTTCACAAACTACACCTGTACATAGCACTGACCCCTCAGGGATTCAATGGTGTGGAGCTCCCATTACCACCTACCCTACATATGGGGGGCAGGGTTCTCTGCACCTGAGGTGAGAATAGTCCAGAGTTTTGTCTTTAACTCTGAAGACAAAAGTTCTATTCCTTCCTACTTCCACCCATAATAATCAGTTTACAGTCCCCTCTTAGGATACAGACTTAATTATACATGTGGCATCTTAGGTAACAAAACTTAAATGACTTTTTGCACTCTGTAGAAGGTATGGTGGGCAGAAGGAGTAACCTGAACAAAACAACAGTTACAATGTAACCACTTCAACAGGTGACAACATTGATCTTTATCTATCATCATTTACTATCTCATATATCTTTCTTTATTAGTGGCTCTCAAACCAATTCTTGAGGTACCACCCAGCCACTCTAGTTTTCAGGATATCCATAATATGCGGGCAGGAGTTAAATCTGCATACAATTTCTCAGATATATTCAGGGCCGCTGAGGGGGGGGGGGGGGGGGGGGGGGGGGCAAAATTCCTGGGCCCGGGCCTCCAAGGAGGGCCCAGCGCCGAGGTCTCTCACCCTCTCCTGCTCCCAGGCCGCTGGCGCCGCAGTCCCCTAGTCTCAACCTGCCTACCCCCTGAATTTTTAAAAAAAAATCTCTAAAGCAGCAGCGCAGCGCCTTCTGTGTGAAAGATCACCTTGGGCGAGGCTTCCCTCACTGTGTCCCGCCCTCCTCTGATGCAACTTCCTATTTCCTCGAGGGCGGGATACAGTGAAGGAAGGCCCTCACGAGGCGATCTGCCGCTTTCGCATAGAATTAGATTGTAACCTCTGTCTCTTCATGTTCAAATGTACAGAGCTGCGTACGTCTAGTAGCGCTATACAAATAAGTAGTAGTAGTAAGGCGCTGCATGGTGGTGCTATGCTGCCGATTTACAGATTTTTTTTTTTTTAATGCAAGGGGCCAGATGGCAGACAGAAGGGAGCTGAGGGTAGGTAGGTGGAGACTGGGGACTGCGGAGCCAGCGGCCTGGGAGCAGGAGAGAGGGGTGATAGCAGTAGCGATTGGGGGGTGGGGGCGGCCGGCCTGCCTTACCCCAAGCCCAACTCATTCTCTCGGCGGCCCTGGATACATTCTCTGTAAATATCAAGAAAACCAGAACAGTGAGGTGTTCCCCAGAGACTGGGCTGAACAATTTCAGCTTTTATCCTTAAAGGAGCATGAAATTTCTGCCTTCTCAACCTCCCCTTCTCACAAAGGAGCAGGAAATACTCAGTTGACTGAGCAACTAGTGAGTCTAAGGGAAATCAATCCTTCATCTTTTGGCTAGGATCTACATATAGGATCAGAGCTGTAGGATGGCCATTTGAATAAGTACATAAGTATTGCCATACTAGGACAGACCAAAGGTCCATCAAGCCCAGCATTATGTTTTCAACAGTGGTCAATCCAGGTCACAAATACCTGGCAAGATCCCAAGACAGTACAATACATTTTATGCTGCTTATCCTAGAAGTAAGCATTGGATTTTCCCTAAGTACATTTTAATAATATTATATGGACTTTTCCGTTAGGAAGTCATCCAAACCTTTTTTTTTAAACCCTGCTAAGCTAACTGCTTTTACCACATTCTCTGGCAACGAATTCCAGAGTTTAACTACACGTTGAGTGAAGAAATATCTTCTCCAATTCATTTTAAATGTACTCCTTTGTAGCTTCATTGGGTGCCCCCCCTAGTCCTAGTATTTTTGGAAAGAGTAAACAAGTGATTCACGTCTACCCATTCCATTCCACTTGTTATTTTATAGACCTCTATCATATCTCCCCCTCAGCGGTCTCTTCTCCAAGCTGAAGAGCCCTAGCCACTTTAGCCTTTCCTCATAGGGAAGTCGTCCCATCCCCTTTATCATTTTCGCCACCCTTCTCTGTAACTTTTCTAATTCCACTATATATTTTTTGAGATGCAGTGACCAGAATTGCACACAATATTCGAGGTGCGGTCACACCATGAAGCAATACAAAGGCATTATAACGTCCTCATTTTTGTTTTCCATTCCTTTCCTAATAATACCTAACATTCTATTTGCTTTCTTAGCCGCAACAGCACACTGAGCGGAAGGTTTCAACATATCCTCAACGATGACACCTAGATCCCGTTCCTGGTCGGTGACTCCTAATGTGGAACCTTGCATTACGTACCTATAGTTCAGCTTCCTCTTTCCCATATGCCATCACTTTGCACTTGCTCCCATTAAATATCATCTGCCATTTGGATGCCCAGTCTCATAAGATCCTCTTGTAACATAGTAGGTGACGGCAGAAAAAGACCTGTACGGTCCCATCCAGTCTGCCCAACAAGATAAACTCATATTGTAATTTTTCACAATCCTCTTGCAATTTAACAACTTTGAATAACTTTGTGTCTCCAGCAAATTTAATTACCTCACTAGTTACTCCCATCTCTATATCATTTATAAATATGATAAAAAGCAACGGTCCCAGCACAGACCCCTGGGGAACTCCACTATCTACCCTTCTCCATTGAGAATACTGACCATTTAACCAGTGCTTTTTTTGTAGAAAAAAAGGTGCCGGTACTCATTATGGGCGGGGTCACCACATATGGCTCCACCCCTGATAGCCACACCCACATTAACCACACCCCCTATACCAGCCATGGCGCATATAAACAGACATCATTGAAAATATTATAGTACTATAGGAGAAAAAAATAACGTGATTTTTTTCATTATAAATAATCTCTGTAAGCTCTTACAGCTCCAGTATACCCAGTGCAAAATAAGACAGCCAATGTAAATTCTCAAATTGGACATAATTACAAACACTAAAATGAAAATAAAATGATTTTTTTCTACCTTTGTTGTCTGGTGACTGTTTTTCTTTCCATATTGGTCCCAGTCTGTGATTCTGCTTTCTTTTCGCTTAACTCTTCTGTGCCATTTGTCATTTTTGTCTCCTTTTTCTTTGCTTTCTTCAATATTTTTCAGGCTCTCTCTCTGTCCAGATTTAATTCATTCTTACTATCCATTCTTTAATGTCCTTCATCTACCTGTGGCTTTTCATCTTTTCCTCACCCTTGTTCTCCCCATGCCCCTTCCTCTTATTCTCCAGTCTTTCTCTATTCCCCTTTTCCATCCAGCAGCTCTGCTTTCTCTCCCCATCCTTCCAGTGTCTCCCCTATTTCTTTCTGCATTCTTCCATCCAGCATCTTCCCTCTCTCTCTCCCCATCCTTCCATCTGTTTTCCCCCCTCTCTCTCCCCATCCTTCCATCTGTTTTTCCCTCTCTCCCCAATCCTTCCCTGTTTTCCCTTTCTCTCTCTCCCCAATCCTTCCCTGTTTTCCCTCTCTCTCTATCCCCATCCTTCCATCTGTTTCCCCCTCTCTCCCCAATCCTTCCATCTGTTTTTCCCTCTCTCTCCCCATCCTTCCATCTGTTTTTCCCTCTCTCCCCAATCCTTCCCTCTGTTTTCCCTTTCTCTCTCTCCCCAATCCTTCCCTGTTTTCCCTCTCTCTCTATCCCCATCCTTCCATCTGTTTTCCCCTCTCTCCCCAATCCTTCCATCTGTTTTTCCCTCTCTCTCCCCATCCTTCCATCTGTTTTTCCCTCTCTCCCCAATCTTCCCTCTGTTTTCCCCTTTCTCTCTCTCCCCAATCCTTCCCTGTTTTCCCTCTCTCTCTATCCCCATCCTTCCATCTGTTTTCCCCTCTCTCCCCAATCCTTCCATGTTTTTCCCTCTCTCTCCCCATCCTTCCATCTGTTTTTCCCTCTCTCCCCAATCCTTCCCTCTGTTTTCCCTTTCTCTCTCTCCCCCAATCCTTCCCTGTTTCCCTCTCTCTCTATCCCCATCCTTCCATCTGTTTCCCCTCTCTCCCCCAATCCTTCCATCTGTTTTTCCCTCTCTCTCCCCATCCTTCCATCTGTTTTTTCCCTCTCTCCCCCAATCCTTCCCTCTGTTTTCCCTTTCTCTCTCTCCCCAATCCTTCCCTGTTTTCCCTCTCTCTCTATCCCCATCCTTCCATCTGTTTTCCCCTCTCTCCCCAATCCTTCCATCTGTTTTTTCCCTCTCTCTCCCCATCCTTCCATCTGTTTTTCCCTCTCTCTCTCCCCAATCCTTCCCTGTTTTCCCTCTTTCTCTCTCTCCCCAATCCTTCCCTCTGTTGTTTTCCCTCTTTCTCTCTCTCTCCCCAATTCTTCCCTCTGTTGTTTTCCCTCTCTCCAATCCTTCCCTCTGTTGGATTCCCTCTCCCTGCCAAGTTTGGCGCGAACGGCGCGAAGACGCGACGCACGCGGCACCAGCCCCTATTTCCGGCCGCTGCTGCTTCTCCTGTTGTTGAGCAGCAGCGGCCGCTACACAAAGAAAAAGAAGATTAAAAAAAAATTGAAACCTGGCTGAAACTCGCCACCCCGGCACTGTAGACAGCCATTAGGCATTGGCTGTTGCCCCGCAGCCGCTCCTCCTCTTGCCTCTACGTCACTGCCCCTGGAGGAAGACCCCGGAGGAGCGCAGTGACGTAGAGGCAAGAGGAGGAGCGGCTGCGGGGCAACAGCCAATGCTTAATGGCTGTCTACAGTGCCGGGGTGCAGCGTTTCAGCCAGGTTTGAAGTTTTTTTTTAAATCTTTTTCTTTGTGTAGCGGCCGCTGCTGCTCAACAGGAGAAGCAGCAGCAGCAGCGGCCGGAAATGGGGGCTGGCACTGCGTGCGGGACATGGACTCACGGGGCGGGGGGAGCAAAAAAAAAAAGGTGCCGGTACGCCGTACCGTTGCGTACCGGCACAAAAAAAGCACTGCATTTAACCCTACTCTCTGTTTTCTATCATTTAACCAGTTTTTAATCCACAACAGAACACTACCTCCTATCCCATGACTCTCCAATTTCTTTTGGAGTCTTTCATGAGGTACTTTGTCAAACGCCTTCTGAAAATCCAGATACACAATATCAACCAGCTCACCTTTATCTACATGTTTGTTCACCCCTTCAAAGAAATGTAGTGGATTGGTAAGGCAACATTTCCCTTCACTAAATCCATGTTGACTTTGTCTCATTAATCCATGCTTTTGAATATGCTCTGTAATTTTGTTCTTAATAATAGTCTCTACCATTTTGCCCGGCACCGACATCAGACTCACCGGTCTATAATTTCTCGGATCTCCTCTGGAAGCTTTTTTTAAAAATCGGCGTTACATTGGCCACCCTCCAATCTTCCGCTTGATTTTAAGGATAAATTACATATTACTAACAATAGTTCTGCAAGTTAATTTTTCAATTCTATCAGTTCTCTTGGATGAATACCATCCAGTCCAGACAATTTGCTACTCTTCAATTTGTCAAATTGCACCATTACATCTTCCAGGTTTACAGAGATTTCATTCAGTTCCTCTGACTCATCAGCTTTGAATATCTTTTCTGGTACCAGTATCTCTCCCAAATCTTCCTCGGTGAAGACCGAAGCAAAGAATTCACTTAATCTCTCCACTATGGCTTTGTCTTCCCTGAGTGCACCTTTTACTCCTTGGTCATCTAGCAGTCCAACTGATTCTTTTGCCGGATTCTTGCTTTTAATAAACCTAAAAAAAAAATTTACTATGTGTTTTTGCCTCCAGTGCAATCTTATTTTTCAAAGTCCCTCTTTGCCTTCCTTATCAGTGCTTTGAATTTTACTTGACATTAATTATACTGTTTCTTATTTTTTTTTTTTTTTAGTCAGATCCTTCTTCCATTTTCTGAAGGATTTTCTTTTAGCTCTAATAGCTTCCTTCACCTCACTTTTTAATCATGCCGGCTGTTGGTCTTCCTTCCTCCTGTTTTAATACACAGAATATATTTGTCCTGGGCTTCCAGGATGGTATTTTGAACAGCATCCACGCCTGATGTATAATTTTGACCTTTGCAGCTACTCCTCTAAATTTTTTTTTTTCACCATTTTTCCTCATTTTATCAGTCTCCTTTTTGAATGTTAAATGCTAACGTATTGGATTTCCTGCATGTATATACTAAGAACTTGAACAATGTGAGGGATTAATGCCTCTTGAGAGAGAAATGTTATGACCATTGCTGATGCAAGAGGTTTAAAACAAGCCCAGCCCAGAAGTTGTGCTATACACAACCATCAAGATGGTCCCTAGTTCAATCCCAGATTTGTCTTTCACTGCCCGGATCAGCTGAGGATGCTCTGGAGGCAGCGTTCATGGTCTCATGGTGGGAGGAGGGATTGAATGGGATTGGATTTAAATTACACATCTTTTCAAACCTGAACTCAGGGCAAGTTACATTAGAGGTGTAGTATTTCCATTTCCCTGTCCCAGAGAGCTTACAACCTAAGCTGTACCTGAAGCAATGGAAGGTGAAGTGACTTACCTAAGGTCACAAGGTACAGCAGGGGGAGAGAAGCAAGATTTGAATGCTGGCTTCCATGGTTCTTGGCCTACTGCTCTTAGTTGTGTATCTACTGGCTAGATTTAGGGCCCATAACTGCACAACTCTGGGCTCTAAATGCAGCCCCAATGCACCATTTCCAACTTCAGACTTGCGCTGTCATGATCAGGCAAGCTATACTCGGAGAGTGGTGTAGGGGTGAAATATTCAAGGATAGTTATGAGGGTACATGCTGGTTGGTTCCAGTGTAGCAAGACACAAAAGAGCAGGAAAAAATGGCTGGAGACAACACACAAGCAAAACCACCAGCTCAGAGGCCTACCACACAAGGCACTTGCCCTTTTTCCATTATGACACTGGTGCTGCCATAGTGAACACTCATGTCACAAGCACAGTGATGTCAGCAGTGAGGGGGAAGATTCCAAAGCTATTCATACCCGCTCTCTGAACTTGTGGTTTTCCGAGAAGCTCCGCAGAACTGAAGACACAGCTGTAATGACTTTGCTGTTCCCATTGGTGAGCAGCAGACTCAGGGTCTTCAGTCCCTCTCTTTGCACTTGGCTGTCAGGGGCTCGCTTGAGGGCCTTCAGCACCACATCCTGGTCATCTGAGTTCAGATTCTCTACGAAGATCACTTCCAGGAAGAAAGAAGGCTGGTTAGTTGGGAACAAGACGACTAGCTTGGACTCAAAGCTTGCCTACACTGCCAAAGAAACAGGATGTTAAACCCAATTCCCATCAGCTCTGGAGACACTACTGAGGTACCTTTTAGAGCAGTGGTATACAAACAGTAGGGGGGGGGTCTTGGGGGCCCACCCCTACTTTAGGATCAGGCCCTCTTCAAACCTGCAGTACCTGTTAAATGGCTAACAGGGAAGCTGAAGCCTCACCAGCCAAAGAAATTCATTAGTCAAGCCGCTGCCACCGTAAAGAGAAAGTTGGCAGCTGGAGGCACACCACCAACTTTCTGCAGCAACACAAGGAGCAGGAAAGCGGCTCGCTTAGCAAATTTCTTTGGCTGGCAGAGCTTCGGTTTCCCCACCAGCAAAGGTAATATTTTTTTAACATGCCGGGGGTGGGGGGAGGGGACAGGGAAATGCGCTGCGCCCCCCCCCCCCCAATAAAAGAAAACAAAAACAGAGGGCTGGCAATGCCCTTGTCTTAGACTCCAGGGATGCAGGGAAAGCTTTACAGTAATTTCTGACAACTGGTCGTTAGCAATACTAAAGCAACTCTGTAAGAAAATACATCTTGTTCTACACAAGAGGGCACTGCAGGACTTAACCTACAGGAGAGAATATGGCAGAGACTGGGGGAATAGGAAGGCCAGTTATGCTGAGCTGCTACATGAGAAGGAGTTGCACCTTGCAGGAGAACAGAAACCATCAAAAGAAAGGAAATCACAGGTTGGAATACCTTCTTCAGCCAGCTCCATGATGTACTTGTCTAGAGTAGAAATGCTGAGATTTTCAAAGTGACTCCAGTACTGGAAGAGTGTCAGCTGCTCATTTGGCCCCCCTCGTAAGCGCTTAGGAAGCTTCTGGTCCAGGAGTTCTTCTACCAGTCTCAGAAACACTAACAGATATCCAAACAGAATCAGAACTTTGGGAAGGGGGAGACTAGAGCCAAAAGCACAGATTGGGGGGAGGGGGGTCAGCAGAACACAGGTTTGCCAACTGGATCCAGATTAACTTGACAGGATTGATCCAGTCTTGAGCTTACTTCATTGCATGCTGCAACTTGTAGTCTTGTGTTTCTTAGGGAAATCAGAACTACAAGTCCCTGCATGCAATGAGATAAACCCAGGACAAGATCAACCATATCAAAAGAATATGGATCCAGTTGGAAACTCTACCAGAACACAATCAAGATCAGACTATCACAGAATGAAATGCTAGAACAGTAGTACTTCAACCTTCTCCTGGAGGCACACCTAGCCAACTGGGTTTTTAGGATTACTGCAATAACGTACGAGACAGATTTGCATATCATGGGTCTCAAATATTCAAATTTCTTCCATGCACATTTATTGTGATTAATCCTGACTAGTAACCCATCTGGCTAGGTGCACCTCCAGGAGAAGGCTAAGAAGCACTGCCTTATAATAACTATCAGTCACAGGAAAGAGAACACCAGAGTGGAGGAGTGGCCTAGTGGTTAGAGCACCGGTCTTTAAATCCAGAGGTGGCTGGTTCAAATCCCACTGCAGCTGGGCAAGTCACTCCAATGCTTCAGGTACAAAGTTAGATTGTGAGCCCTCCTGGGACAGAGAAATATCCAGTGTACCTGAATGTAACTCACCTTGAGCTACTACTGAAAAAGGTGTGAGCAAAATCCAAGTAAATAAATAAATAGAACAAAAGCAAATATACTTACCTGTAGCAGGTATTCTCCGAGGACAGTAGGCTTTATATTCTCTCAAGTGACGCCGACCTGCGTCACCCAGTCCAGGATTTATGAAAAGCATAAGCAAAGCTTTATGGAGCACGAGACATGCTCTACCATGCATGTGAAAGTGCCTATCTATTCGCCATGAGAATGCAGTCTCCTCAGTTTTATACTACAGCAAAAAAGTAAAAATAATATAGGAGACAACTCCAAGGGGAGGGATTGTGAGAATATAAAGCCTGCTGTCCTCGGATAATACCTGCTACCATAGGAGCCAACTTTTCAAAATTATTGGGGATGCTAAGCCCAATGGAAATAACCCCTCCCTGGACACATACAAGGAATTTTCTCAATATTGGGGGTGCTCAAGCACCCACAGCACCCATAGAGTCGGCTCCTATGCCTGCTACAGGTAAGTATCTTCGCTTTCTCCGAGGACAAGCAATCTTACAAATTCTCATAAGTGGGGAATCCCTAGCATCCAGGCTCACCAAAAACAACAAATATTGGTCAACTAGGCCTCGCAACAGCAAGGACATAACTCAGAGTGCAGCCTGGAACAGAATAAAATGGGCCCAGGGGAGTGGAGTTGGATTCTAGACCCCAAACAGATTCTGCAACACTGTCTGAACGAACCAACTGTTGCGTCGGGTCAGGTATCCTGCTCCAGGCAGTAATGAGATGTGAATGTGTGGACTGAAGACCACGTCGCAGCCTTGCAAATTTCTTCCGTGGAGGCTGACCTCGAGTGGGCTACTGAAACAGCCATGGCTCTGACACTGTGAGCCATGCATGACATGACCTTTTAGGGCCAACTCAGCCTAGGAATAAGTGAAAGAAATGCAATCTGCCAGCCAACTGACACGACCTTCTACGGCCAGCCCAGCCTGGGCATAAGTGAAGGAAATGCAATCTGCCAGCCAAATTGAAATGGTGCGTTTCCTGATGGTGACCCCATCCTGTTGGGATCAAAAGAAATAAAGAATTGGTCAGACTGTCTGTGGGGCCCTGTTTCGCTCCATGTAGTAGGCCAATGCTCTATTGCAATTCAAGGAGTGCAAAGTGCTTTTGCCATGATGGGAATGAGGTTGGAGAAAGAATGTTGGCAAGACAATCGACTGGTTCAGATGAAACTCCGACACCAACCTTTGGCAGGAACTTAGAGTGTGTGTGGAGAACTACTCTTTGTGATTAAACTTACTATAAGGTGCATCCAGCACTAAGGCCTAAAGCTCACAGACTCTATGAGCTGAACAGCCTCTAAGAAAATGACCTTCTAGGTCAAGTATTTCAGATGGCCAGAATTCAGTGGCTCAAAAGTAGTTTTGATCAGCTGGATGAGAACAATGTTGAGATCTCATGACACGGGTGGTTTTGACAGGGGGCTTTGACAAAAGCAAACCTCTCATGAAGCAAACAACTAGAGGCTGTCTAGAGATGGGCTTATCTTCTACACATTGATAAGCACTAATTGCACTAAGATGAACCCTTACAGAGATGGTCTTGAGACCAGACTCGGAAAGGTGTAGAAGGTATTCAAACATGGTCTGTGTAGGGCAAGCAAGGGGATCTAGGGCTTTGCTCTCACACTAGATGGCAACCTCCTCCATTTGGAAGAATAGCACCTCTTAGTGGAGTCTTTCCTGGAAGCCAGCAAGACCCAGGAGACACCCTCTGAAAGACCCAAGACATCCAAGCTGTGAGACAGATCTTGAGGTTGGGATGTAGAAGACACCCCTTGTTCTGCGTGATGATTGTCAGAAAACACTCCGATCTCCACGGTTCTTCTGAGGATAACCCTAGAAGTAGAAGGAATCACATCTGCCACTACCAGTATGGCGCGATCAGAATCATGGTTCTGCGGTCTTGCTCAAGTTTTAGCAAAATTTTCCCCACTAGGGGTATGGAAGGCATACAGAAGTCATGTCCCCCAATTGAGGAGGAAGGCATCTGACACTAGTATGTCCTGGGCCTGAAGCCTGAAACAGAACTGAGGGACCTTGTGGTTGATCTGAGTGGCAAAAACATACACCGAGGGGGTGCCCCATGCTCAGAAGATCTTGCGGGCTATGCCCATATTGAGTGACTACTCGTATGGTTCCATGACCCTGCTCAGTCTGTCAGCCAGGCTGGTGGATTTGCCTGCCAGGGAAGTGGCTTTGAAGAGCATTCCAAGCCATACTGCCCAATATCACATACGGACGGCCTCCTGATACAGAGGGCGTGATCCAGTGCTCCCCTGCTTGTTGGTGTAATGCATTGCAACCTGATTATCTGTTTGGATGAGAATTTTGATGAGATAACCAATCTCTGAAAGCCTTTAGAGCGCTAAAAATTGCCCGGAGCTCCAGGAGATTGATCTGAAGATTCGTTTTCCCAGGTGAATCAAACACCTTGGTGTGAAGCCCAGGTACATGAGCCCTCCCATCTGTCGTCAGCACCTTTTGTGCCTTACAAATTTGGAATGGACGTCCCGGAGTCAAATTGGATCAAATTGTCCACCACTGAAGGGAGCATACAAGCTCTGGGTACATTTGGATGATATCTTCCAGGCTCCCCGTGGTTTGATATCACTGAGAAGCCAGGGTTCTTTGAGCTGATCTCATGTGAAGACAGGTCATGGATGTAACATACACTATGGAAGCCATGGGGCCCAACAACCTCAACATCTGCTGAGCTCTGACCTGCTATGAGGCTCGAACCCTGGAAGAGAGTGCAACAAGAGTGTCCACTCTTGTCTCTGGAAGATAGGCTCGAACCTTCTGGGTATCGAGCAGGGGCTCCAATGAATTCCAATTGCTGGACAGGGCGAAGATGGGACTTGGGGTTGTTTAAAATGAACCCTAGTAGCTTGAGGAACTTAATAGACATCTGCATGAACTCCTAAGCACCGCCCAGAGAGGTGCTCTTTACCAGCCAATAATCGAGAAATGGGAACATATGGACTCCCAGTCTGCGTAGCGATGCTGCAACTACTGCTAGACACTTGATGAAGGCCCTGGGAGCTGACGCAAGGCCAAAAGGCAACACACGGTAATGGAAGTGATGTGTTCCTAACCAAAATTGAAGATATTTCTGGTGGGATCGGGATACAAGTATATGCATCCTTTAAGTCCAGAGAGCATATCTAATCATTATCCTGAATCATTGGAAGAAGGGTGCCCAGGGACAACCATCCTGAACTTTCTCAGACTAGGAATTTGTTCAGGGCCCTTAGGTCTAGGATGGGACGCATTCCCTCTGTTTTCTTTTGCACAAAAAAGTACCTGGAATAGAATCCCTGCCCTTCCTCCCCTGATGAAATGGGCTTGACTGCATGGGCCTTCAGAAGGACTGAGAGTTCCTCTGCAAGTACCTGCCTGTGCTGAGAGCTGAACGAATGAGCTCTCGGTGGGCAATTTGGAGGTTTTAGATACCAACTGAGTGCGTATCCGAGCCAGACTATTTGAAGAACCAACCCGTCGGAGGTTATAAGGGGCCACCTTTCACGGAAAAACTTCAGCCTCCCCCCCAAACTGGCAAGTCATCCGGGACGGACACTTACTGCAGCTATGCTCTGCTGGAGCCAGTCAAAAACTTGTCCCTTGCTTTGCCTGGTGAGCAGAAAGGGTGTTTAGCGCATGCTGTTGACGTGAACAAGCGCACTGGGGTTGAGCCTGAGCAGGCTGGCGAGCCGAATTCTTGGTTCTTTTGAGAGCGAATTCCACCACCCATGGAACTGTGAGGCAACTGAGGCTTATCAACACCAGGCATACTGTGCATCCAGTACATGGTATCGATCTCCTTGGGCATGACCGGGACCGAAAGAAGGAACTCCCAATTCCTAATGAGGACTTCCTGGAGTACCTCGTGGAGAGGGACAGTCACAGCCTCCCCAGGAGGAGATGTGTAGTCCAGGACCTCAAGCATCTGGGCTCGTCCTCCACTTCTAAATGAAATAGAATGGCATCAGCCATTTCCTTGACAAAAGAAGGAAAAGAAAGGCTCTCTGGAGGAGACTTTCTCCTTTCAGGTGGAGGGGAGGGTTCAGAAGGAATTCCATAGGGCTTAACTGAGGAAAAGTACCTTGGATTCTCCTCTGAATCCCACGAGCACGCCTCTTCTGTGTCAGACAATAGCTCCTGGTGGGAGTGTCAAGACCGAACCTGCCTCAATGTGGAGGAGCCACATCCTCAAGAACTGTGTTGAAAAGTCAGTTCCTGCTTCAACTCTTGTGAAGCTTCTTCCAGCGACGTTTAGGGGGTGCTGGTTTGGGTGGCAGTCGACACCGGAGCCACATGCAGTGTCAGTCTTTCAGACCGCACCACAGGCTGAGGGTCAAGAAGGTTGCAACGGGAGGCAGGGTAGGCACAAGAACTCTCTATGCCGATGCACACCATTGCAGAAGGCCATCCAGCAGCTCTGGGAGCAAGGCCTAGATGTGCTCGAGGGCTGACACTAGGAAAGGCTGGGGGTGCCAACTCAGGAGCAGGTTGCGGAACCGCTGGGGTAGGAGCTGGGTCTTGGCTGTTGGGAGACCGATGCATCGGCATCTCCTGTAGAGAGGGGAAGCGGTCCTCCCGGCGCCAACACTTCTCAAGTGCTGAATCCTTCAATGCCCCGAGCTCCCAGCACCATGCGTCGAGGGCGATGCTTCTTGACCTTCACCCAAAGCTTGTCATCAAGGCTCCTCGGTGCCAACGAGGACGACATCAAATCCACATGTTGCCTCGGGGTCAGGTCTGACAATGGACAGTCCTGGGAGCTCTGCACAGCAGGAGGCCTCGAGGCAGGTGGAGACCCATTCGATGCTTCTAAGGGTCTAGTAGCAGCCATGCTTACCGACACTCCCAATGCCGACACCTCAGATGCCGATGCCGTCAAGGAACCAGACTTGTCTCCAAAAATCCTCTCTCATTGAGCCTCTCTGGAAGCTTGGCCCTCTTCTTCATATGAAGGCTGAGAACACAGTTAGTGGGGCTATGGTCGGGCCCGAGACACTGAAGACACCAGGAACGGGTGTCTTTCCCAGAGATTGTCCGACTGTACCGGGTACAATGCTTAAAACCACTGGGAACCTTCGTGGACATAAAGGGAAAACTTCCTCGGTTAAATTAAATGAAGCAATAGTGCCTGAAAAAGGGGTAAGGCATGGCAAAAATGAAGGGAAAAATCCCGGCTGCAGTCAAGGCCTAAAAGGGGCCGGACGACGAAAAGAAAAAAAAAAAAAAAACTTAAAACCAGGGAAAACAAACTAGAAACTAAAGGAAAATATTTAAAAAGGGGGGTTTCCACAACTGGAAACACAATAAAGGACGAAAAAAAAAGTCACCGAAAGGCACAAAAAGCTCTTTGGACCAAGCGAACGTGAGGAGATGGTAAAAAAAACACACAACACACCCTCTCCTCACTGCGTCAGAAAAAAAAAAACTGAGACCACATTCTTGCGGCAGGCGGGAAAACACTCACACATACGCGGTAGAGTATGTCTTGCGCTTCACAAAGCTCTGCTTATGCTTTTCATAAGTCCTGGACCAGGCGACGAAGGTCGGCGTAACTTGTGAGAATTCATAAGTCTGCCTGTCCTCGGAGAACCAAATTTATGAGAAGCAGAAAACAGGGCTACACCAGAAATAGGGTGACAAAGAAGCAGAACTGAATTAGAAAAAGAAGAGGCAGAGACACTGCAGTAGCAGCAGAAGCCATCAAAGACCCTTGATTCATCTGTGCCTAATTTCAATCTGTTAAACCTCCCACTAGCTCAAAAATTACAGCTACATTCCTCTGGCTGGAAACTCTCCGACATCCAGCTATCAACCCTGAAATGCAGGAACTCAAAGTATATCTGGCTTTAGTCTACAGGAAGGGGAGGAGGTGGGTTTTTTTTTAATGTGCACAAAGAGATCTTACCTGCTTCTGCCAGCCCCTGCTGTCTCTCATTGATGTGGGCTGCATACTGGCAGCTGAACCCTTGCAGAAACCTCTCCACAGTTGTAGTGTAAACATTGGGGGGCTCAGTGCAGTGGTCCCAAGTCACTAGGACCCCTTCTTTAGGGGTGGAAAACTGCACAACTGAAAACAGATGGAGGGAAGAAACTCATTATCTTCTCTAAACAATTACAAGTCTGTCCTGATCTTTGCCCAAATGACACCATATCTCCTTACCTTCCTCAGCTGTGCTCCCCAGCCCTGATCTCTCTTCAGTCAGGCGGCAAACAATTTCCATGACCTGTGCTTCCTTCATCAGCTTGTCCAAAGCGTACATCTCGCGACACCGCAGAGGTCCAAATGTGCCCAGTCGCTACAGTCAGAGAGAGAAGAGGGAAGCAGTGGGAAAAGTTAACAGACAAACCTGCAACCCTACAAGTGTCTTACGTGATCCACTGAGAGAAAACCCCCCACTAGATGAGATTACACTGATCTACAGTAAAATAACTGCACAACTGCAGCCGAGCACAGCTGAACACAGAACCATGCTCTGTAATAAGGTGTCACCAGGTACTGTATCACATCCACATAGAGCATTTGGACAGCATTCAACTCATTTTCTGCTTTAAGCCATAAACTGGAGCCATTCCAAGTCAAGACAGAATTGCCCTCTATATACTTGGTTAACCACTTTTAGTCTAGCTAAAGTTAGACGTGAAGTTTATGTGTTTAGCTTACATCATTACAGTGCACTTATGTGGAACCTTTTCTAGAAAGGAAAATAGGTGCCTACTTTCCTTTACTGCATGGTTCTCAACCTTTCTTCTGTCATGACACACCTGACGTATGATGTTCATGTGTGCGACACGCTGAACACATTCACAGCTAAATAAAAATAAAATCCTAAATATTCAAATATTAAAAATGATGCAGGGAAAATGTAAAATAGTGAAACAGAATTTATTTTTTTTTTTAATCAACTGGTAAAATCACATTTTATTTTTTCTTAAAGAAATACAGGTTGTATGCTAACTGGGACTATATACAAATTTTGATATGGGATTGAATGGTAGACAAATTCATACTAACTTACTGTCAACATCAATATTTTATCCATTCTATAGAGCTAGAATGTTTCCCTTACAGTTTTGCCATACAAAAAATATTTATATATTTAAATTCTGGTGTCAGCTCAGTAACCACAACACAACATTCCTCCACTGCCAGATACTGTACAGAGGAACACAAAACCCTGCAAATATGCTACCCAGAAACCATGTAAAAAAAAAGTGAACCTATGAATAGCAGATCTGCAACATTTCTAGTTGGAGCTGGTGGCAATAGTTATCATTGGGGGTAGTGAGGAAGCAGAAATCAGGACCAGTCAATGGGGATTTCAAGTATTGACTCTCTGGGTCTCTGCTATCCCCAGCTTGCAGGCACAGATAGTTGTTAGGTAAAACACAGGCTTGCTGTCTGTCAAATGTTTGGTGACACACTTGCCACCTCTTGGTGTTCCACTTGCCACCTCTCGGTGTTAACACACTGGTTGAGAATCACTGCTTATGCAGCTATGATTTAGGCACACGCAACAATTAACGCTAGCCAAGAGCCACAAGTGCTCACGTCTAAATGCCAAAGATGTGTATACAACTTATAGTATGTTATGTTATACATGAGCCTAAGCTTTGTCTATATCAATCTGTCAAATACATGCTATTTAAGACATATACATACTTACCAGAGATGCCACCTAAAGAGCATCACATGCAGAATTTTGGCATTTACTTATGTTCATTGCGCATATACATGCAAATATCACGCCACTGTTCTAAATATTTATGAGCATAATTGGCCCATAAAATGTTTTATGCCCACTTTATATAATTATCCTCATTAAGGGGATAATAAAAAACAATTAAAAGCATACCTATACTAAAAGTCCAAGGTGGTACTTATTTAAAAAAAAAAACAGTGTGCTTTTAAGAAACAGGCTACTAGAACCAGGCCCAAAAGTGCACAAATGCTCAAACACAGATTTACACCTGCTCTGAGGTAGCGTGTAGCAGCAATGAATAAATATTTATGTCTATTTTTTCAACACCATGGCCAGCAGCATTTAAGTATTCTGACCCTTTGATTATAAAGGACGGCACAGAGTTCCGTAGCTCAAAATGCCATGACTGATGGGAAGTGCACAGCTGTGGTGAAAATTATGAAATGTTAACAGAATTTGAAGTGCTTAAATCTAGGAATAAGTTTAATTATTATAAACTAACTACAACATCTTATACCCACTGGATGCTGGTCTTTTATCATGCTATGGGGGAACATTTCTAGGTGCTCAAACTGTGGATCAGGACCCCAAATGGGGATCATAAAAACAGGATTACTCTCCCTCTCTCTGGATCTCCACTGTGACAGTCAGCATGAGGCTTGTGAGTCAGTGAGCTATAATGCCTCTGTATCACTCCATAGTGCAACCTCACCTTGAATATTGCGTTCAATTCTGATTGTGTACCACAAAAAGGATATAATGGAATTAGAAAAAGTTCAAAGAACAGCACCAAAATGATAAAGGGGATGGAATGCCTCTCATATGAGGAAAACATAAAGAGGTTAGGGCTTTTCAGCTTGGAAAAGAGGGGGGATACGAGAGAAGTCTATAAAATTCTGGTGGTGCAGAGTGGGTAAATGTGAATTGATTGTTATTCTTTCAAGAAGAACAAAGATTAGGGAACATTCAATGAAGTTGCATGGAAATACTTTTAAAACGAACAAGAGGAAATATATTTTCCCTCAACGAATAGCTAAGCTCTGGAACTCATTGCCAGAGGATGTGATAACACTGCTTAGCGTATCTGGGTTTAGAAAAGGTTTTGACAAGTTCCTGGAAAAAAAGTCTATAGTCCGCTATTGAGATAGTCATGGGAAGCCACTGCTTGCCCTGGGATTGGTAGCATGGAATGTTGCTACTATTTGGGTTTCTGCCAGGTACTTGTGACCTAGATTGGACACTGTTAGAAACAGGATACTGGACTAGCTTATTCCTTCATGCTTTGGATAACTATATATTAGAGGGGGTGTGGTGAAGTAGGAAGCAGAAGAGATCTGCTTCTTTCGTTTGAACATTAAATGGGGTTACATGGCTTAAATGTTAAACTGTGGTCATACATACTAGATGAAAGTCTGGGAAAATGAGGAACTTTGGATTTTGTTCAATGGAACACAGAAACTCAATGTAAATGGCAAAAGTCACTTGGCAATAATGATCATAACACAATCAAATCTGACTTAAATCACAGGAGGAACAGTCTACTGCAACAGCATTAACTTTATGAATAGAACCTGTTAAAATAAGAAATAAAAGTTAGAACATAAGGACATAAGAATTGTCCTTCTGGGTCAGCCCAAGGGTCCATCTAGCCCAGTATCCCGTTTCCAACAGTGGCCAATCCAGGTCACAAGTCCACGGTAGAGTCTCAAGAAGTAGCAATTTTCATGCTACTAAACCTCATGGATAAGTAGGTGTACCTTAACAATTTATGGACTTTTCTTCCAGGAATTTCTCCAAACCTTTTTTAAAACCCAACTATATTAACCACTTTTACCACTTGCTACAGCAATGAGTTCCGAAGTTTAACTAAACGCTGAGTGAAAAAATATTTTCTCCATTTGTTTTTATATGTGCTGCTGTGTAACTTCATGGAGTGTCCCCTAATCTTTATAGGAGCTATAGCACTGCCTGTTAAGAGGATAATTTTCAAAAGCATTCCCACAGAAAGGGAAGCTTTTATAAAATTGTCCAGACAATATGCACATAAACTTAGCATATACAGCTATATGCACGTAAGTTTATCCGACCTGAGAAGATGTGTTTCAGGTCTGAGGCTGGGGAGGGGCAGGTCCCACTCACATACCTCCACCTCCCAGTGGCGTTCCTAGGGGGGCTGGCACCCGGGGCGGATCGCCGATTCACCCTGCCCCCCCCCCCTGGGTGCACGCCGCCGGGGGGGGGGGGGGGGTGTGCCGCGCGCGCCTGCCCTCCGTTGTTCCATGCTTCTTCTCTGCCCCGGAACAGGAACCTGTTCCGGGGCAGAGAAGAAGCATGGAACAACGGAGGGCAGGTGCGCGCGGCACCCTCCCGACGGCGTGCACCCGGGGCAGACCGCCCCCCCCCCAGGAACGCCACTGCCACCTCCTTTATGAAAAGTATACCTACATGGATAAAACAGCAATGTATGAACATGTGCATGTGATTTATAGGGTAATTTTCAAAGAAAACAATGTGCATATTTTTCCATAACCATTATGTCCCCCATAGGGGTGTGTGTTTTGTGGGTGGGGGAGGGATAATATGACTCTGCTTAGAAGGATGCAGGATTGGACAATGAAGGTGGAACACCCTGGGTCAGCCATACTGAGAGTCACTAAGCTACAATTATTTAATACATTACTTTGAATGTAAACACAATGGGTAAGTGATAAATCCACTTACATAAGAACATAAGAATAGCCATACTGGGCAAGACCAATGGTCCATCTAGCCTAGTATCCCACTTCCAACAGTGGTTAATCTAGGTCACAAGTACCTGTCAGAATCCCAAATTCAAGCTACTGATCCCAGGGACAAGCAATGGTTTTCTCCACGTCTCCCTCAAAAGCACACTATTTTTCTCCAGGAACTTGTCCAACCCTTTTTTAAACCCACACTAACCGATGATACCAATCCTCTGGTATAAAAAGTAATGTTAAAAAAATAATTTCACACAGTTCCAGCCCTTACTAGCACTGAGCTTCCTTCCTGTCATGTCTGTGCTCCACGTTGGCTCCCTCCTCTCAGTGATCATGCACAGACTGTTGTAGTGCCCTGTTGGAATGCACTAACCGATAAATAAATAAATATATATATATATATATATTTTTTTTTTTTATACAGTCAGATTCTGTGACTCATTTGGTGTCACGACCCACCATTTAGGAGCTGCTGCCTTAGAAAATCAGTGTAACATATGTTCCTACAGTATCTGAAAAGTTAGGTAGCTCATTATAAAATTATTCTCTAATCTGGTAAATAAATACCTTGTTTATGACATAGTATCCCTGGTGGCAAGTGCAAGGAACACCACTTACCCCAGGGAAAAGACTTCTTTGTGAGACTTCTGTCTATACCACCAAACTTATTAGGGAAGGGATGGTTATAGGCGGAGGAATAAGGGAGGAGGGGGGAAAAATACAAAAAGATCATTGGCATATATTATCTAAAGTTGGTTATGCTGGATTGTTAAATTTGGCCTTACCCTATATAATAATTCTCACCTCCAACGTTCTGACTTGCCTAGGACCGTGGCTCATTCCGAGTTGATTTGCTAGTCTCCGTAGATCAGGTTGACATCACCGTAGCCATTATGATGTCAACTTCAGAGCCCGGGGGAAAAAAAAAATAAACATGCCTCACAGCTGATCCATGTCCAGAGGAGGGTTGCTAGACTTCTGGACATGGATGGCTGGAGGGGGGGCAGGGGAGAAAGGGTCGCTGGACATGGGTGGCTGAAGGAGGGGGCAGGGGAGAGAGGAGGTTCGCTGGACATGGGTGGCAGGAGGGAGGGGCAGGGGAGAGAGGAGGTTCGCTGGACATGGGTGGCAGGGGAGAGAGGAGGTTCGCTGGACATGGGTGGCTGCAGTGGGCGCAGGGGGAGAGAAGGGTCACTGGACATGGGTGGCTGCAGGGGGGGCAAGGGAGAGAGGAAGGTCGCTGGACATGGGTGGCTGCAGGGGGGGGCAGGGGAGAGAGGAAGGTCGCTGGACATGGGTGGCTGCAGGGGGGGCAGGGGAGAGAGGAGGGTCACTGGACATGGGTGGCTGGAGGGGGGCAGGGCAGAGAGGAGGGTCGCTGGACATGGGTGGCTGCAGGGGGGCAGGGAAGAGAGGAAGGTCACTGGACATGGGTGGCTGCAGGGGGTCGCTAGACATGGGTGGCTGCAGGGGAGCCGAGGAAAACCTTGCTAGCGCCCATTTCATTTGTGTCAGAAACAGGCCTTTTTTACCGTTTTTCCCCGAATATAAGACACTGTCTTATATTAATTTTTGCTCCCAAAAAGGCGCTAGGTCTTATTTTCAGGGGATGTCTTAGTATTTCGGGGAAACACGGTTGGCCCGCCCACCTTCCCTCCGTCGCTCCTGCAACTACCGGTAACCCCCCCCCCGGGCCCCCCCCCCCCCCCCCCACCCGAGATGGCGCTCCCACCCGAAGTCGCCAGACCCCACCCCCCTCCGTCGCTCCGAAACTAACCTGAACTTAAGCCTCCTTTCACTTCCTTCCAGTTCGCAGGAGCAGCAGGGCAGGCCTCTCCTTCCATTCCATGCCCCACCCTCGCCTGACGTTACGTTACGTCAGGCGAGGGCGGGACAACGGAAGGAAGGAGTGGCCTGCCCTCCTGCTGCTTGCTGCGAACTGGAAGGAAAGTGAAAGGAGGCTTAAGTTCAGGTTAGTTTCGAGCGACGGAGGGGGGTGGGGTCCGACGACCTCGGGTGGGGGTGGGGGGCGACCCTACTTACCGGTAAAAGAAAACTTTGCTAGGCCTTACTTTCGGGGGAGGCCTTATATTTTCCAAGGGCACCAAAAACCTCGGTAGGTCTTATTTTATGGGATGCCCTATTTTCGGGGAAACACGGTACTAGTTTTCAATAAAATTGAATTCTTTACGCCTTATGCAGTCTGCAAAGCCCAGAGAAAATGTATACCCCAAGCACACACTGGGAAAAATAAAAAACTTCCAAAAGTCCAAACTGGAGCCAGTGTTGATGCCAGATGTGAAACTGGGCTAGAGATCACAGCCAGCTAGATCAGCCTTTTTTCACTCACCAAAAGTAGCCTGTTGCAGTTGTTAAGATGAATGACCACAGCTCTGTCCAGAAACTCATTGCCAGTGCTTAGCGGGTCGGAGCTCCTTCAGAGCCACTGCAGACACCAGCATCTTCAGCAATGACCTCACAGGGAGAAGCTGTCTGTGCTCCAGCACAACTTCTGTTGCTGGTTCTGCCACAGAAAGAAGAGATGTCAATGCAGCAAGAGGAAATGAGACAACTTAGAAGCACTGCTAGGTATTTCAAAGACTTAGGGCTCAGACCCATGCTATTTCTCTTCCCCCCCCCCCCCCCCCCCCCCCCCCCCACCACCACCCTGAAAATGTTCTTTAATTTAAAAAAAAAAAGCACATGACATGGGATCACTATAAAAGCTGGGTCCAATTAGAGCAAAATTTGCTTGGGGAAATTCCATTATCGGCAACTTTCTCTCTTAGGCCCCCAGAACTCTGTAGGCTTTCCCATACACCTAATCCCCTGTTGAGATTAATTTTTATTTCGTGGGGTAAAGTTCGATCTAAATTGTTGAAAGACAGAGTTTACTTCTTAGTGTTTTCCATTCAATATGCTGAGGGATTTACCCCTGGGAAAAGAGACTCCAATTATAAATCCTGGGAAAGGTGGGGCCTTTGTACATCAAGACACCTGGTGTAGGATGGAGCTTTAGTAGATTACAGTGAACTCCTTAAAGTATTTGGCCTTGGGCAAAGGATGAGTTCTCCTATAGACAAGTTGTTGATTTCTAAGGTGAAGGGCTTGGAGGGAGTGCCTTCTTGAAAGAGCAGCCAAGGGAGGAGGGTTAATGACCAAGGGAGTACTACTAGGTTTTATAAGGCCTTGTTGCTGCAATTATGCCACCCATGTGGCATATATGTTCTTGGGAGGGCATACCTGGAGTGCATTATGAGCTTAAAGAGTGGGAAAAGGTCTCAATTGCCAGCAATATGACAGAAAATGGGTACAAGATGCTCTACCAAAGGCATTACACACCAGTTAAAGTTATTTATGAGCACTGTAGTGATTTGTGCAAGGGGAACTGTAGTGAGATGGGTATATTTCTACATATTTGGTGGTCTTCTCCCAAAGCAACAGTTTTTGGGGGTCAAAATTATGGGACTGATAAAAGAGATCCTTGGTGAACAAGCAGAGAAAAGTGTGGCTTCTTTGCTGAATATAGCCCAACCGGGCCTGCTGGATCTAAAGCAAAAACTGGTAAATCATATTGTTATAGTGAGAAGTCTGGTCTTGGCTGCAGCATGGAAGCAAACGGAGATACCTGGATGATCCAAAGTGGTGGCAAAGCTTAATCATATATGCCTAATGTCCAAGCTTATGGCACTGCGGAGAAATAGGCGTCCCAATTTTCAGAAAATATGGACAGCTTATACTGAGTGGTTGGATCGTGCCCATTACTATACAGCAGTCCATGCTCCTGTAGGTATTTTTTGGGAGGGGGGGGGGGGGCGGGAGGTAGGACAGTTTGAGGGGACATATGGGGAGAATGTAATATATTATGGTTACGTACTAAAGAATCACAGTATGTCGTAAGATAAAGGGATGCTTTATTAATAACAAAAATAAAAATTAAAAGCACATGACACTAGTGCAACTGAGAGAGTCTGATGGCCCTATGCAGACAACCTCACTGCAAGAGCCAAATGGGATGCACCAGTACAATAGTGATGGGCTGCTAGTTTCCTATCAAGGTTTCCCACTTGGAGAAACAATTCTTGTTTTTTTTACAAAAATTTTCCCCTCTTCATACAACAACAACAAAAAAAGTTTTGTATTTCCACCTTCAATTTTTCAAGTTGTTCATAAACGCTTTCTTCTGTGAACGGTGCTATATCCGCTCCATTCTCATATGTACTTTTGTCAGTCAATCATGGTCCTGGCTCCAGGATTTTCTTCCATGAACACAGAAGTATTTGTTTAGCACGTTTGCTTTTTCCTCATCATTCTCCACATAGCAGTTCACAGCATCTCTCAGTCTCACAATTCCATTTTTAGTCTCTCCTTTCACTAATATACCTGAAAAAAATTCTTGTTGCCCCCTCCTTACATTTCTAGCCATTTGTTCTTCCATTTGCGCTTTTGCCAGACATATCTCTCTTGGCTTCTTTCAGTTTCATCTGGTATTCCTGTGTTACTTTGATTGAGTTTTTCTGTATTTCATGAACGCAAACTCTGTAGCCTCTATTGTCTCATATCGGTTGAATCATATATTCTCCAATCATCATACTGAAGAATCATATCGGTTTTCCTTTTCCTCTTGCTTTTATTTACTCTCCTTACATAAAAGGTTAGTAGCCATATTTATAGCTCCTTTCAGCCTGGACCACTGTCTTTCCTCTTCTCGTATGTCCTCCCAGGCCATCAGCTCTTTTTTCGGTATTCTCACATTTTGCTAAAGTCAGCATGTTTGAAATCCAGGACTTTAAGATTTGAGTGGCTGCCCTTCATTTTAGGTGTTACAGCAAGCCAAACTGTTTGATGATCACTACTGCCCAGGTGGGCACCCACTCGGACATTAGACACACTTTCCCCCATTTGTGAGCACCAAATCCAGTGTTGCTCCTTCCCTCATGGGTTCTGTCACCATTTGTCTGAGCAGAGCACTTTGTAAAGCATCCACGATCTCTCTACTTCTTTCCGACTCTGCAGATGGAACTTTCCAATCCAATACTCATTGAATTACTCAATAAATTCAATGAGTAATTAAATCGAGAAGAGTGACAAGATGTTGAATAAGATACTAAAGATATACGGTCCAATGAACAGCAAACACAGAAAATCTTGTAAATCAAACAAGCAACTTTAAAATCTATTCTAGCCCTAACCAGTGCAGATCCCTCAGTAAAGGTGTAACATGTTCCAACTTCTTACAAAAGAAGATCAATCTAGCTGCACAATTTTGTAAAAACTGTAACCTTATCAGAAGGGTCTGATGAAAACTGCAATAATCAAAGGGCCTTGTTTACTAAGCCGCACTAGCATTATTAGCATGCACCAAAAACCAGCGCACGCCAAAGCTAAAGACGCCCATAGGAATATACTGGTGTCTCTAGCGTTTAGCACGTGCCAATTTCAGCACGCACCAAAAACACCGGCGCACCTTAGCAAACAGGGCCCGAAATGTGGTAATGTACTTGAACTAAAACTCTAAACTGAGCAGGGAACAAAGATGGTCTAATTGCCTAAGTTGTCTGAACTTAAAAAATATCCTCCTGCTCGAATTGTTGATCTGATTTTTCACTGTTGATTGCGAATCTAATATAAAACCTAAAAACCTAGATGAAGTGTCCAAAGCCAAACACTCCCCTGTTTCAAGAATAACATTTTTTGGAACAGCGACTGGGGAAGTAAAAAAATTGAGCAATTTAGATTAAACTGTATTAAGTTTTAACAGATTTTGTGATGCCCAAGAATGAGTTTTTCCTATACATTCTGAAACTGCACTCTCTATATTACTAGTAGCAGGCAATAATGGTAAGAAAATAAAAATATTAAGTTGCTAAAGGTTTATTTTCTATTTATTAAACATAACTTTGTATTTGTTTAATGTACTGAGATAGTTAGTTTGGTTTATATATTAATTTGTATTTTTCCTAGTGATGGCCTAGCTTTTACCATTTTGGTTGTTTTCCTCTAAATGGCCTCCAAAACCGGGACAATGTGGAAAAAAAATGTAAAATCAGGACCATCACATATTGTTGACATTTTAAAAAGGTTCTGCCAAAACACAGAGCCACCTGTAAAATACACATAAGGACACCAGCACATGCAGGTCTACCTACTGGCTTATACAGCAGGAGCAGTGATTTTGCAAAACTACGTAGAAAACAAGAGCGGCATTATTAATTTCACTACTTCCATATGTGAGTGCTGGCACTTATACCTACAGATATCTAATCCATTAAATTATACATAAGTAGCAGCAAATTAAGTATTTATTTAGGAACCTGTTTACTAAGCCACGCAGTAGGCACACGTACTTTTTAGTGTGTGCCATTATATTCATATGGGTGTCTCTAGCGTTAGCGTGTACTAAAAAGTGCATGTGCCTACAGTGCGGCTTCGTAAACAGGGCCCTTAAAATCTTATAATCCACACCATCTAGTGTTCTGGGCAGGAAACAAGTGCACATCCAGTATTCAGTACATAAAATACACATCCTTCATCCTAACACACAGAAATAGCAATACCAATCAAACCATAAAATAAAACCTACCTAAATAAAATCTCTATAAAAACAAACCAAACATCTTAACTTGTAAAAATATAAAATACATAAAGCCACTAAACATTTTTTTTATTAAAACATTTTTAAAATAATCTGCCTCGGTTTCCGGCTTACTTGTCCTCCTCAAGTGAGTTTCAATTACATTTACATAAGAAATGGGAGGAATTCAAAGACCACAACTCTGAGCACACAGAAGACACTATCTTGTTTTGGTCCACCGCCAAAGCGGTGCTCAGAGGCGAGATAATTGCCTATGTAAGCAACCGAAACAGAAAGATAACACAGAGAACAGTGGCTCTGGAAAAGGAGTTGAGAGGGGCTAGAAGAAAATACACCAGGGAACCCACTCAGTCCCATTATGAATTGTTCATGTCCATTAAGGCAGCCCTAAATAGCTTGTTACATGAAAGGACTATGAAATCCCTGTTATTCAGAAAATATCAGCTTTATAAATTCGGGATAAAGCAGGCTGGATGATGGCCAGGCTGGTGAAAGGCGCTCGGAAGCCACACTTTATCCCAGCCATAAGAAGGAAGAGGGGCGGGATCACAAATAATTTAAAAGAAATTGCCCAGACCTTTTTAAAAACCATTTCACCACATTATATGGGGGAAAAGCGAGAGTTTACAAACGCAAAGACATCTATTAAGGCTTATTTGCAAAAACGGGACTTGGGGGATATCCTGACAGCCCACCGGGACTTGTTAAATCAGCCGGTGGCAGCAAAGGAGCTGCAGAAGGCCATAGGGAGCATTGAAACAACATTCTGCACCAGGCCCCGATGGCTGTCTGGTGAATTTTATAAAATGCTAAAAATGCAGATACTAGGCCCATTAATGGACTATCTTAACTCCGTGGTGGAGGCAGGCAGCCTCCCATTACATGAGAATATGGCTTCCATTTGCCTCATCCCCAAAAAAATAAGGACCCCCTAGAACCTAGCTCCTATCAACCAATCTCACTCATAAATGTGGAGTCAAATTGTTGTCCGGCATTCCTGGCAGATAGACTGGCGCCCCTAATGCCACAACTGGTGCACGAGGAACAAGCAGGTTTTGTGAGAGGCCGTCAGTCCGTCCTCAATGTCAGGAAACTATTTTAGCTGTGCTCTCAGGGAACAAACCGGAGGCAGACAAGATGCTTGCGAGCCTGGATGCGGAATGTGCTTTTGACAGAGTGGAATGGCCATTTTTGTTTGAAGTCCTGAAGGACAGAGGCTTGACAGGGTGGTTCCTTCAGCTGTGGGGTCATTGTATACAAATCCATGGGCCAGGATTCGGGTAAATGGGGTCCTCACAGAGAGCTTTGCCATCGAAAGGGGCACTAGGCAGGGCTGCCCCCCTGTCCCCATTGCTTTTCCTGTTAATGCTTGAGCCGTTGTTGGCTGAGATTCGTGAGAACAACGACATAAAAGGTATCCAGGTGTCCGGGAGGGAAATAAAAGTGCTCGCATATGCGGATGATGTGCTGATGTTGCTGAGCGTAGCCCACAGGGTTTCGTTACCAGCTCTCCTTTCCGTCTTAAATAGCTATGGTCACCTCTCTGGCTACAAACTTAATCGAACAAAATCCATGGCCCTACCACTTAGTGAGGCAATGGAACACACATGGAGGGGCCCGTTTCCACTACTTTGGGCAAAACGCCAGATCAGATACCTGGGAGTAATCATACCAGTTGATATGAAAAACTGTACGAGCTCAATGTCCTTCCCCTATTAGAGATAACAAGGAGACTGTTGCGGTTGTGGGGTGCGTGTCCCTCTCTCTCACAGGTCGGGTGGGCCTTTTCACATGATGATCACTCCGAAATGGCTTTATATGTTCCAGATGTTGCCCCTGTATCTGAGGTCGAGGGAGAAGCGGGGCCCTTAAACCATTTGACACAGCAGTTTCTGTGGGATCAGAGGAGACCCAGACGCCAATACAAGTAATACAGAAACCAAAATCTCATGGGGGGATGGGACTTCTCAGTATTCGGCATCTAACGATAGCATGTGCCATGAGGCACATAAGAAATTGGCTAACCGGGACGCAAGATTTTTCGGCTACGCTCTTAGAGATGGGCCTGGCTCCCACTGCACATCTGGGGTGGGGATTACATTCTATAGGACAGGGGTTGGAGGAGGGATTAGGAACGCACCCGTTAATGACAGCAGCCAGAGCAGCGTGGAAGTGGCTATGCAAGAGACATCACTTTGACTGGAAAGCGACCCCGTTTTACCACTGCTTAAACAATTCGGGACTTCCCTGAGGGGACTTCCTCAGCTGCCTTTGCCCGCTGGCGGAGGAATGGAATACGATACTTTATCATTTGTGTCGGAGGAGGGCAAGACCGACCATTTGCGGAGCTGCAGCAGGATTTAGATTGACTGAACGTGACCAGTTTTGCCCTATCTACAATTCATCACTATATCACAGCCTTGGTTGGAGTAATTTGAGTGAGGATGTCCAGGATACCTTAATACTGCTCTGACACTGGGAGGCACAAAACCCAGTGCCGGTTAAAATTCCATCATAGATTCCTGCAGGATTCAACAGAGGACATAGACTATCATACCAGAGCACGGAAATGGCAGTTGACCTGCAGGCCGAGATCACAGGAGATGTACTGAGCAGATTTTTGACACTCCAACTCGGAACTCTCCTCTTGCTCGATTCTGGGAGATGCAATAAAATTTGCTTTAAGACTGTGAAATCCTCCCAACGAGGGGCCTTCAAGGCAGGCTTTGGTCAATCAGATGCCTGCCCATGGTGTGCGGTGGCCCATGCCTCGCTGGCTCACATGTTTTGGTTTTGTCATCATGCGTCGCAATTGTGGACTCTCATTCTTGGTGAGACGAAGAAATATTGGGGACGCTCAATCCAGAGACAACCTCTACTTCTTTTTGGAGAATTCAAACAAGCTAAACCCACATTACCAGGTTTTGTTCGTTTGTACAGCGGGCTGTTCTGATGGGAAAAACGGTCATCCTCCTCCATTGGAGAGAACACAGAGCACCATCTATTGGAGCATGGAGGTCACAAAGATAGAACTGCTGAAGCTGGAGAGGCGCGGAGTTCAGGATCTGGACTCTAAGAGGGTCGGGCGCTCCAAAAAACATTGGGCGAGCTTTTGGGACACACTGCCACCCCTAGCATGCAGTAAGACTCCTGAATTGCAGTGTCATATGAATGTAGGATAGACTGATGAGTGTTTAGTCTTGTGTTGTGGGCGGGAAAGGGAGGGGGTAATGTGGGGGGGGGGGGGTTATTCCTTGGGGGAGAGGGTGGGGGTTGGGAGAAAATTGTACATTGTTTCTAGACAGACATAATTGGATCATTGGAGGTGTTTGTATGTGGATAATGTCTGGTAAAGTTTTGTCATTGCTTCATAATAAAAAGATTTAAACATAAAATATCTGCCTCAAAAAATGGATTAAAGATAATGCCCCCCCCAAAGGTAATCCCTCATTTATAGCCTTGGCAGATATGAGCACTTTTATAAAGCTTATTCATGCCTCTGCACGGGCACAAAAGCAGATGAGGAAAATTATTTAACTATTCATGTATTTTTTTTTTGTTACATTTGTACCCCGCGCTTTCCCACTCATGGCAGGCTCAATGCGGCTTACATGGGGCAATGGAGGGTTAAGTGACTTGCCCAGAGTCAGAAGGAGCTGCCTGTGCCTGAAGTGGGAATCGAACTCAGTTCCTCAGTTCCCCAGGACTAAAGTCCACCACCCTAACCACTAGGCCACTCCACCACTCTTATTGCAGAATGGGAAATTTATATATATATTTTTTTTCCAACCTATACATACCAAACCATACAAAAAGCCCCTAGTTACCCATTTACACCCATTTACGTGAAGCTAATCTACATGTGTAAATGAAGCTATTTAAAGACCACCTAATGCTGCAGGGTCATAAGACAAAATCATTTTCTCTTGCTCTCCCATCTGATTGCATTGGAAAAATAATCAGCTTGTTTCTTTTCATGAATGGCGGAACTTGCTGTGTTCATATAGGTGATATGAGGAAATAGCTGCCATAAGATTTGGTCACATTTCATCTTTTTTATAAAACATGGTCGCTGCTAGACAGCTATGTAACCTTGTAAAAGGAATTTAACTCCCTAAATGTATGTTGCATGTACTGTTCTGTTTTACTTTTACCAGCCCACTGTCACATTTTTATTTATTTATATATTTTTTTCTTTCCTTCATTCCAATAATATACGCTGTTGTATGTTTCTATAAGCATTGTATTGTTTTAAAATTAATAAATAAAGTTAAAAAAAATCAATTTCTATCCGTCTAAATAATCTTCCAGTCTTTCACTGCTTCAGTCCTTCTTCAGGTAGCACCGTTTACCCCAAAATATTTTACCAGCTTATCTTGAAACTAAACGGAACCTTGTGCTTATAGTTCTTTCAGTGTTACAGAGCTTTAACAATCCTACCAGGGGCTTTACATAAACCATCCTGTAATGAGCATCATATCTAGAATTCTGTAGCACAGATCAGTACTCATGGTATACTCAGAGGGATAGGGGAAGCCTTCTTTTTCCCTTGATTTGTCAGGGACTCACCTCTCACTACGACCAGCTTCCTCCTCTGAACACTCAGATTCGTCCATGTCGGATGTGCTATTGAGGAAGTCAAAGCTCTCCAGCGCGTGCTCCACAGTCAGGCTTATGCTAGATGCACGGCTCCGGAAAATGCCCTGCTTCTGCTGCAGGGAAGAGGCAGAAGAGTCAAAGAGAGAGGAAGAGACAGACTTAGAAAGCTAACTCTTAAAGGAAAGGAGCGCAATGACAGAAATAGTGTACCTTTCAACAACAAATACCCATACATGACTGCACTGTTGAAATTCAGCTAACACATTTCACCTCCCTCCTTTCTTATAAGCACCAGCTCAAGATGTTCTACATCAATTATGAGGACCTCCTTTTGCTACATTATCTCCCTCCTATGACAGCTGTTGCTAAGTATTTTCACCCCTTCCCCCACTCCCCTCTTACCATGAGGATCTCTTCTAGATGTTTCACCTCTCGCTCCAGCGTCTGTAGCTCTGGGAACTGCCCTCGATAATCATCCAGCGATGAGTTCAGGTTGCTGATGGCTTCCTCCAGGCCACTGTCCACAGGTCTCACTTTCACAACTGCTAGAGGAGGTACCACATGTGCAAAATCCACCACAGGTGCAGCTGTATTTCCCTCAAATAACGGGTTCAGCTGCAATAGTGTTACCTGGGAGGTTGTTTCCTCTGTGTCCTGCTTTCTCTCCAAAGTTGCCCCCTCAGGTTCTACAAATTCAGAGGCCTCCTCTGTGGAGGCTGTGCTATGGGCTTCTGGCTCTATGCTTAGAGTCTCATCATTCTCCAGTCTCTGCTGGGTCTCTAGTTTAGAGTCCAAAACAGAGGAGTCCATCTCCTGAGGCACTGAAGGCTCTAGACTACTTTGCAAAGTTTCTAAACACTGGAATTCCTGAGTGACTTCTGCCACGTCGATGGCAGTAATGTCCGCTGGCTGAGCACAGAGAGGGTGTTGTCCATAGCTCTCACCTCTAAGGAGTCCAAGAGAGCAGCATCAATGCTGACCTCACTAATATGACTTAGGGTCCTTGAGTAGGGCACGTGCCCATTGGCTATTATGTCCTTCCTGAGCTCTCGTCTCTCCTGCTGGTCCATCATTTCCTCCTCTTCCTCCTGACCAGGGAGCTCTGTTTCCAGGGCTGATGTTTCTCCTCGCTGAGTAAATGCAATCTCTATGGCAGGAGGTGTGGTCTGGACCTCAGGCTGCACAATTGATTTTTGTGAGTGGCGAAGAGCAGAGGAGAGCTGGGGACTGGAGGAGTCATCGGAAGATTCAGAAGAGATGGACCAGGCTGCTCCATTCTCCGAGTCGTCCTGTCGCCGGAGCATATTCTGGGGATAAGAAGGGGAGGTTAGTTGCAAATTTCAGAATCAAGTATGGAGCAAGCACAGCACTCAAGACAAAATGCAAACACTCATCATACCCACACGAAACCAAGCAGCGGTCATAGCACACAGTATGCCCTCAGAAACAAGCGGTACAGGAGCAGGTTGTGATCCAGAGACACTTTGAACTTCACCATGCACCACCCCAGGTACAACTGAACTGTGAGCCAATTTGAGCACGAAAAGTAACTCCTATACTATGAATGTAACCTGTCTTGGGTTCAGATTTGAAAAGCAACAAATTTAAAATCCAAACCCAAGACCCAAATCCAAACCCAAATGTATTTCTAAAACACTTCAAGTCATGGGCGTGTGTGCTGGCTTTGTCCTTCACTTTGCTGTATATACACACACAATACTTGTTCAGGTCCAGAGGCTCACATTACTGTCTCCCATGCTGCAGTTGACAGCAATGTGCTGGACATGCATTTCATTCTTCAATGAAATGCAGGACAGAGGAGCAGCTAAACAAAACTCCCTCACTGTTATTCCTGCAAAATTCCCTTGCCACCCCCTTCCCCATACCAACTACTCATTAAAAAGGAAAATCCCCACTGCTGGGAGCAGCAACCAACTTGGCCCTGGCCTCAGTCTGCTGTCATCTTCTCAGAGCGTCCCAACAAAGGGAGAGGGTCACCACCACAGAGGTAAGTTAAAGGGATACCACTGCTGGCACTTTCATATGGCAGGGGCTGTGAGGGCGAGAGAGTAAGTAAGTGTCTGCCTGTTAGTAGGCATCAAAATTTTGTTCTGACCATGATGAGTTTGCTGTTTCTGTCACCTATGGGAATTTGATTTGATGTCTCATTCTGCTGTAATGACATAATATATTAAATATGTGAATTAGTCAGTAGATTTTAGATATTTGGGGTCGATATTCAAAGCAATTTAAACAGGCAGGAGAAGCCCCTGGCCAGTTAAATCACCTGTGGTGTTATCCATCAATATTTAGCGGTTAATGCCACTGAATATCAGCAGTAACCACTAAAGCTGTAGCTGGATATTTTGTGGGTGGTCCAGCAGTAGAGTTAGCACTTACCACCTAAGTTAAACGGCTAAAATCAGACTACATAAAACACAGTCCTATATTTATCCACTTTCACTTAAATGGTTAAGTGCTGATTATCACACTTAACCCCATAAGAGATAGCCAGATGTATTAACCCAAATAGTCAAAGCTGGTTCTTGAACATGACCACAAATTAAATACTGGGGTATAAAGCCACTGCAAGCTAGAAATAAAATGCTCACTGCTGAATATTTACTCCTTAATTTTGACTACTTGTATTTCATTTACACTACTGTAAATTGCATATATGAATTTTAGGGCCCTGTTTACTAAGGTGCAATATCATTTTTAGCGCATGCTAACGTGACACACCCATAGGAATATATGGGTGTCTCTAGCATTAGCGTGCGCTAAAAATGTTAGCATGCCTACAACACTGCTTAGTAAACAGGACTCTTATCTTTTATGGGACAACTAGTAAAAAAGGCCCGTACGGTTCTGCCACAAATGAAACGGGTGCTAGCAAGGTTTTCGCCAGAACTGATATACTCATATCACCCCTCTCCTCAGGTCACTTCACTGGCTTTCAATCAGATACCGCATTCAATTCAAGCTTCTCCTTCTTACCTACAAATGCACTCAGTCTGCTGCCCCTCACTATCTTTCTACCCTCATCTCCCCTTACGTTCCCGCCCGTAACCTCCGTTCACAGGATAAATCCCTCCTCTCAGTACCCTTCTCCACCACCGCCAACTCCAGGCTCCGCTCATTCTGCCTCGCTTCACCCTATGCTTGGAACAACCTTCCTGAGCCCTTACGCCAAGCCCCCTCCCTGCCCGTCGTCAAGTCTTTGCTTAAAGCCCACCTCTTCAATGCTACGTTCGGCACCTAACCCTTACCGTTCAGTGAATCCAGACTGCCCCAATTTGACTGCCCCTATCGGACCGACCGTTCACTTGTCTATTAGATTGTAAGCTCTTTGAGCAGGGACTGTCTCTCTTTGTTAAATTGTACAGCGCTGCGTAACCCTAGTAGCGCTCTAGAAATGTTAAGTAGTAGTAGTAGTGTGTATGTTTTGGAGAGTGTATGTGAGAGTGACTGTGTGAGAGAGTGAAAGTGCGAGTGTGTGTGTGAGAGAGAGAGAGAGTGAGAGTCTGGGTGTGAGTGTGTCTGTGAGAGAGTGTGTGTGTGAGAATGAGAGTGTGTGCAAGTGCGTATGTGAGACACAGTGTGAGAGAGAGAGTGTTTCACACAGATACAGTGTGCGCGAGAGAGTGTGTGTGAGACACAGATTCTCTGTGAGACTGAGTGTATGAGACCAAGCGAGTGTGTAAGTGACTGTGTGACACATAGAGAGTGAATGTGATACACTGTGAGACATAGAGTGTGTGAGAGTGAGAGACAGAAAGACATTGTCTGTGAGAGAGAGAGTGTGTGTGTGTGACAGAGAGACTGGTGAGATGTATCCAAAAGTGGGTCATAGGCCGTATTAAAGTCCCAACCAATTGCTAGGTTATGGGCTGAAAGAGGGGATAAGACTCATATCAAATTGAATGTCTTGTTATTGAAGACATTTGGCACATAGAATTACAGAGTAGAAACGATTGACGTGCTACAGTGACCTGGGCACTATCATTCCCACTATTCCCACTATCATTCCCACTCACCATCTCTTGACTGTCTGATGTTCCGCTGAAGACAGATGGGTTTCCTAAAGTTTCTGGAAGCGGTGCTATGAAGATGAGGGAAGGAAGCTGTCAGATTGCAGGGGTGTGTTTGTTGAGTGCCGTCACCGCCTCCTCCTCTTGATGCACTCCCTCTCCGCCGCCATCCCACCCACCGCGATGCACCCCCCCCCCCCCGCCACCATCCCACCCACCTTTGCGTAGTTTTGCTTGCGAGGGACCCTAAATCCCACCTGTACAACTTCTATCTGCTGACTCCGGCGTGATCTTCGGCATTGCTAGCCTGTGCCGGGCGGTGTTCCATGCGTCTGACATCCTGCACATGCAGGACGTCAGATGCACAGAAGCCCTACCTGCTGAGGCCTGCAGAGGCTACCAATGCCAAAGATCACGCCGGAGTCAGCAGATAGGACTTTTGCTGGCGGGGTTTTGGGTCCCCCTCCAGCAAAGCTACGCAACGGTGGGTGGCTTGGGGGAGGGGGCGGCGTGGGGGGTGGTTATTGCACCTCCAGCATTCTGTGTGCTGGGCTTCTGTTGAAGTACTGAGCTTTGGTGTTTGGTTTGGGGGGATGGTGCGCGAGGAGGGTGGAGGCGCAGGGGGTGTGTGTGTTGGACCTCTGTCATTCTGTGGGCGGGGCTTCATTTGAACTCCAAAGCTTTGGAATTGGTTTCCCTGCAGAGTTTGTCCACGGGTGGGTCGCGAGGTTGTTGGCCAGCGTTTCCTAGCCAGGGGGAGGAGTAGGGAAACATGCCTACTCCTCCCCCTGCCTGGGTGCGATCCCTTCTTTCAGTTTTCTTTTGGTTTTCCGCCCTCGACGTCATGAGCGACATCATGACGTTTGACGCGAGGGCGGGGCAGCGAGTCATGGTCAGTGGCTTCACCACCATGAATTTACGAACCATTCTTGGAGTCTGAGTGATTTTAGAACGTTGTCCTCAGAACGTTGAGGGTGAGTTTTATTATAGTAGATACTCAAAGCAAGTTATGTATTTGTTGGTGGGTGGTGAACAGAACTTATTTGTAGAGTTCCAAAAATTATTCAGATAACATTGGGTTGTTGAAATCATTCCTTGGTCAGATATTATCCATCTAATAACAGGTTGGGTTAGGAGCTCAACAGAGGCAGTGCTAGAAGTTAGCAATTTAGCGATGACATTCAGCCCCTACATGGATAAGTTATCAATTTAGTGTAAATGCCTGCTGAATAGCAGGCATAAGATAAATGGATAGTGCTGGAGCAATCACCATTACTATCATGGCTGTGGAGTCAGCATCGGTCTCAGTAAAAATGTATTGACTCAGACTCCAGCTTCAAAATAAAATCTTAAAACATTATAAGATATAGATATAAAATGATAAATTTACCACTTTTCTTTGTTCTGGATCTAAAGTAACAGTAAATAGAAGTGATATTTACCAGTACTTTAGATCCAGAACAAAAACTGTAAAGACCAATATTATTATTATTACTAGTAAAAAAAGGCCCGTTTCTGACAAATGAAACGGGCGCTAGCAAGGTTTTCCTCAGAGTGTGTATGTTTGAGAGGGAGTGTGTGTGTCAAAGAGAGAATGAGAGAGTCAGAGACAGAGTGTGTGTGTGTTTGTGTGAGAGACAGAGTGACTGTGTATGTGTGACAGAGAGAGTGTGATAGACAGAGTGTGTGAGAGAGAGTGTATGTGAGACCAAGTGAGTGAGTGTGTGCCCCACCCCCACCCCTCTGGTCTCAGGACCCCCTGCCCCCCTCCTCCTCCAGCCATGCATGTCCATCGGCCGTCCTCTTCCCTCTTCCCCTTTTACTTCTTTTTCTCCTCTGTCTTCCCCCGCCCCTCCCCTTTGTTAATTATTTAGCTTAAAAACCATCGCCAAATCTGCTCCACACCCCCCTGCTGATAACCCTCCCGCCGCAAACCCCACGTCGCACCCCTCTGTGCATCACCCCCCTCCCCCCTCCTCCACAGACGACCCTCCCGCCGCTGGCCCCCCTTTGAACATCAACCCCCTCGCTGTCAGGCCGCTGCTGCAAATTAAAAAATGTTTTAACCTGAAACACTGCACTGTAGACAACCATCACGCATTGGCTGTGGGTGCTGCAGCCGCTCCTCCTGTCGCCTGTGACATTGGTGCGCTCCGGGGTCGTCTTCCAGGGGCAGTGAAGTAGAGGCGAGAGGAGGAGCGGCTGCAGCACCCACAGCCAATGCGTGATGGCTGTGTTCGTTGCGCGTTTCAGGTTAAAACACTTTTTTTTTTTGCAGCAGCAGCCGAACAGCAAGGGAAGGGTGGCGAGGGGGGTTGATGTTCATCGGGGGAGCCAACGTCAGGTTGGCGGCGGGAGGGTCAGGTTAAAACACTTTTTTGCAGCAGCAGCAGCGGCGGCCGGACAGTGAGGGAAGGGTGGCGAGGGGGTTGATGTTCATCAGGGTGGCCAACGTGGAGTCTGCAGCGGGAGGGTCGTTTGTGGAGGAGGGGTGATGCACCGAGGGGTGCGACGTGGGGTTTGCGGTGGGAGGGTCATTAGCAGGGGGGTGTGGTGCAGATTGCACCGAAGGGTGCGAAGTGGGGTTTGCGGCGGGTCAGGTTAAAGTACTTTTTTTGCAGCAGTGGCCAGACAGCGAGGGAAGGGTGGCGAGGGGGTTGATGTTCATCGGGGGGGGCCAACGTCGGGTTGGCGGCAGGAGGGCCATGTGTGGAGGGGGGTGGGGCGGGGGGTGATGCACCGAGGGGTGCAACATGGGGTTTGCGGCGGGAGGCTCATCAGCAGGGGGTGTGGTGCAGATTTGGCGATGGTAGCCGTTTCTTAGCGATTCGCTGTCTTTGCTCCACCCTCGACATCAAGCGAAGCGATTCGCTGAGTGTCTTTGCTCTGCCCTCGACGTCATCACGTTGTGACGCAAGGGCGGGGCAGACACGCGTGGAAAAAGCGATCTACATCATGATACATTTAGAATGTTGGGGAAAATTGTGGCTTCATTAGAACGTTGGAGGTGCGTTTTATATAAAGAGATGACATTTGTATCCCACATTATCCTGAACAAGCTCAGGTGCAATGTGGCTTACATTCAAGAAAAAACATCAAAAATACAATACAGTCAGATAATTATAACATTTTAACATATTAAGAATAATTGTGTGTTTGTCATGAAGCTAGGCTAGAGTATTGGTTAAGATGAAACATATAAGAGACGGTAACTTTTATTGTCTTTTGATAAGATATGTACTTAACAGAAAATCCTTTAGTAATTTACGGAATCTCAGATAATCTTCTAAGCACCTTAATTGCTTGGGTAGAGAATTCCAAAGTTTGGTACTCTGATATGTGAAACCTGAAACAAAGACTGATTTGTAAGTAAGACCTTTGCAGTTTAGATAATGGAGCGTGAGGTATTCTCTGGATGTTTTTACTGTATTATGTGAAAGTAAATCAATTAGTTGTTGTATGTAGGAGAGTGATAAACCATATAAGCTGTGGTAATATCTGTAGGAGCCCTAGTCGGACAGTAGAAATATAGAGGAATCGAGTCAAAGGTTTGGTGTACTGACTCCACAGCCCCGGTTACTATACGTAATCAGCACTGCCACAAGACAGCTGTGCTGAAAACACATATTAAGTTGGTGCCAGCACTTAAGATTTCTTTTACTAAACTGTGGTAAAAAGTGGCCTTACTTGCACAGGGTTTTCCCACGCGCTAAGGCCATTTTTACCACAGCAGTAAAAACGGCCTATTTTCTGCATTAATGACCACGCACTGTTGCTATTAACATGCAGTCGTTTACAAAAAAAAAAAAATTAGTGCGTGTACACTTACTCCCACCCATTTTGTAGCCAGTAAAGGTTCACCCACTATTCTTGAGCTAACCAGTTAGTGTGCAGTAGTGTTGCTGTATTGATTATGGCAGGGCTGCCCCCCTCAAAATAGTTTTTAAAAATTTTATAGCATGTGTTTAGTGCATGCACATTTGGCTCTTACCACAGGACGCCCGGAAGCGTTCCACAGTATGCCATTTTAAACTGCGTTAGACATGAGTTAGCGCAGCTTAGCAAAAGGGCCCCTTACAGTGACCATGATGGTTGAATACTGATCTGCTAATGCTTTATTGTTACCTGGCTTAAGCAGTCTTCTGACTGGAAAGTTCAAATTGATTAAAGTCAAAAATCATCTCAGATCAGTGCATCTTATCCACTAGAGAAAGTTACATCCTAGCACATAAGGTGGAGCCACTATTTCAACATGTTTTAGATACAGACATGCAAATGTACCTTCACCCAATGTGTCGAGCTCCCCAAATCTTTTAAAAGAAAGGTGTGAGCTATTTCAAGATATTAATAAAAGTAGTCCTTCAGCAAAATTAACATATATTGACTGTGGAACCAAGTACAGACTACAGCAATACCCATGGAACAAAATAGAATTCCAGTGCAGAAATCCCATAGACATTTACAAGTGGTGAGGGATACTAACAGTACCACCCAAAAGAGACACCTCAGTGTGGATCATGTCTGGTGATCTTCAGGTAGTGACATGGCAGTGACCAAAAAGGGAGATTAAGATGCAGAGCAAAAAGCATAACCAGCAGAGCTCACCTAAATGGAAGTCTTATTCTGGAGAGCGTACCTCTGAAAGGATACAGGCAGCCTGGAGGTGGTTCAGAGAAGGGCGACCAAAAAGGTATGAAGTCTACACAAAAAAGCCATACGAGACTAGACTTGAGAACAAATTCACATACGTCCTAGAGCAGGGGTGGAAAACCAAGGTCCTCAACCCAGTCAGATTTTCAAGATTTCCACAATGAATATGCTTGATAGATTTGCATGTGATGCAGTGCCTGCACTTACTGGTTTAGTGTATCCCAGGGACTGGGTTAAGAACCTTTGGTCTAATAGTACCTATCCCATATTCATTGGGTGGCAAAAACAGGGTCAGGAAGTTGAAGCACTGCTAACATCACCCATCATGCCCTCAAGAGCCAAAGCAAGGGCCGGGGTGATAAAACACAATCTAGCAGTACAAGAGGTCTGGGGTAGCCAGGTTGGTATCAGCAGGTTACAATTCCTTAGAAACCAGCTGGGCTAGTGCCAGCAGATTAACGGTGATCAAGTACTATGCAGCAAGGCCATGGGGACCTAAGCAAGTTGAATTTTCAGGAAACTCCTCCTCCAGTTTTCTTATCTATTTAGATTGCTACTAAGTTTGGTGGGCGAGTACAGGGAGATGATGGTGATAAGACTGTATTAAGCAGGTGATCTTATACAATCATTGTAATATACTAGAGGTCCTGTTTACTAATGTGCACTAACATTTTTCATGCGTGATAAAAATTATCACATGATAACCATGTAGATGCCCATAGGAATATTACTGGCATCTATCTACATGGTTAGTGAACGGTAGTGCTTAGCGCATGCTAAAACGCTAGCACACCTCTAGCATGGCTTAGTAAACAGGGCCCTAGTAGTCTTACTACTACTACTATTTATAATTTTTATAGCGCTACAAGGAGAAAACAGGTGCATATGGAGCTAGGTTTGTGCAGTAAGCTAAGGATCTAGGAACTTGAAATCTTGGGAAACAGCCAAGTGAGTAACGGTGGCTATCAAGGCAGACGCATACCTCCAGCCTTGCATTCCCCTGTCCCCCCACCCCACCACTTAACTTTCAGGCTGCTTGGCTCCTCCTTGAGATTATAATAATTAAATCCAATAACAATGATCACCCTAATATCAGCTCTCCCAGAACAATCCTGTTAAACATTATTGGAAATTATGCAGAAAATAAAGATTAATCTTTAAAAGCAGGAGCAGCAGAACACTTTTTTTTGGTTGTAGGGGCCAAAGAAACCAATCTTTGGCCCCACCCCCAAGCTTTCTAGCTGCCGATAGTATGGGGCCTGGCCCACCCTACTCCATCGCCTTAAGATGTGATATACACACACAGGAGCAATTTCCAGAAACCATTTAACAGGATAAATGAGCCATCTGAAAAATGCCCACCATCCCTTCAGGTTAAAGGACGCACTGATAGTTCTTTGGGTTTGGGTGGCTGTCAGAATCTATTGTTTCCTCTGACTCCAGCTGCTCTTTTGCTCATTTCCTTCTCTGACATCTCCCCACCCTGAAGCAGCCGCCAGACGAACTCCTAGACTACACTACCTAATGGTGAAAACCAGCAGAGATGACTATTTAAAACATTACATAGTTCTGTGACTCTGGTCAATGGACGGTTAAGTAACTTGCCCAAAGTCACAAGGAGCTGCAGTGGGAAAATAAATAAATGAACATACCTTTAATCGCATGATTAATTGCAATTACATTTTTGATTGACATGCAGCCTTATTATATATACATACATTTTTTTGAACATGATCAATTAAAGTTCCTTTTGGATGCCAAGAAGTTGGGGCTACCAGAAACATTCCAGGATTAGTGGTTCATACTATAGTTGTGGGATATAAGATATCGCCAAGTTCTCCCTCCATTTTCTTTCATTCTGAGTGGATTCTCTCTCTGATTTCTTAAGAAATTTTGGATTATGTCATCATGTTTATTTCTTTTGCCTTGTGATGTTTTCTTCTTTTTAAATTGCTACTGTGCCTTTCTTGCCCAAGCTTAAGCTTGTATATTTGTTTCTCAAAACTGAGAAAAATAAAGGTTTGAAAAATCAGATCCAGTCATGCTGAGGGTAACATGTGAGTTGCTCACCAGCATCTCCTTGCCACGACCCTAAATATTCTGAAGTACATTCAGATGCTGGACTGTTGACAGACCCTATCAGAGATCACACAGAAAAGCTCATCCTGACAGCAAGGCAAACTGAAGTACTAAATTTATTCTCTAGCTTCTGCCCCCTTCACCACTCCATCCTTCAGGATTGTAAATATGTCCACAGCATTTCCCATTACTGGGTTTACCATCTGCTCCAATGTGCAGAGCAACTACTGACCAAGCACTGGAGTGTGTCAGAAATCCGGTATTAGGGCTTGAATTTTAAGAATGATCACTACAAGTGATGCAAGGTTTGAGAAACCATCACCTGACTTCCTATTTGCACAGATCCTCACTTACTGGCAAGCTGGCTGGTCACACAGCAACCAGGAATAGAGAACAGGACTTCACTTAGGCAGTGAGTGCATCCCAAGCCACAGAAGCAGCATTAACCACCACAAAAAAACAGCCCATGCAGTGTGAGAAAGGCACCGATGTTGAGAATAACTTTACAAAGCATTTTCCACCATGTGAAGCAAGATTTTACCATGGAAAATGGCTATTAGAAAATTGCACAAATGTATACATGCATACCTGTGCTGACGAGAGTGCACACACTTACACAGACCACACACTGGCATTCCTGGGGGCCTGATTTGGGTGCAGCAGGGCTAAGGATACAAAGTACATGCTTACTTTATAAATACATATGTATGGGCGGTGTCAAGATGGCAACATCTTGATTGCGACTACTCCAGTGTCTCCTCAATTCTTCTTTAACAATTTACCTAATGCCTCCGAAAAAGAAGAGGGACGGCGGTTGTCTGCAACCGTACAGTCTCGATTTCTTCCTCATCTCAGCTGACGTTGGAAGCTTTTGTGATGCGGCAAACCCGAGCAAACTGGGAGCTAGTTTCTCCTGCTGCGGTTCTTCAGGGGGAAGTTTGAGCTGCCTGGGAGATGATAATCTTCTCAGCCCCCAATCTCAGACTTTAGTCGCAAATAGTCCTAAGAGGCAGTTGCTTGGAGCAGAGGGGAAAAAGCCAGCGCTGGAAGTTTGTGATCAAGTTTGGGCGAGACCGGCTGCACTTACAGAGCAAGAGAGTGGCTCTGGGAGTGTTACGTTGCTTTGGCCTTAGAGGAAACCTGACCCATAACTGAAGGGGCCCAAGTGGCTCCAAAAACATCTTCTATCTAGTGGACATCAGTGGACTCTTTTGCCTCCCTGCAAAGATCAACAGTCATCACCTTGGATTCTGTGTGAAATGTGTTGGTAAGACTTGATTTTTCTGTTGCTGCTTGCTGTACTGACTTATAAAACACTTGAAGAATAAAACTCAGGCAACTGAGCAACAGTGAGAGAGACAGAAGGGGAAAATTGATTCACTGGAAAGAAAGGTGGAAAGTATGAAGTCAGTCAATAATACTTTGATTAAGGATAAGACTTTATCAAATAGAAGGACTGAGGTTTTGGAAAATTACACTAGGTGCCTTAACCTTAGGATTTTCCTAAAGTCCAAGATATGACACCATTAGATCTTTTTATAAATACATAGGTATGCAAAAAATACAGCAAACAGTTGCACCTGCCTCAGAGAAGGTATGTGTGAAAGCATTCACATGTTATCGGGATTACTGCAGAAACCTATTTTATAAAAGACAAAAACACATGCGCAAATGTTGCCTTTATAAAAACATTATCCAAAAATTGTTTACAGAGTTGAATATTTTGATACCAGTTTAGAGGATAACTGGGCCTCCTTGATGCTCTTGACTGAGTGTCTTGTGGGTCCAAAGAATTGACTATGAAAAAATTAGAATGTTCCAAAGCAGAACAGTCACTTGAATATTATACCTAGGAAAAATGGAACAGATCTATTTTGTTTTCGAAACTGGGGCCATGATTAAAAAAAAAAAAGACGGCGACGGCTGGGGGCATTCGTACTGTACTACCAGAGGTGAAATTCCTGGACCAATGCAAAATGAAGGAAAACAACAGCATTTGCCAAGAACATGTTCGTTAATCAAGAATGAAAGATAGAGGTCGAAGACAATCAGATACCATCGTAGTTCAGATTATAAACGATGATGACTAGCAATCTGACAGCGTTATTACCATTTATCCTTTGAACTAGTATCAAAATGACGTTTTTTTTGGATGATATATTTTTGGTATCGACTGCTACACAGCTGAATTAAATGCATTTTTAATTTGGCTCAACATTTTGGGGCCTGATTTGAAATTTACGATGCAATGTCACACTCAAAATAGGCTTTATAAAATAGGCATGAAGAGACTATAGGGACACAGGCCCACCAAGAGATGAAGATTCCTTTTGTCAGCGATGCAGCTGTGGGATGGCGGGGGGAGGGGAATTTTTAAATATCTTGTATTATGCGGGATTGGTTTAGTATCTGAATGTATTGGATATGTTCTAAACTGTTACGTGAATGGTTTTCTCCTGTACTCTTTTGATTCTATGAAAAACATTTGAAGATTTTTTTTTTTAATGGCATGAAGTAGGCATTTTTCAATTTATTTTTTTAAGATACCCTGTTATTAAAATTACCCTTCACATATCAAAATTCAAGCCCCTGCTCTAAACGCTTACACTTAAAGGACTGCAGCCAAAGGAGAGAGCACACACCCAAGCCCTCAAACCCAGAGGAGAATCAAAATTCATTCCCAACTCATCCTAAGTATCAGCTTTCCGCCCTAATCTTGCATTGCCTCAGTAGCTATGGAAAAGTCACTGAATACTGAAGTTTTCCCATAATGCTCTTTATAACAAACGAGGGGGGGGGGGGTTGAACAGTGGAGTGACGCAGGGATCAGTACTGGGACCAGTGCTATTTAACATATTTATAAATGATATGGAAATTGGAACAATGAGCGAGGTGATTAAATTTGCAGATGACACAAAACTATTCAAGTTGTTAAAACACATGCAGACTGTGAAATATTGAAGGAAGACCTTAGGAAATTGGAAGACTGGGAATACAAATGGCAGATGAAATTTAATATGGACAAATGCAAAGTGATGCACATTGGAAAGAATAATCTGAATTATAGATACCTGATGCTAGGGTCCACACCCAAGAACAAGATCTAGGTGTCATTGTAGATAGTTGTAGATAATACACTGAAATCTTCTGCTCAATGTGTGGCAGCGGCAGCCAAAAAAGCACACGGGATGCTAGGAATTATTAGGAAAGGGATAGTGAATAAGACTGAAAATACTATAATGCCTCTGTATCACTCCATAGTGCGACCACACCTTGAGTATTGTGTTCAGTTCTGGTCGCTGTATCTCCAAAAAGATATAGCGGAAATAGAAAAGGTTCAAAGAAGAGCAACCAAAATGATAAAGGGGATGGAACTCCTCATTTGAGGAAAGGCTAAAGAAGCTAGGGTTCTTCAGGTTGGAAAAGAGACAAATTAAGGAAAATATGATTGAGGTCTACAAAATCCTGAGTGGTGTAGAAGTGAATTAATTTTATTCTTGTTTCAAAAGTATAAAGACTAGGGGACACTTGAGAAAGTTACATGGAAATATGTTTAAAACAAATAGGAGGAAATATTTTTTCACTCAACAAATAGTTAAGCTCTGGAACTCTTTGGCGGAGGATATAGTAACAGTGGTTAGCGTTATCTGGGTTTAAAAAAGGTTTAGACAAGTTCCCAGAGGAAAAGTCCATAGTCTGCAATTGAGACAGACATGGGGAAGCAACTGCTTGCCCTGGGATTGATAGCATTAATCCTGCTACTATTTGGGTTTCTGCCGAATACTTGTGGCCTGAGTCGGCCACTGCTGGAAGCAGGATATTGGGACAGATGGACCACTGGTCTGACCCAGTATGGTTACTCTTATGTTCTTATGTCCTAACAATAAGTTGTAAAAAAATAAATAAAAACAATAGTTCTGGTCTTTTCCAGCTGGTGGAACTCTGGTTTGGTTCCTGAGCTATGTGATCCTTGCAAGTCTATTATACTACTAGAACTCGCAGTGCTACTCCAAAAGGCTTTTTCACTATCACATGTAGCAAGGCTGCTGCCAGATTTTGGACCACTTCTGTAGAACATTAGCTCATGGCTACGGAGATGCAGAGAGGTGTCATTAATGCAGGAGAAACCCCCAGTCTTATCAACAGTACTTCAAAGGTAATCAAGGACCAGGGGTGTTTCCTTGATGAAGACGGTGGTGCATGCAGGGCTGTAATTAGCTATGCACGGCCTCACAGGGCACAGGGGAAGCTGGGTTGCCAAAATTATGTCCTGTCCATTGGCGTCCCTTGTCGGTGCAGCACAAGTGGACGGGGCTTGAGCACAAGGGACATGTAGCACAGGACATGTTTCTGGCATACAATGCAAAAATGAATGAGGGATTTCTTTTGTGGAGATGAAGGTGAGCAGCAACTGCTAATTACAGGTACACAGACTACAGGGAGTTCAAGCTCAGGGTTTCTCTATATAACAAAAATCTCCAGTCTCTGATGTACTTAAGTCTGTGTAGAACATACAATTCACTCATGGTACATACTATCCCCCCCCCAAAAAAAAAACCCTTCAATAGTCCAAAGCATGACATGTCTCCTGTGACTGAACAACATAACAGAGCTACATATCCCTAGCAGTGCAGGCATGGGATGTAATCCAGTATTTGGATTTCTAAAAAGAAAACTGACAAAAACTATTTTGGCCTTTCCCTAATATCACCACTAGAGGGCGAGCTAATAGCTAAACATGGTGCTTTGGCTCTTCAGCCTACAGCACAATAACTTGTCCACAATTTTCACCACCAAGCACTGTGACTCAGCTGCATCTGACTGGCCAAGGATGGCCTAAATTTCAGTTCAAGAGAAAGGATTAAAAAAAAAGAAAAGAAAACTTTACATGAAAGGTATTCAGGGAGTGAGGGCTCAAACCTACTTTGGGAGAAAGGGCCTACAGTCCTTTTGTTGAAGGCATGTTCTAGGATATGAGCGCTCAGTACTTACATAGAACGCCTGTTCTCGGAGGGAGGGAGTGTCAGGTGGGCTCTGGTTGTACGTAGATAGTCTCTTGTTCACGCTTGAAGATTTGTTGACAGTGCTGGCGGCAGAAGGCTGGTCATCTTTATCAAATGGACTGCAAGAGAAAAAGCTAAATTTAACAACAGATTATAGTGGGGGAAAGGCAATTAGATTTGACTATGTCACACACAGACCTGTAATTCTGCTTTTGAGGAAATCCAGACCTGACCTGGAATTCCATAAATTCAACAGAGATAATTCAGGACTGAAATCAGCCTGCCTGTGAAAAAAAGGGCCAAATGGCAACTCCAGTGCTGTTAAATGTGTATATTTTTGATACTGTTTCACAGTAGTTCTATTATTAGGTTTCAATTTACTGTTTTCAAGTTCACCTCATTTATTCTATTTATATTTATGTTTATACTTGATTATTTTACTATTGTTATGCTGTTAACAAAACTATAAGATTTATATTAAACTGTACCTGCTGTAAACTGCCTTGGATGAATCTCTTCATAAAGGCGGTCAATAAAGCCCAATAAATAAACTCTAGAGCAGGTGAGAAACACAGGATGCTCCTCTGTCACACTAGACTGGTCTGAGTTCAGTAGGTCTAGTTCCTTGCAAGTCACTTGACATTACCAGACCTCTCTACTTGTTGCAGAGACACTGCAGGCAGCAGCTTCTTAAATGCCAGAAATAAACAGCTCTCACATCGATCCAAAGCGCTCTGCTTTTACGTGCTCTTTATTAAAACTGCTGTAATAAAATCAGAGCAGTATCCATCACAATTTTGTGTCCCTATGATACTTCAGAAAGCATCATGCAGCAGCATTGGCTGTGGCACTCACTCTGCCACCTTTGTAACTGCAGAGTACAGCATAGGATGGGAGATTATCTCATGCTAAGTTTGTGCCTCCTGTGCAGTTCAATCTATTCACTTGTCTCAAAGCTCCAGTGCATCACACCTCTGCCAATTCCTACCTCTGGGACAAGCAACTGACTGCTGTATCAGCAAGACAGCCCTTCCTACAGGTACACCCCAAATCCTGCAGTGCAAACGCAGCTCGATCAGTACTTACTTCCAGTTCACCTCCAGGCTCAGTTTGATGGTCCCCAAGTCATTGATATCCACAGCAACCACCTGAGGCAAAGCAGCAAACAGGTCCTTGGTCTCACAGGAGACACTGCCCACCACCACATGGTTGGCCAGGCTCTTCAGCTCCGTTACCTGCAGGGAGGCAGAAGCAGGACAGCAAGAAAGAATTCAGAGCTCAGCAAAGCAAATGGACTACCAGCAATGCTCTTCAAGTTTGAAGGTTCAGTCCTGCAACTGACTCGCTCTCTAGGACCTTTAGCAAATCTCTTCACATTTGAGCATTTCAGTTTCTAGAACTGTAATTGGAATAACAGCACCATCGTTCATATCTGGTTCTCAATGTCTCACCCTAAACAAGTCTGGCTTTCAGGTTACATCAATGCAAACAAATTAATTTGGTTCACAGACCAAAAGTAAGCAAAGTGGAGCAATGAACATTCACTATGGATATCCTGAAACACAGACTTGCTTAAGGTTTTTGAACATTAGGTTAAAAGAACCATTCATGGCCTTAAGGCATGCAATTTTTTCATGAAGTGAGACATGACGTGAGTGCCCTGCTGTTCTTCTTGAATGAAGAACTTCTACAACTTCTGAAAGGCGGTATCTCAAATAGAAGCCAGCAAAGCAGCTGTTATGTCAGTTCATCTCATATTTTATCTGTTTCACATCAAGTGTGCTTACCACACTTTTGTTTTCAGATGATTGCTTGTCCTATTTGAAAGGTTACAAGAGAAGAACACTCATCTTGATCCAGGTAAACTTCCCCGACACCAAGGACACATCAGTACAGCACACATTAAAGGAGCAACTGTATAAGGAGGTGCCTAACTGAGAAGTCCATAACAGTGCTTATTTTATACAAGATAACATAGGTGCTTATGTGCCTTTGGCTCCCAGAACCAGTCCCAGCAGCACACAAATGCCAGGCACAAATATACACGTGCTCTAGAAAAGATGAAGAGATATGCCACTGAGGTCATTTATTTTTTTTCCACTTGAAATCTGTATTAAATTCCAGGATAACAAATAGATGGAACACACCTTAGCATATAACATATCAAAAATAAGTTGCCCAATAGATCACTGTAAGCCAGGTGTTCAAGCGAATATAACAAGTGATAAGTAATACCCACTGCCTCCCACCCCCGGCCCACCCTCCCTTCCTTCACAACTTCTTGCTGTATACAAATCACACTGAACTGAGCCAAGAGAAGAGAAAAAAGGAAAAGGATATAAGGGTATACAGCCTAAAGAAAAATGTTTTATTGTGTTGACATTGTAATGTAGTGTTTGAATATTTTTACTGCTGTAGCTGTCTTAAGTTTGAGTTGTTCTTGCTGTATATTGCCTTGAGTGAATTCCTTCAAAAATGCAGTAAATAAATCCTAAGAAAGAAAGAAAAATAAAGAAAAGAAAAAGCCTTACACTGTATGCTGTTAGCTGTGTAGAAGGCCCCAACATTTCTTATGAGCATGCAGCTTGTCTGCCCTAATGGCAGTTAAGTTTCTCCATCAAAAGCACAAAGCTTTTTGCTTCTATAGATGAATGCTTTCCACGTTTCCATTCAGAGGCTATGAGGCTCCCAGCAGCAATAAAACAATTTGCCAGAATCTTCTGGTGCCACAGGGTAATTTTATGAAGGTTTTCCATGTACAAAGGCTTTTTTCATACACATGGAAAGCCCTTTTATAAATTTATTTATTTAGATTTCACTCACACCTTTTTCAGTAGTAGCTCAAGGAGAGTTACATTCAGGTACACTGGATATTTCTCTGTCCCAGGAGGGCTTACAATCTAAGTCTGTACCTCAGGTAATGGAGGGTTAAGTGACTTGCCCAAGATCACAAGGAGGAGGAGCTGATGCGCAGAAGTGTTTCGCAGTAAGCTCAGCTCTTCTGCACATGCACCAGGCAAACCCAAGAGTGAAGCACACATTAGCCTTTAAATATACGTCTTTTCAATTTTTTTTTTCTTTTTTTTTTTTTTTTTTACTTGGAAGGCTTATATTTAAGCACAGAAAACGGGTGTCAATGTGTGCTTTCACTTTTGGGTTTGCTCTGACTCGCACACATTCGTCTCTCACTACCAGCGCTTAGGAACTTGACCAGGCTTCCTTCTGCTTCCAAATTAAATAAAAACTAGCAAATTTTGAAGAATGAAGAGAGGATTTCTCACAATTCTAACACCCTTATGCCTGCTCCAAGCTGGCGTAAGGTTTTCGGCAGTAAGGGCAGCTTTGTTTTGTAGGTTGTTCTCTGAGCATTGGGAGGGAATAGGAAATGACCTCATTAACATCCGTTTGACTACATTTGCATGCTATTTGCGTTAATCCTTGGCATGCATATCGCCTCCTACACTAAAGCCCTCTGAGCATTTTGCAGTCATTAACGCTGGTGCAGGTCCGGCACTAGTCACCTCTAGCTTTAGCATTACCATTAGACTGTGAGCCCATTAGAGACAGAGAAAGTACCTTACTCTAGACACCCTGTTATTTTATTGTTTATTTGGATTTTATAAAATTACCCTCTACAATGGCAATTAAAAAAGGAGCATCTCCAATGCCATGCAGTGAGAGCTTATTCTATAATAGTATCTAGGCACCCAGATATGGTTCTAAAATACTAGCGTAACCCAGTATTGGCGCACCTTACATATACATGTGCACAGTTACACCAGCCATAGACCTAGCATATCTGTGAGCACCTGTGTTGCTGTATTCTGTAAACTGTATATAACTGGGAGTCCCACCCACACTCCACTCACATGCATGCCCCCCCTCTTTCAATAGTGCACTATGGGTGTCTTTTACTAAGGCACGCTAATGCTTTTAGTGCGCGCTAACATTTAGGGCATGCTAAACATTAGAGACAATATGGATATCTCTAACATTTAAAGCGCCCTAAATACACTAGTGCACCTTAGTATATGAGGCCATATATCACTTAAGCATGCCCCTATTGAATAATGCTTAGGGTGCTTAGGCATCTTAGTGTCGATTTTCTCTGCAAGTACCCATAAGCGCCTAGTTATAGAATTTCCCTATATGTGTGCACCTGCATATTTTATAAAACTACATGGCCATCTCTGGGAAAAGGTGACTAAAGTAGCGGATCCAAAATGTTGCGAATGTCAGACTGCTTATGGAATCAGACCACTACCATGCAGATGACCCAAAACAATGAAAGTGTCAATGGTACAGAAATAACATTAATAATGATTTTCATCAAACTTGACACTGGCTGAGTTTTGGCAAAATGGCCTGCATCAGGAGGAGTTTTATTTCTCTCCACAAACTATAGCCCCAGGAATGCCTACACGCAAATCATTTCAAATCAGGCTGTCTTTCCATGTGCCCTGTTTTTAAATGTGCATTTGTCACAATTTCACACAACATTTCTGCATGTAAAACTGATTTTAAATGGAAAAAAAAGCTTTATAAAGTTATAGCTTCTATTCTATCCGGCAGCACATGACCACATATAGGGAGGCAAAAGGATTGCTCTCTATCTCCACCTGCTGGTAGATGGACACAACCCACCAGTCTATGGATTGATCAGCTTGATGATATGGAAAAAGGTTTTACCTTTATAGAAAGGAACTCTGTGATGAGAGGCAGGAATACCATCTCCTCGCTGTCCCACACCTGTTTGCTATTCACCTCTATGCGACCTTTCAGTTTCCAGCGCTGACGGCCATATTTCATGAAAATCTTTTGGGGGTGGACAAGTTGGGGTAAGGTAAATGAAAAAGCAGAAGAGATACATCATTAATGCCAGATACCTCAGTCCCAGATCCTGGAGACTAAAACAATTTCCCCCTCCCCCTTCTTGATGGCCATCATCCCCTATACATTAAAATCTGCATATGATTTTGCTATCAGAATGTCAGCTGGAGAAAACATGGCCACATTTGGTGATTTTGTAAAAACAAATTTTCCATTGACAAGGAGGATTGAGCCAGGCTTACAAGTGACAGTCATCATGTGATATTGCTGGGACAGAACTGCTCTCCAGTACTCAAAACTTTCATGTAAAGCTCCAAGCATATGCAGCCTACCTACAGCAGTCTCCCCCACTCTTCAATTTTTTTCCAGGAAGCAAAACAAGTACTCCTAGGTTTCTTTGACACCGTTTTCACCACATTTAACATTTTCACATAAATGATAGAAAAATCCAGAACCTTGCATCCAAACCAAAGTTTCAGCGTGCTTGTCTGACATTGCTGTCTGGATGTCTCAACGCCACCTGAAATAAAACATGACCAAAACCGAGCTTCTCATTTTTCCCCCCAAACCCAACTCCCCACATTTTCTATTTCTGTTGATGGCTCTCTCATTCTCCCTGTCTCCTCAGCTCGAAACCTTGGGGTCATCTTTGACTCTTCTCTCTCCTTCTCTGCTCATATCCAGCAGATCGCCAAGACCTGTCGTTTCTTTCTTTACAACATCCGTAAAATAAGTACATAAGTACATAAGTAGTGCCATACTGGGAAAGACCAAAGGTCCATCTAGCCCAGCATCCTGTCACCGACAGTGGCCAATCCAGGTCAAGGGCACCTGGCACGCTCCCCAAACGTAAAAACATTCCAGACAAGTTATACCTAAAAATGCGGAATTTTTCCAAGTCCATTTAATAGCGGTCTATGGACTTGTCCTTTAGGAATCTATCTAACCCCTTTTTAAACTCCGTCAAGCTAACCGCCCGTACCACGTTCTCCGGCAATGAATTCCAGAGTCTAATTACACGTTGGGTGAAGAAAAATTTTCTCCGATTCGTTTTAAATTTACCACACTGTAGCTTCAACTCATGCCCTCTAGTCCTAGTATTTTTGGATAGCGTGAACAGTCGCTTCACATCCACCCGATCCATTCCACTCATTATTTTATACACTTCTATCATATCTCCCCTCAGCCGTCTCTTCTCCAAGCTGAAAAGCCCTAGCCTTCTCAGCCTCTCTTCATAGGAAAGTCGTCCCATCCCCACTATCATTTTCGTCGCCCTTCGCTGTACCTTTTCCAATTCTACTATATCTTTTTTGAGATACGGAGACCAGTACTGAACACAATACTCCAGGTGCGGTCGCACCATGGAGCGATACAACGGCATTATAACATCCGCACACCTGGACTCCATACCCTTCCTAATAACACCCAACATTCTATTCGCTTTCCTAGCCGCAGCAGCACACTGAGCAGAAGGTTTCAGCGTATCATCGACGACGACACCCAAATCCGCCCCTTTGTTTCCGAGCACTCTACCAAAACCCTCATCCACACCCTTGTCACCTCTCGTTTAGACTACTGCAATCTGCTTCTTGCTGGCCTCCCACTTAGTCACCTCTCCCCTCTCCAGTCGGTTCAAAACTCTGCTGCCCGTCTCGTCTTCTGCCAGGGTCGCTTTACCCATACTACCCCTCTCCTCAAGTCGCTTCACTGGCTCCCTATCCGTTTTCGCATCCTGTTCAAACTTCTTCTACTAACCTATAAATGTACTCATTCTGCTGCTCCCCAGTATCTCTCCACACTCGTCCTTCCCTACACCCATTCCCGTGCACTCCGCTCCATGGATAAATCCTTCTTATCCGTTCCCTTCTCCACTACTGCCAACTCCAGACTTCACGCCTTCTGTCTCGCTGCACCCTACGCCTGGAATAAACTTCCTGAGCCCCTACGTCTTGCCCCATCCTTGGCCACCTTTAAATCTAGACTGAAAGCCCACCTCTTTAACATTGCTTTTGACTCGTAACCACTTGTAACCACTTGCCTCCACCTACCCTCCTCTCTTCCTTCCTGTACACATTAATTGATTTTGATTTGCTTACTTTATTTTTGTCTATTAGATCGTAAGCTCTTTGAGCAGGGACTGTCTTTCTTCTATGTTTGTGCAGCGCTGCGTATGCCTTGTAGCGCTATAGAAATGCTAAATAGTAGTAGTAGTTCAGTGGAGACCATCCACTCAAAGCACATTCATCTGCATAATGCCCTACTCATAATATACTGGTATTGGTTACAGTAGCAGATGAGTCCTCATCAACATCTTTCCAGATCCATAAGCACACTCATTCCTTTCTTCAGAAGGTATCCATAGATAAGACTTAAGAGTCATCATACTCCTCGTCTTATTCCTATGCAGAGACCATCCTCTTCAGATCCTATTGTTTCCTTAATATCTTGTTCAAGATCCGGTTCATTCCCTTCCTCCATCCTCTCCAGATTCACTTCCGACTAACATGGAGAGCCTACTAAATTCTAGCTACCTTCTACAGAATGGGAAGAGAAAAGATCTACATGACTTCACTACCACCTTCTGAAGTCACCACCACAAAGGAACGAGTCCTCATACAAGGACATTTCATACTCAAAGTTAGTAAAATATCCCCCTTCAGCAGAACATGGTGTCCACATCAGACATCTTTAGTCTCTTAAGTATATAGGAGGCCACAGTCGTTGTTCAATACATGGTATGCTTAAGGACCAACAATTCCACATGCAGCAAAATCCACTCTGTACAGCTCGCCTCTAAACAGTTGGATAAGATTCATCTCCAGGTTTCAATAAAGTCCAGTTATCTTACTCTTTAGCTGATATAGAAGCAGCAAGTAGAAACCCAAAAATTCTAGAAATTTTTCGAACACTCTTCATGAAAAAGCTGCTAGACTGATCAACCAACTTCAAGAAGAAAACATTCCAAGGTATCACTGTTCTCAAAATGTGTTCCCAATAAAACAGTTAACAGTCCAACATTCATGGAAGAGATTCAATCTCACAGTTTCCAACTGTTTAATACAGATAAGTAATAAAAAATTAACTTACTGCATTGAAGATCATTGAAACAAGAGTGGCAAGTACAGCGTCTGAATTATTTCTTCTGATAACTGCACGACTTCCAAGGGAGTGAATGCAGGTAGATACTGAACTGATGAACATCAAATTGTTGAATGTAGAGCTGGTGGAAAGACAATAGGCTTGTGGAGATGGCGAGGGGAAGAGGAAGCTGAGCCAAGATGGAGATTTTCTCACTAAGATCAGGGCCGCAAAATTCCTGAGAACCCAGCATCCAAGGGGGGCCTGCCTGGCGCTGGCATGGCTCTCCTGCTCCTGTGCACCGCAGAGCAGAGTTATCATGCTATCGCATTAACTCTGCTCTGCCGGCCAAAAACCCTTCTTCCTGTCGCGTCCCGCCTCTTGAGTGAAGTACTTCCTGTTTGGACACAGCAGGAAGAAAAACCTGTGCAGCAAAGCGGAGCAGGAAAAAAGAGAAGTAAGCAGGCCTGGAGAGGGAGTCGGGCCCGGGAGTGTTTGCCCCAGGTCCAGCTTTGTCTCTCAGTGGCCCTGACTAGGGGTTGGGATGGAGAGGCCTACTCACAGAGGTACAGGCTCTGGAATTGACCAATAGGGTCAAAGGTTACACCTGGCTGAGGTATGACCTGGATTGGCCACTGTCAGAGACAGGGTGCTGGGCTAGATGGACCTTTGGTCTGTCCCAGTGTGGCGATGCTTATGTCTATGTCCTATGAGCAAAAGAAAGAGTCCCATGCAACATTTAACCTACAAGTGTAAAGTTTATAGGGCCAATCAAAAAGTATTTTACATTAGCTGTAGGCTGTCAAAAACCAAGCTGAAGGTATACATGCATACACATAGATGTAGGGCAGAAAACAAGGAGCTATGCAAGAGTAGCTGCTCACCAGCTTTATATAGTACAATACGTGCACACTATCTTTCACAAGGTGCAAGTTTTCTTACCAGCACTTTCTGCACACGCTAAAGAGCAACTAGCTGGGACCGATGAACATGGTGCACATCTGATCAGGACTACTTATAACTCCTTTGAAACCTCAGCTAAAATCTCTGCTTCCAACAATTATGGTATGATATCTAGCATGACTGCATACTCCAGTCTTGTAAGGACAACCACTCCAAGTTAGCAGATGCTCCTTGTACTGAAGTCTCGCTCTTCAGAGAGAAAGTGAAAAATGGACATGCTGAAGAGTGGGACAATGATTTTTAATCATCTCCCAGCAGTTCAACCCACCATATCAACCACCTCTGCTAGGTGCACTTTTTCTATCCAGTACAGACAGGGTTATTTCCACAAGAGATCCGATTACCAATCAAAGTAGAGTAGCCCCAAAGGTTAGGCAAAGAGACGCCTCAACCTAACAGCCTTCTTTTTGACTATACTACTCAAACCCAGTCTCTTCAAAACATTCATCCTGCCATATCTGTGAGGGCCAGGGTTAAGTTTTTCTATCAGCTTTGCAGAATATCACCACAGATTCATGGGTCCTTTCCATTATTTGGTATGGGTATTGCCTGAGATTTACCAGTTGTCCCCAGACCAAAACTCCTAGTTACTTATGTTACAAAGGGAGGTTTATCTACTTCTCCAAGCCAATGCCAAAGAGGGAGAATCAAGTATTTCTACTCAAGATACTTTCTCATTCTGAAAGATCAGGGGTTTGCGTTCTACACTCACTCAATCTAAGGGATCTCAACCAATATCCACTCGAAGAGAAATTCCAAAACGATCTGTATTCTTTCTCTACTCAGAAAAGACTAGATGTGTACCCTGGATTTCAAGGATGCATATACACTTATTCCAATCCATCCTTTTCAGAAAAAGTACCTTAGCTTTTCCCTTCCATCTAATCATTTCTAGTACAGTGTCCTCCCTTTCAGACTTTCCTTTTAGCACTCAGGATGTTTTTCAACTGCCTTGTATCAGTGGTGCACCTTCACAAAACAAGGCCTTCTAGTGTTTCCATACCTGGATGACTGGCTTCTAATAACTCATTCAGAGTCAAAGCCCTTAAAATTCTTCTAAAGAAAATAATCCAACTTTTACAGTCTCTAGGATTTCTTAACTTTCAGAAGTCTATACTTTGTCAAGCCAACATAATTTCTTTTATTTATTTATTTATTTTATTTGTAGCATTTGTATCCCACATTTTCCCACCATTTTGCAGGCTCAATGTGGCTTACATTTGCCGTAATGGCGGTTGCCATTTCTGGGTAACAGAATCATAAATGGTATTGCGTTAAGGTGCATACATACATGGAACATAATATATATGGAACAGATCATGGTATATATATATACCATGTGTATACATGCATGGTAAAGAAGAGTACATTATGGTATTGATTGAAGGTTCCTGAGTAATAAATTGGATTGTAATATACATTAGGACTATAGAGAGATCCTATTTGACATAGGTTTAAAGTGGTAGTGCTTGATCATTAATAGCAGAGTGTTTAATCAGTCTTGCGATAAAAGTTCGGTTTTGTATAGGTCATGTTTAATGTTATTATTTAGTATTTAAGATGAGTGTTTATGGTATGCCTTCTTGAAAAGATCTGTTTTATAGGACTTGTCTTGGGTTCTACACAAGCCAGTGCTTCTCTTCTAGAAGACAAGATCCAAGTACTCATGGTCCTATGTTCAAGCTAAACTCTAAAAACCCAACAAAGGAAAACAGCACACTAAAATATCCAAAACAAGAATCCCCCCAAAAATGGACTCACTCAATACTGTAATACAAATTGCACACCTTTCCACCTCCATCCATATTCCAGTGTTAAGTGAAGTGAATAAGATGTGCTGATCCTCAGATTCTTAGTAACACAGGCATATGCCCATAAAGGAGTATAATTCAAAGCAGCTGACTTCAACCGCTGCACCTCCATAAACAAACATCAAAGGGTCTTACACGTCTTAATGTGCTTTGCGCAAACAGCTAAATAAAGGAATCACAATGACAGTTTCAATTCTCTAAAAGATGTCCCCACAAATTTCTGCTTGTGAAGCATTAAGAAGAAACTTGAACTCCACAGTATACAAAAAAACAATGTAAATGGAAGATCACTTATTTGGGAGGGACACACGAAATGCTGTCCTGAGGGCAGTCTTCAAGTCAAGCTCTGTCCTTCTGAACTGAAAACTCTTACATCTGGCTCCATAGGCTGTTCTAATGACTAAGATAAAGGACAGTACGGACCATCTAGTCTGCTTGGTAAGGTGGCTAGAGTTGTACCTGTTGCTCCATGCAGGTTACGCTCCTAAAGCTTAGGGCTGCTAAGCTTAGGAATCACCCACTTGTATGCCTAACTCAGTCCTGCTGATGGAAGAAGCAATGTTACTCACCTGTAGCAGATGTTTTCCCGCAGACAGCAAGAATGATAGGGCGCACAATCCCACCCACCTCTCCAAGAGGTGCCTTGTTTTTTTGTGTTTTGGAACTAACTGAAAAGTGGATGAGACCCCTGCGCACAGGAAGGGCTGTGCATGACAGAACTTCGCACTAAAAGTTCTGGAGTCTGGGAGAGCAGCTGTCTCAGCGCTGTCAGATCAGACCACCCACTCCTGTGCCTTATCCATCTACAGAAAATACTCATTGCAGGTGAGCAATGTTGCTTTCCTTTTCCCTGGTGCAACTACTACTTCTTTGGAGTTTTAAAGGGTAGATCTTACTTGGACAGATTTCTATAAAGGGGCACCTATATTTAGGTGCCAAGGTGGAGCCTATCTGGATCCTATACTATAAAGGAAAGTAGGTGCCTACTTTCCTCTACAGAATACTAGCTTAGCAGTGCAAATATGCAAACCACCTACACAAATCACAGAGCTCATGTAAACGTTCATAACTGCACTCTGCCCACATGTACCCCCACCTTCAAACTATGTGCCATCACATTTAGGTGCCATTTTACAGAATAGTGCATAGCCAGAATACTGGCATTTAGCATACATGTGTGCACACATACAAGTGTAAATGCTGGCATTCTGGTCATTTACACGCATTCTTGGTGCCTAAATATTGGTGCCCTCTTTACCCACAGCGCTATCGCAGGAAGATGGAACATTTTAATGAAAATCAGAATATTGGGGAATAGCCATGTTTTTGGTAGCATTTTCCAAGCCAGGGTACTTGCAATCTTTCTCCTATCTCATGCCAGGTTCAGCAATCCACACACACACCCCCAGCAAATGCCTGACTCCACCAGTGTCCGGTGTCTTATAAACGCTTACCTCATACTGGTCACCAGCACAAAGCCTGGCAAAGCCAGCAAGTCCTGAAAGAGACAGAAGCACAGTCATTACATGTCAGAGGCAAAAGATGTCTGTGTTAGAGAGACTGGAGAATATGAGTCATTACATCATAAGAGTATGTCTGCTTTTAAAGGGGGAAGTCATGGCTTTACCTTACTGGTTTGGTAAAAGCTTTCTTAAATTGCATTAATACCTGTAACCAACAAAGAACCCAAGGCACATTCTACAGATTACAGCTAAAGGTAGACAGTGCAGTCATCAGATGCCCTAACTTAGCTGTTTTCAGGGTATTCACACTGAACATGCATAAGATGCTTTTACAGGAATTATCTCCATTATATGCAGATACATCTCATACAGACAATTCATGCAAATATCCTGAAAACCCTTTGGCTTGCAGTACCCAAAGGTTAGAGTTGTCTACCCTTGGGGTTAACAGCTTAGAATTACAAATCAAGAAAACTTCTGAGGCAGAAGTCTAAATTCAGTACTGCCACTAATTCTGTGTGCACACTCCTGGCCAACCAGTACTGAGTAAAACAGACGTGGTTAAATTTTCACAAGGTTTATCTAGTTAACTACAGCAGAAATTAGCACAGCTAACTAATAAACCTGCCCCAGGACCACTTCAAGAGTGGCCCTTCTATGAATGACTGGCTAAATTTGTAGACCCTATGGATTCAAGAGAATAAATTAGCTGTTTAGCAGGGTGAAATTATCAAAAGTAGAGGTTTTAACAGACTAACTGGCCAAGTTTAACCCTGTGATCCTAGTAGCATTAATAACAGACTTACTGTATTGTCAAGTCTATAAGTTGATGGCAGTTTTAGGACTAAAAATGGCCAAAATGTTATGATTGTATAAATTGAGCCTAGGTCCCACATTGCTCATTCTCTCTCCCTCCCCTCCACCTACAGGCACAACACTGCCCCCTCTCTCCCTCTTTTCCAGCATCTCCCCTGCCTTTCCCAACCCCCCCCCCCCCTCCCATAGCCCACAGCTTCACAGATTTCAACAGAGTCAGAACAGACAAAACCAGAATGAAACTGCTAAATCATCAGATTTCAGTATGTGAAGATTTATCCCTCACTGATAAACTTTCTCTCTCCCTCTAAACTTTGGCAAGTTCAAGAAAGCAAAACGTATTTTCACAAATCACAAACCCTTCCTATCAAAGGAGAATGTTTATTCAGGAATCAGCACTTCTCAGCACCCACACTCCTGTTTTATTTTTTTAATTAAAAAAAAAAGGCAATCGTAATTTCACTCACCAACTCTTTCAACACCGGCTCAGCTAAAATTCCTGTTTGAACCCACTGCATGATACATCAGCTTTTAGCAGTCTCTAGGTCACTTGATAATTATGCACACTTCCCTGCAGACATGCCCTCATTTCAGTGTACATGCTTGGAACAAACAACCAGCCAAAATATTTACAGATTTTAAACAATCACTACTATTTATTTTTATAACTTACCAGTATTACTTGCACACCGCCCTCACACCTGTTCTCTAATTTGAATACTGTTCAAGCTCACCCAGTATTTGAAGTTCTTCCCACACCAGGGAACTTTCAAGCAACTTCAACACAGCCAGAGTCTGTTCACTATACTTGTATGAAGCTAGCAGCAAGTGTGCTATGGGACCGATGAGAATGAACAGAAGAACAGGAACCCTTGAGTCTCACAGACAAACTAGGTTCCGGAATGTGTCCATATCTTCCCTTGGACACATTCCGGAACCTAGTACAATCCACTGTACTCACACACGCTGATTACTGCAACAGTGTTTTTTTAGGTTGTAAGTCCCTAATATTGAAAAAGCTCCAGACTTCCCAAAACACGGCAGCCAGACTTATTTTTGGCAAGTCAAGATTCGATAGCCCAACACCTCTTTGAAAGAAGCTTCACTGGCTCCCCATCAGAGAAAGAATTAATTTTAAAGTCCACACAATGATTTACAAGATATTACACGGAGAAGCCCCCACCTAAATGAATCACCTTATTGACCTCCCAACCAGGAACAGCTTGACGTCTTCCTGCACTTACCTTAATCTGCACCTCCCCAGCTACAAAGGTATCAAGTACAAATTCTTCTACACATCCAATTTTTCCTTTTCAGGTAGCCAGCTTTGGAATGCTTTACCAAGATCCATCCGTACAATCAACGGCCTTTTGCCCTTCAGAAAAGCACTGAAGACCCATCTCTTCAAGATAGCCTACCCTAACGATTCAACCTAACCAAAGCCTGACCACATGATTCTTACCAACAATTGTTATACATTGACCATGTTTCTCCATTATCCTTATTGCTATCCCATACCCATTACTCGCCATCTTCCTACGCCTACCTCCTTACACTCATTTCCTTCTGCACCCAATTCTCCTATGTTCAATTTACTTATCCGTTAACCCCATTAATATTGTGTTTACTACAAATTGCATATTCTTTTTTACGACTTTGTAATTGACACTCAAGGATGAAAGGGAGGAATATGTCAAAGTTGATAAAGATAAAGCGGGCTTGCTTAAGAAATATTTCTATTCTGTGTTCGCAGATGAAGGACCATGAGTGTCTGCCCCGCCCTCGCATCAAACGTGATGACGTCGAGGGCGGAGCACTGACACTCAACGAATCAAGGAAGCCCATTGGTTAATCTCTGTTTCCACTCCACAACGCACCCGTCATTCACATACTCCAAAAAACTCCAAGACAAAAAACTTCAGACAGCCCAAAATACGGCAGCCAGACTAATATTCGGCAAACCAAAATATGAGAGCGTGAAACCCCTGCGGGAAAAACTACACTGGCTCCCACTAAAGGAACACATCACATTCAAACTTTGCACCCTAGTCCACAAAATCATCCATGGTAACGTCCCAGCCTACATGTCAGACCTGATAGATCTACCACCCAGGAATGCAAAAAGATCCTCTCGCACATTCCTTAATCTTCATCCTCCCAAGTGCAAGGGTCTGAAATACAAATCAATGCATGCATCTACCTTTTCCTATACGAGCACGCAGCTCTGGAACGCGTTGCCACGTAACCTGAAAACGGTCTATGAACTGACCAATTTCCGCAAACTATTGAAAACCTCTCTCTTCGACAAGATATATCACAAAGATCAACATGTGTAACGGTATAATCTAACGTGTAACTGTACAATCTTTAAAACTTCCAGACTGTCTTATAAAGTCTTACAATATCTTTCTGCTTTGACACTTTCATGTATTTCTCCACCATGTAACACAAAACCCTCTGTAAACCAAATGTATCTTCACTGCTATTTCCAGTATCCATGACGAATTGTAAGCCACATTGAGCCTGCAAAGAGGTGGGATAATGTGGGATACAAATGCCATAAATAAATAAATAAATAAATACACTCAAAACCAAACAAAATATCGCCACTGCACCCCGTCCCCCCCGCCCACAGTCCCCCTTCACCCACTCTCCCGCAGCCGCTCGCTCACCGTTCCGCCGCACCCCCTCTCCTCTCCGACTCTGGCCATGCAGCAGGACGATTACTAGACACGAGTGGAAGTGACCCAATCAACTACAATGTAAGCAAGGAAGCCCATTGGTTAATCTCTGTTTCCACTCCCCAACACAGCCGTCATTCCCATACACTCAAAACCAAGCACACCTAGGAGCTGCTAATCCACATTGTCGTTTTTTTTTTTTCTTCTTCCATCTGAAACACGTCTAAAGCTGTTTCTACTGGATAAACTGCGCCTTAACAGGTAAAAGACAAAAGGTTTTTCTTTTTGGTTTCTTACTGCACACCTTTTTAATTTATTTGAAAGCTACCCATCTGTACATATGAATATCATGAAATCTAAATTAAATATCACTAAAAAAAGCTTTAAACATTATTCTACCTGGTAGAAACAGCAATTTTAAACTCTGTATTTTCAGATCATTTGTCAACAATACAATGTTTATCCAGGTAAGTGCCCATGGCTGCGTCAGCCCCGCCGTTGCCTGTCAATGTGTGTCACTGAAAGAGTATGAGGGAGCGCCATCTGCCTGTGGGTCAGGACAGGACTTAGCTGCTGGACGCCAGAAGCAGTGTCTCCTTAGGTTGACAGCAAATAGCAACACCCCCCACCAAGCAGGGAGGGGACAGGACCGTGGAACTGGGAGGGAGGGGGAGGGACCCTTGAACTGGTAAGGGGACCCTGGACCTGGGAGGGGGACTATGGAACTGGGAGGGAGGGAAGGTGACCCTGGAACTGGGAGGGTGGGGACCCTGAAACTCTGAGGGAGGGTGGGGGGGGGACCCTGAAACTGGAAGGCACCCTGCAACTCGGAGGGAGGGGGGATGACCCTGGAACTCGGAGGGACGGAGGGAGGGATGGAGGGGGGGGGACCCTGGAACTGTGAGGGAGGAGGGAGGGGCCCCTGGCACACACTCTGATTATCACACACACACTCTCTCTCTCACGGACACACTCGCACCCAGTCTCTCTCACTCTCTCTCACACACACACACACTCGCACATTCACTCTCTCTCACACAGTCAATCTCACAAACACTCTCTCAAACATACACACTCCGAGAAAAACCTTGCTAGCGCCCGTTTTCATTTCTGTCAGAAACGGGCCTTTTTCACTAGTATTATATATATATATATATATATATATATATATTATCTAACACCCTGAATAGCCTACTGCTTCTGGTTAAAAACTACCTCCTTTCCCCCCCCTTTGTATACTCAAGGCAGGTTTTCTTTTAGTCGTTTTGCCTCTTTTCTCCTTTTTCTTCCAGCTCAGTCAGATTTGTTGCTGGGATTCTACCACCACATCCCTTCCTTTACAAATTCTCTTATTTTGAAGGACTCATCACCCCACTGTTCCTGAGGCTGGAACTCCGTATTGAACATTCATATATAGCTACCAGGCATCAGCCTTTAATAACCATGACTCTCCTCTCATCCTCAGGGGCTGTCAGAGCTATCTACCCAAGCCAGATTTTAAAGCAACTGGGTATGGGCTTATTCTTCTATTTAATATCTTCAAATAATCACATCAGGATATTTATAAGCCATAAAAGTGTGTACACAGTATAATAGGTCATAGATGGATCATTAACACCCTGGCAAAAGCTCCATCTCTGGCCGCCTTCAAATCTGAATGTGGAGTACCACAAGGATCACCACTCTCACCAACCCATTTCAATCTAATGATGACACCTTTAGCCAAGTCTCTATCCAACCAAGGACTCATCTATGCAGACGATGTCACGATATACATCCCGTTCAAACAAGACATAACCGAAGTCACAAATGAAATCACACACAGCCTCCAAATAATGATCTCATGGGCGGACGCATTCCAACTAAAGCTAAACGCAGAAAAAACACAATGTCTCATCCTGTCCTCACCATACAATACAAACAAACCCAATACCATAAACACCTCAGACTACACACTTCCGGTCTCAAACAGCCTGAAAATACTGGGAGTCACTATTGACCGTAATCTCACACTTGAAGACCATGCGAAAAATACAGCAAAGAAAATGTTCTACTCAATGTGGAAACGTAAAAGAATCAAACCTTTCTTCCCAAGAGAAATATTCCGCAGCCTAGTACAATCAATGGTACTAAGTTACCTAGACTACTGCAATGCCATATACGCCGGATGCAAGGAACAAATCATTAAGAAGCTTCAAACCGCACAAAACACAGCAGCCAGACTCATATTTGGGAAAGCGAAATACGAAAGCGCCAAACCCCTAAGAGAAAAACTACACTGGCTCCCACTAAAAGAACGAATTGCGTTCAAAGTTTGCACCCTGGTCCACAAAATCGTCCATGGGGAAGCCCCGACCTACATGTCGGACCTCATAGACTTACCTATTAGGAACGCAAAAAGATCATCACGAACATTCCTCAATCTCCACTACCCTAACTGTAAAGGGCTAAAATATAAATCCACATACGCGACTAGCTTCTCATACATCTGCACGCAACTAAGGAATGCATTACCGAAGACCACAAAGAAAACGAAAGACCTAACCATCTTCCGAAGGCTACTGAAAACAGATCTTTTCAAGAAGGCATACAACAAACATCCATCTTAAATACTACACAACAACATTATACACGATCCTTACAAAACCGAACTTTAATAGCATGACTGATTAACCTCTTTGCTTTCAATTATCAAGCACTACCACCATAAACCTTATGTCGAATAGGATCTCTATATAGGCGAAAACCTAATGTATGTGACAATATAATTTATTACTCAGGAACCTTAAGCATTACCATAATGTATTCTTCTTCACCATGTATGTATACACATGGTATAAATATATTCTATGATCTGTCCCATATATATCATATTCCATGTATGTTACCATGTATGTACAGTATGTACCATAACACAAGTTACTTCTGTTACCCGGAAATGGCAACCGCCATTACGGCAAATGTAAGCCACATTGAGCCTGCAAATTGGTGGGAAAATGTGGGATACAAATGCTACAAATAAATAAATAAATAAATAAAATCTAAGCTAAAGAGACCCTGGGATTGCGGGAGTTGAGATGCCCTCCCTATCAGTGAAAACTTTGGCATTCGCAGACAATATTCTGTTGACCTTGACACGCCCCTACAGGTCGTTGCCGTACCTCCTGGATACTATAGGAGAATTTAGCTTCTTTTCGGGGTTTTCCCTTAACCTACAGAAGTCAGTGGCGTTCCCAGTGCAGAGATCGATTAGGGAGACATGGGAGGGAGAGTTTCCCCTTACGTGGTCTACGGGGCCCTTAAAATATCTGGGAGTACTAATCCCTGCTGATTTATCTGATTTGTATGACGTGAATATTGAACCGCTTCGGCAAAGTACACGAAACACACTGCGGGGTTGGCACTCGCTCCCGTTGTCCCTCATGGGACAAATTGCACTATATAACATGATATTGGTGCCTAAGTAGACTTATGTGCTACAAATGGTGCCGCTGTGCCTGTCGCAGAAGGACGACCAGTGGGTAACACGGTTGTTAGCGAGGTTCATATGGCAGGGTAAGAAATCGCGTATGCGAGCGTCTCAGCTCTTTTTACTGAGATCGGGGGTGGGGTTGGGGCTGCTGAGTATCAGACTCCTTTCGATTGCCAGTAACATGCGTCACCTCACGGATTGGTTCCGGGGATCGTCTTACTTCTCATGTATTGGGGCTGAGACGAAGCTGTTTGCCCCGGAGCACTTTAGTGCCTGGTTGCACGCGGCGCCGGGGAAACTGCGGACACCTCCGGCTTTTGCACCAATACTTATGCCTCTGAGGAAAGCTTGGAGGTGGGCCTATAAGTTTTATGGCTTATCCGCGGAATCCTCTCTGCTGTTGCCAATCCAGGGTAACAGAGACTTCATGCCGGGTACCACTTCGGCAGATTTTGCCATGTAGGGCACAAAAAACTTACAGTATTTATACCAGCTATTTAATGAGGATGGCACACTAAAATCTCAGGTGGAACTGCAGTTGGAGTATGGGGTTGAGGGACTAAATTTCTTTTCTATGTTCCAGCTGCGCCATTATCTGAGATCCCTGCCGGCCTCCACTATGACAGCGCAGGTGTGGGAACAATTAGTTACCATATTGGGGTTGGACGCACAATTAAGGGTCCCTCTCAAATACTATCATGCTTCCCTGCGGGAACATCTGGGTGAGGTGGAATATGGTAAATTAACTGGAATAAAGAGCTAGCGACAAACCTCCAAGATGGAAACGGTAAAGGTTTGTCTCTTGGGAACCCAAAGACTGACGGAGAATGTGACGTTGCAAGAAACACATTATAAATTTTTGATGAGGATGTACATTTCACCTCATAGAGCATATAGGGCATCAATGGGGACGGAAGATAGGTGTAAGAAGTGCGCCCAATCCCCAGCTGACCTAGGACATATGTTTTGCAGGTGCCCGAGGATCCTTGGGTTTTGGCGCCAGGTCTGTCAGCATGTGTCTGGGCTCTGGGGGGTTGTTTGGAAACCAACTCCATCTCAGCTATTTGAGGTGTTCAGAGTGTCCCCGTTTGCTCCTCGGGGCCTTAGATGTTTTTTGAAAAAAACAATCCTGGTTGGAAAGAAATCGATTCTTCAACAGTGGATAACCGGTGACCCGCCTACACTGCAACACTGGCGATCTAATATGATACACCTCGGCGCTTTGGAGCGTAGGGGAATAGAAGACCTATCCTCGCCACAAGGAGACAGGCTTTGCAAAGTCTGGTCCCCCTTCTGGGACTCATTGACTGCAGTAGCGCGTAGTAGAATTTTGAATTCTTAAGTGCGACATGGGGGGGGGGGGGGGGGGAAAGTAAAAATGTATTTGCACTGAGTTGTATTCTACCATCATGAGATGACTTTAGTGGTGTATGAAGCGTTTCTCCAAGGACAGCATTGTGTTTGTTTATTATTGCACCAATAAAAATATTTAAACATAAACAAAAAAAACAAAAAAAATCTAAGCTAAAAGCCCACCTTTTTGATGCTGCTTTTAACTCCTAACCTTTATTCACTTGTTCAGAACCCTTATTTTATCATCCTCACCTTAATATTCCCTTATCTCTTGTTTGTCCTGTTTGTCTGTCCTAATTAGGTTGTAAGCTCTGTCGAGCAGGGACTGTCTCTTCATGTTCAAGTTTACAGCGCTGCGTACGTCGAGTAGCGCTATAGAAATGATAAGTAGTAGTATTTTTTTAACCCAAACACAGCAACAACAATAACCAATCTCCCAGCAGTTCTGGTGTCTGCAATACGGGGGTGTCTTAGCACAAGTACAGCACTCTCAGCCACTATCCCCGCTTTATTCAAAATAAGCAGTACAGTATATCAAATAAATTGAACCTTGAAGACTCCATTCCCAAGTGTCCATAAGAACTGGCATTAAAGGTGCACCACAGTAGCACTTTAAATAGAAAGCAAGTACTTCTCACTGCTGCTGCATCACAGAAAGGCCTGGCTCTCCCTTGTCCCTTTCTTTGATGCTAAACAGTTGTGTATGTATAATGCATATAAATGGTTTTATAATATACCTGTACATAAAGCTGCACTAGTAAAAGTATATGTGTGGACACATGCAGTCCCCTACTGTGGATTCCTGGACAAAGCCTCAGACACCTTCAAATGGTTCCTACCTTTCATTCGGACATGGAACTCTCCTAGTTGGCTCTCCAGCTCACTCTCCAAAGTGCACATGTTCTGAGAAGAAGAAGAAAACAAAAAAGTGTTCATATTAGTATAACCTCTGTGGTAAGAGGCCAGAGAATGATTTGTCCAACCTCTCCCTATACTGTATTCTATTCTGGTACTTATATTCCGCTTATGTCTACCCAGGAATCAAAGCGGGTAACACAGCAAATCCCTAAAGACAAGTAACTTGCCCTTAAGAGAAAAGCAAAATTCAGAATTAAAATTCACTAATTAAAAATCATAAAATGTACTAAAAAGAAAGATCTTTAAACCTTTACGAAATTGAAAATAATTACGTAAAGATCTAAATTTGCAAAGGTACCATATTCCATACCTTGCTGGACAAACAGGAGAAAGAGCTCATGAATTCGCTTTAGTTTAATATTCTTAACCGACAGAAATTTTAAGCACAGAACTAAAATGAGAATTCATTCTCAAGGAAGAGAAAGTTAACAATTCAGTAAGAGATAATGGACAATTTCCTGAAAAAAATGTATATACACAGCATGCTACCTTAAATTCCAATTGGGCCTCAACAAAGAGGATGCCCAATCAAACTTTTTGCATCCATAAATTAATTTAGCCACAGTATTCTGAAGATGTTGGTTTATAAAAAATTTTTGAAAAAAACAGTACACAGAACACTGCAAAATAACCAACTTGAGTCAAAACCAGTGCCTGCACTAGGACCTGAAAGTCCTCCTGAAAAATAAAGACTTCACTGTTCTTAACTGACGTAATTAATTAAAAAGAAAACCTTCCTACTCAAATTATTCACCTGATTTTCTAGAGTCAACTCCAAATCTAAGATAAACCACAAAACTCTTATAGAAACTTTGAAAAAGACAGCTTCTCTCTTGATTTCAATTTTATAGGCTTAGGAATACCAGAGTTTGAATTACCAAAATACAACTTAGTTTTGGTAGTGTTCAATTTTAATAAATTTTTAGAAGCCCATCTTTGGGTTCTTATACTATCCAAAATTAAGTGGAGACTTTGTTCACAATTATGACCTAGTGGAATCAAAATAAAAATATCATCTGCATAAAATAAAACCAAACGTTGTGAAGATTCCATAAAAGCACTCAAGGAACTCAAACACATTAAAAACAACTGAAGAAAGCAGAGAACCCTGGGGAATTCCATATTTTGGGGTCAGAGATCTAGCAAAGTATGCATTCTTCTTCACACTATAACTGTTTTCTAAGAAAACATTTAGGGCCCTGTTTACTAACCCTTGCTGTAGGTGCACTAACATTTTTAGCATGTGCTAGAAATTAGCACAAGCTAATACTAGAGACACCCATAGGAATACAAAGGTGGCTGTAGCATTAGCTAACGTTAATTTTTAGCACGTGCTAAAAACGCTAGCGCACCTTAGTAAAGAGGCCCTTAATCCACTCTAAAACTTGTCCTGAAAAACCAAGCTCAATCAACCTTTCTATAAGCAAAACATGATCCACCGTATCAAATGCCCCAGAAATATCAAACTATAAAAGAATAAAAGAGAATTTCTGACTTAAAGATTAGATTCAAGGAGTAAAGATTCAGTACTATGGATGGATCTAAACCCATGCTGAGAATTATGTAAATTTTGAAAGGAAATCGAAAAACTGCGTTGTTTGAGAAGCAACTAAAGATTCCAACAGCTTGGCTAGCCACTGGACGAAAATGTAAAGTTAATGACAAATCTAATCCCTCCGATTTGGGACTAGGCATCAAAATAATTCTTCCCTTCTTGTAATGAAACATTAACCAAAAGCAGTTAGCCAACATATTATCTCTATGGGAACACACCTTAATAAAAATGAAGGGCAGCTAATGATTTTAATTTAAGCTGCACTTCATTATCCTCAAGGAAGTCTATAGTTGGTCAACAAAAATATCTTTGGGTGGAACTACATCCTCTCCCAATTGTACAAGAGAATTATTCAACTCATTATCCTGAAGGGAAGATCTAATCTTTTTCACTTTATTTACAGAGGGGGCCCTTTTACAGAGCGGAGGTAAGCCCAATGCGGGCTTACCGCTCACTATTCCAGGACTACCGCAGGCCCAACGCAGCCACCAGCAATAGTTCCAGGTTGAGCGTGCACCATTTCCAGGGGAAAAGAACCTCGAAAATGGTTAGCACAGCAGTAACCGGCGGTAATAGGGCATCGACATATGCTGCCCGGTTATCATCGGTTTATCGCAGGATACCTAAACGCCACCTCAATGGATGGCGGTAAGGGCGCCCCACCATATGGCCATTTTTGCTTTTGTGGCTTTCTACTTGATACGGTAAAAAGGGCCATGGCGCACGGGAAAAATGGCCCTCGCCACTACCACAGGGCCTTTTTTTCCTGCAGCCAAAGTAATTTGTCCAATTCTCAGCTCACAGCTGTTAAGAAATCACTGAATTGTATGACCAATGAAGAATTAGTAAGATTGTCAAAGAATTTCCATATCTGAATTACTTTCTCCTATTATCTTTTATAATACAAACTCATTTGGTAATTTTTAACCTTAATTCTCCACTATTTTCTCAATTGACCATCCTGTGATTTCCTCCATGATTTCTCCAACTGTCTACAAGAACTTTTTAGCTCACGTGGAGGGGCATAATTGAACGAAAACGTCTATCTCCATGGGCGTTTATCTCCGAGAACGGGTCCGTGAAGGGGCGGACCAAACCGTATTTTCGACAAAAATAGACATCCATGTTTTATTCGACAATTTGTGAGCTGGGCGTTTTTGTTTTTCAGTGATAATGGAAAATGAAAGCGCCCAGCTCAAAAACGAATAAATCCAAGGCATTTGTTCGTGGGAGGGGCCAGGATTTGTAGTGCACTGGTCCCCCTCACATGCCAGGACACCAACCGGGCACCCTAGGGGGCACTTTTACAAAAACAAAAAAAAAGGTAAAAGAGCTCCCAGGTGCATAGCACCCTTCCCTTGTGTGTTGAGCCCCCCAAATCCCCCTCAAAACCCACTGCCCACAAGTCTACACCATTACTATAGCCCTAAGGGGTGAAGGGGGGCACCTACATGTGGGTACAGTGGGTTTGGGGGGGGTTGGACGACTAAGCATTAAGCAGCACAATTGTAACAGGTAGGGGGGGGATGGGCCTGGGTCCACCTGCCTGAAGTCCACTGCACCCCCTAACAACTGCTCCAGGGACCTGCATACTGCTGCCAGGGAGGTGGGTATGACATTTGAGGGTGAAAATAAAATGTTGTGAAACATCATTTTTTGTGGTGGGAGGGGGTTAGTGACCACTGGGGGAGTCAGGGGAGGTCATCCCCGATTCCTTCCGGTGGTCATCTGGTCATTTAGGGCACTTTTTGGGGCATTATTCGTGAAAAAACAGGGTCCAGGAAAAGTGTCCTAAATTCTAGCTAAAAACGCATACTTTTTTTCCATTATCGGTGAAATGCGCCCATCTCTGTTCGGCCGATAACCACGCCCCAGTTCCGCCTTTGCCACACCTCTGACACGCCCCCATCAACTTTGTCCGCATCCGCGACGGAGTGCAGTTGGAAACGTCCAAAATCGGCTTTCGATTCTACCGATTTATTCGTTTTGGGGAGATAAACGTCTATCTCCCGATTTGGGTCGCAATATAGGCGTTTTTCTTTTTCAATTATAAGCTGGTAAGTGTATCAGTACACCAAGGTTTACTCTTCCTAGAATAACTTTTAGTCCGACCTTCTGGAAATTGGGCAATAGCCTTGGTTACCTTTTCATTCCATTTTTGTAAAAATGAATCAGTTGATTCTTTTATCTGACAGATATTACTAGAAATTTTAGACCAACACTGATCAACTTCTATCCTCCTTTGTGAACATTGGTTCTCAAAGCTCTTATTAATAAATTTATAGACATAAGAAAAATATATAGTAAAATCTGCCAGGTAATGATAGGTGACCAAGCAATATCTGACAACAATTTATACTGATATAATTTCGTAGCCCATGCTACTAAGTCTAATGCATGACCTCTCTCATGAGTCAGAATATTAACCTCCTAAATTCATGTAGATAATTCTCAAATCAATGTCATACTCAACACCACATTATAATTTTTGGGTAGTGTTTCCCCCCTCCCAACAGTTTCTGGCTTCTTTAGCCATTCAGTTTAACTTAGTGGTTCTCAACCCTCTGGGAACATCTAGCCAGTCAGATTTCCAGGATACCCATAATGAATATGAGATAGATTTGCATACAACAGAAGTCATGCATGCAAAATTTATCCCATGCACATTTATTGTGTATGTCTTGAAAACCTGACTGGCTAGATTTGTCCAGAGGACTGGCTCGAGAACCCCTGGTTTAACTTGAACCAGCCTTCATCTAAAACTACATTCCTATCACCTCCCATTTACACAATGCTCCTCACAGGTCTTCCACTAAGCCATTTCCTCACTCCAATGTATTCACAATTCAATTGTGACATATATAAGCACATGTCACTTAATCACTCTTCTCAAGTCACTACATTGGTTCCCTATTCATTTCCACACATGATCCAAGCTCCCACTACCTCTCCTCCCTTATGTCTCCCTACACCCCTTCTCATGTTCAAGCAAGTTGCTTTCTTTGCCCTTCTGTGGTTTCTACCTTGTCGTGCCACGCACTTGGGAAAACACGTCCAGGCTCAGTGCAACATGCTCCTTTAACCAATTTCAAATTTAGGATAAAAAAATGTGCTTACCACGTTAGTCCAGTTTAAAGGTAATAAATGGGGGGGGGGGGGGGGGACATAAAAAGAAGCTAGAACAATATTTTTTTGACCTGAAGGTGGCAGCATTACCTTCAAAAGTTAATTAGTCGAATAAATAAAAGTTGTTGTTTTTTGTTTGTTTCATTTCTATGTATTACTATTAAATTTTGGATAAAAAATCCATCTTTGAGGCTGCTTTTAATTCTTAACCCCTTATTTCACCTTCTCCTGGTTTTATTTGCACCATTTTTATATATGGCTTTCAATCTCTCACGTCTTATATGCTTGTCTTGAATACATGAATATAGATTGTAAACTCTATCAAGCGGGGCAGTCCCAACCACTCATATGTTTTTTTTGTGGGGGGAGGGAGATTACGAGCCTAAAACTTAATTTGGAGGGGGGGTGGCATAAGGCTTAAGGTTCAATTAGGATGGCCAATACCTTTTCACCAGCCCTGCAACGCTAGGACTCTTATGTGTATTTGGAAAGCACTGCATATGCCAAGTAGCACTAAAGAAGCGATAAGCACTGGTAGTAGGCGCAGTTAAGTACTTCAGTGTATTTTTGACACATCAAGGAGTATCCCTCACCCCGGCCTCATCTCAGCACAAACTGAGGGTCCCCAGCCTAGGCCTTAACTTGGTGAGCTACTTCCAGACATTACCTAATCCCTCATGTACGTCTGGTATTCTGCTCCATACCTTCATATTCCCCTGGCATATCAGAGAACATCCTCAACCCAAACATTATCTCTGCATACTTCTGACATGTCAAGTAATCCCAGCCCTGGCCTTACCTCTGTATACTCCTTGTATCCTTTGCCTGCTTCAGCAAGACTTTCTCGGGCCTCCTTACTGCCAGGGGATGCAGTGTAGGCTTTGACCATGTTGTTCGCTCCATCTCGGAGTCTCCTCTGGATGCAATATGATTCATAGAGTTCATCTATCTGTGGGGAGGGAGGATGAACAAAAATAAATGGAGATTTTGAAAGATAGGGAGGGAGAGCAATGAAAAGAGCAATAGAGAGAGGGTATGGAAGAAAGCAGGAAGTTTAAAAGACAATGAAAAATAAATAATTTAGTTATATATTTAAAAGCATCAACATGTCCATCTAGTGTAGTCTGGCTTTCAAAGAGGGAATGGCTAGTCCACTGACTAGATCTGTTTATGTGATAAATGTAAAATTAAGGCTTAATTTTAATCCGTTCTCTGTTAACATGTTTACAAATGAGCCAGATTTTCCATTCTTTACATCTGTTTAGAGACTGGAAGGACAGAGATATTAATTAAATTAAGGTACTCTTAGCCATCAGCTGACATAATTCAATTTGAGAACATAAAAATGCAAATGTAATTTCCCCGTATTGTTCTCATTCCAGTACAACCAAAAAAAAAAAAAAATATCACTCTAATATCTCCTGAAATTATTTTTTTAAAATAAGGGGGGGGGGGGGGGGGGGGGTCACGTGATGCTGTAACAGCAAGAGGACGCGGTTGGCTCCTGGGCCCTGGTCCCATTCTTTTCCTTTTTTATAATCTAATTTGCTTTAATCAAACTTCTACAATGCCAGGAGTGGTGTTTGGGAGTACAAGGACAAATTTCTGCGATGGGACAGTGGTGCTATGTCATCTAGAGCTGGGAAGAAACTTCGAGTGAGCTCATGCCAGTCGGATGGTAAAATGGAGATCTTCCTGTTGCAAATTCTGAGATCAAAGAGACAGCACTTGCCGATATTAGACGTGCGGTTGCTGAGACCCTTGGACCCCGATTTGAGAATCTTTTGGGACAGATTTCACATCTAGAGAATTTACTTAATGAAACTCAAACCGTGTACTTTGGAGTTGGAAGAAAGGTTATTGTCCTTAGAGGACACGATGAGAGCAAATTCAACAGACTTAGCGACGAAGACACAATTACAACAGCAGGCTGAGAAATTAGATGACCTGGAAAACCGCTCCAGGCGGGGAAACCTGCAGTTCTTGAGCATTCCTGAAATGGTGACGAACCCTCGCCTTCTCCCTGTGTTGGACTGGTTAGCGGTTGAGTTTCCAATGCAGGAAAATCTTGGGCCTATTAAACTGGAACCTGCACATCAGCTTAGCCAGAGAAGTCCCAGGGATCTGAGACCTTGCATGTTGATTGCAAAGCTGCATAACTATATCCACAAGGTGGAAATCTTGCGACAATATAAGAACAAACGCGATACGTTACAATATGAGGGGACTCCTATTAAGATCTTTCAAGATTACTCTCCCATGCTCAAGGAGAAGCAGAAACTATATTATCTGATTTGCGCCACACTGATGGCTAAACAAGTCCGATTTCTGTTTCTGTACCCCACACAGCTCAAAGTGTTTCACAGTGAGCACTGGAAGGTGCTGAAATCGAGCACATCTGCCCAGGAATTTCTAAACGTGCTGTCCTCATCTGAAGCACAGACTACTTGAATGGTCTGGGCATTTCATGTCTATCACTCATCACTTATTTGTTGCCATGCAATTGTGACCACCCTAGCAAATATTGTTTCTTGCTGACCTTAATTTGACAATAGGGACCGGGGTTCAGGGGAACATTTTAGGTTTCAACATTTTTTTTTATTGATGACACCATACTACTACTTAAAATTTCTAGAGTGCTACTAGGATTACGCAGCGCTGTACAAATTAATAACTAAGGACGGTCCCTGCTCAGAAGAGCTTACAATCTAAAGGACGAAATGTCAAGTTGGGGTAGTCTAGATTTCCTGAGTAGAGGTGTTGTGATTAGGTGCCACTAACCAGCAAGTACAATAAAGGCAGCAGTGAAAAAAAAACATAAAACAACAATGGCAAGATCTATCATCAACCATTTTAACAAATTTCTCCCTCCCTTCCCCACCACCCCCTCCCATTTTAACAGAAAGTCCCCATCATGAGGTCAGGGGCCAGAACATTATCAAAGCAATATTTACAAGGGCAGGTCATTAAGTGAGACTATCCTGCTTATAATCGAACGAGAAAAACGCCCAAGTTCCGACCTAAATCGGGAGATGGACGTTTATCGCACAAAAACGAATAACACGGTATAATCGAAAGCCGAACTTGGACGTTTTCAACTGCACTCCATCGCGGAAGCGTACAAAGTTGACGGGGGCGTGTCGGAGGCGTGGTGAAGGCGGGACTGGGGCATGGTTATCACCCGAACAGAGATGGGCGCCTTTCGCCGATAATGGAAAAAAAAAGTATGCGTTTGTAGCTAGAATTTAGGACACTTTTCCTGGACCCTGTTTTTTCACGAATAAGGCCCCAAAAAGTGCCCTAAATGACCAGATTACCACCAGAGGGAATCGGGGATGACCTCCCCTGACTCCCCCAGTGGTCACTAACCCCCTCCCACCACAAAAAATGATGTTTCACAACTTTTTATTTTCACCCTCAAATGTCATACCCACCTCCCTGGCAGCAGTATGCAGGTCCCTGGAGCAGTTGTTAGGGGGTGCAGTGGACTTCAGGCAGGTGGACCCAGGCCCATCCCCCCTACCTGTTACAATTGTGCTGCTTAATGCTTAGTCGTCCAACCCCCCCAAACCCACTGTACCCACATGTAGGTGCCCCCTTTCACCCCTTAGGGCTATAGTAATGGTGTAGACTTGTGGGCAGTGGGTTTTGAGGGGGATTTGGGGGGCTCAACACACAAGGGAAGGGTGCTATGCACCTGGGAGCTCTTTTACCTTTTTTTTTTTGTTTTTGTAAAAGTGCCCCCTAGGGTGCCCGGTTGGTGTCCTGGCATGTGAGGGGGACCAGTGCACTACAAATCCTGGCCCCTCCCATGAACAAATGCCTTGGATTTATTCGTTTTTGAGCCGGGCGCTTTCATTGTCCATTATCGCTGAAAAGCAAAAACGCCCAGCTCACAAATTGTCGAATAAAACATGGACGTCTATTTTTTTCGAAAATACGGTTTGGTCCGCCCCTTCACGGACCCGTTCTTGGAGATAAACGCCCATGGAGATAGATGTTTTCATTCGATTATGCCCCTCTATGTACCCTAGGAGAAAGACTTTGTACAAAGGGCTCCCAAACCATCCAAAACTACTTCCTCCGCTTCACTGTCAAAAAAGCAGAGTGGGCTTCCCAAGTGGACAACATCTGCATCACTCAGGGGAGCATTTTAAACAGGTCCATTTATATCCCTGCAAAAGTGGGATGGGGAACATTTGCTCCTGGGGAATTTGCATTGTGTATTTCTTGTAGTACCATTTTTCAAGCTGTGACTGTGGTGTTTATGGTGACTGAATGGAGGGCGTGTAGTCTTGGTATGGTGGGTGGATGTTTGTAGCATGCTCGATTCTTTCCTGAGTGGAGGCCGGGATGCCAAGGAGGGTAGTAAAATTATTGAAATTTTACCACAGCCAGCAAGCAACCAATCGTGGGTGGTAGCTCTCTGACTTTGCTATCTTGGAATGTATTAAGAATTTCATCCCCAATTAAGAGATCTAAGATTTTGACTCTCTTGCAGCATCATTATGCGAATATTGCATGTCTGCAAGAAACTAGACTTATGGATCAAGAACATCTGAACTTGATGGGAGGTTTTCTTTTCATCAGCATTCTACAAAAAGGGAGGGGCGGTGTTCTTTTTTTAGAAAACTCTGCCCTGCTCAGTTAAAAATATTTGCAAAGATACACAGGGACGATCCCTGTTATTACAGGTTACTTTTTGTGGTATTATATTCTATTTGCCAAATGTTTATGATCACTCCTTTTTTTTTTTTTTTTTTTTTTTTTTTTACAAAGCTTGTTAGGGTGGGCAGTTTTGATTTAGCTCATCCTCTGTTGGTGGTGGGTGACTAGAATCGGGTCTTAGATTTTCAACTGGACCACTCTGGAGGTCATGCAGTCTGAAAGAGCACAGTGAAAAGTGGGGGAGGGGGGGTCCATCTTTTGTGTTCTGCATTGGATATGGTAGATCCGTGATGTCTTTGACCTGACTGAAAAAGATTATACACATTTATCCCATACACATGGGACTTGATCTCGGATAGACTACATTCTGGTCTTGAGGTTCTTTTTTCAAGCAGTTCAAGTGTTGAGATTGGTCCTCAGGAGATCTCAGACCACTCCTTTATTAAACTGAAACTGGTTTTCGGCTCCCCGCCATCATCTCCTGGTACTTGGTGCTTCCCTGCTTATTTGTATGATGGCCCCTCGTTTAAGGCTCTCTAAGCGGCAGGCGTATGCGGCTTTTAATTCACAGCATTTGGATGATGCACTGGTCTTTTGGGCGGCAGCCAAAGACGTTCTCTGGCTACAGAATAGGTCAGGGTATTTTATATTTGGAACGTAAACTTACGTTAGCAAAGAAGTTATATGTCCAGTCGCCTACTCAAGCCTCACATGAGGCCTTTTTGGTCATTCAAACTGCCCTTAATTCACTAATTCATGAGTGAACAAAGAAGATGTTAATTTATCAGAAATTCTAATTTTTTTTAAATTCGGGAATAGATCAAGAAAATTATTAGCCCGGTTTACTAGAAATCATTATGGTTCCTGGTATATTCCTGTATTACATTCACCTTCCGGCTGTATCTTTAATAAAAATTCTGATATTGCCACCAGATTTTTTCAACATTTCCAATCAATCATTCTATGCAGCCCCAGGTGAACAGTCTGGTCCACAGGTCCACGATTTAGAGGACTCGGCACTGTCTAGATTATCGTCCGAGCAGCGGGGAGGGTCTCCTTCTTCCATGGCAGGCTAAAGAAATACAACAGTGCATTAGGTGGCTGAAGTGTCATTCAACCCCAGGGCAGGATGGCTTTTTCTCTGAATTTTTTAAATTACTAGCACTGCAGATTATAGCCCCTTTACATTCTTATTATGAAGCATGTTTACGTGAAGCCATTTTTCACCCTATGCTAATGAAGCATTGATTGCTCTAATCCCTAAGCCAGGTAAGTTGGGCACCCTTTGTGAATCTTACTAACCTATTTCATTACTAAATGTTGATATAAAAATTTTAGCTCGTATACTTGCTACTAGATTATCGTGTTTATTGCCCAGTCTGGTGGGACAACATCAAGTGGGTTTTGATAGCAGACGTCATTCGGTAGCTAATATACAAAAAGCTTTACTAGCAATGTCAATTGCTCAGATGGACGGGGTACTGGGTTTGCTGGTGGGCCTGGATGCTGAAAAAGTGTTTGATCAGGTCCGCTGGTTTTATGAGGCCATACAGTTGCTGTACACCTCACCGACGACATTGGTTTTGGTGAATGGGATGTGTACGGAGAGGTTTGCTGTTGAACGGGGCAGCCATTAGGGTTGCCCTTTATCTCCCCTTTTATTTGCGTTATACTTGGAGCCCTTATTACTCACGTTGCAGATTGATGCTGACATACAGGGTCTCCGCTTAGGCAAAGATATCTTGAAACTATTAGCCTATGCAGACAATCTATTGCTGACATTGGTGGACCCAGTTAATTCTTTGTCTACAGTACTTAGTGTAATTGCAGAATTTGGGGGGGGGGGGGGTTCTTTAAACTTAGCAAAATCAGTTGCCCTTCCCTTACAGGCAAAGGTCCGTCAATCATGGGTGGGGCCCCTTCCATTGCAATGGGCCTCAGATGCCATCACTTAAGTATTATTATTCCCCAAGACTTGAAGAGTCTTTGAATATTAATCCTCTGGTGTCTCACTTATCCCATAATCTACAATTGTGGCAGAATTTTGCATTTGCAGTGTTTATATGTTTTGCAGATATTACCTGTTTTACTTTCTTATATAGCTGGTAAAACTACAGAATCTCGTTACATAATTTTTTTATGGAGAGGGAAGCGTCCACGCTTGCCTTTTGTGGTCTTATATAAACCAAAAGACAAAGAGGGATTGGGTCTTTTAGATCTCCACCTATTTTCTTTGGCTAGTGGCATGCGCCATATATCAGACTGGTTTAGAGATACATCTTTTTTCTCTGTGCGTGAAGTGGAGATTTGGTCTAGGTAGCCCCTAGCATTTTAGTTATCTTTTGCATTCAAAATCTATTAATTTGGGACCCCATGGTGCTTGCACCCTTTTCTACACTCCATTGCAGGCTGTGTGAAGGAAGGTAGCAAAGATGTTAAATATGAACCTCTCAGGTCACACCTTTTGCCCCTAGTCAAGAACGCAGCCTTTCTTCCAGGATTGTCTGATGGGGCCTTTGATTACTGGGTTGCTAGAGGTGTTAAATATCTTTTGCATGTGATAACTGATGAGGGTAAGATGCAACCCTTAGCTGATCTATAAGAGGAATATCATTTGGGGGCTTGAGCTCCATTTCAATATTGTCAGCTGCGGCACTACGTGGCCTCACTGCCACCTGGGGCACTTTATCCGTTCATGAATCTCTTACAGAAGTCTACTAGTTAGATGCTCAAATCGCTTATGCCTCTTAGAGAATTTGTACCTGAACATAATTAGACACATTATGTGGGGAAATGGAATGTCAATAGGGGAATCTCCTTACCTGAAGGACAATTTAAAAGATGTGTGCATCATAGGGGGGCTCTTACAAGAGATCATTTGCATAGAGAAATGCAATATAAATTTCTGTTGAGATTGTATGTATCCTCTCATAGAGCCTTTTTAGCCAAGCTCCACCTGATGATGTCTGAAGTGTTCACAAGACAAGGCAACTTTAGGCCACATGTTTTGGAGTTGCCCAAGGATAATGTCTTTTGGGGATCTATCACCAAATGTGGGTCACCTTTGGAGATGGTGGTGAAGTCCAACAGCTATTATGTTGTTTGATTCTGTGAGTTTCGTGCGGCCGTCGCCAAGGGTCTTCTTGGGATTTGTTAAACGCTCTAGTTTACTGCTGAAGAAATGTATCCTACAAAAGTGGCTTGAAGAGGAGCCTCCTACAGTGCCGATCAGCTGCTAAGGAAAGACACTTGTTTACTTTGACGGACTCCACACCTGGCCATCAATTTCAATCTTGCTGGAAGCACTTTTGAAACTCCCCAACTCCAGTGGCTCACAGTCGCCTTCATAATTAAGGATTTTTTGCCTAATTTGGGTTACGGCTTGGATTGAGTAGCATGGGGTGGGGGGAGGTATGGAAAAATTAGGGCTTACCTGATAATTTTCTTTCCTTTAGTCGCAGAAGATGAATCCAGGAACTGGTGGGTTGTATCTGTCTACCAGCAGGTGGAGATAGAGAACACTGAAAGAAGGCAGTGACCCAGGGATCCCAGGTCCTTCCCTCTTTAGTATATCACTCATTCCAAAGCAGAGAAAAGCACACAGAATCGAAACTTTACTCACAACAAAACACTCACTGAAACACTGACAAACTAACACATGAAACATGGAACTCTTCTTTTTCTAGCTTCTGATCAAATATACACAGCATGAAACCAGGGAGGGATCCTGGATTCATCTGCTGTGACTAAAGGAAAGAAAATTATCAGGTAAGCCCTAATAATTCCTTCCTTAGCTTCAGCAGCAGATGAATCCAGGAACTGGTGGGATTGCTTGATCCCTAAACCGGGTGGAAAGCCACCGTTCCTTGAGAGAGAACTGCCGCCCCAAAACTAGCATCGTTATGGGCTGCCACATCAAGCCTATAATGCTTCACAAACGACAGGTGAGAAGCCCAAGTAGCTGCCCAGATGATTTCCAGGACCGAAAACAAAGACGTTTCTGCCCAGGAAGAGGCCTGTACCCGCGTGGAATGCGCCTTCAAAACTTCTGGTGGAGACTTCCCGGCCAGAATGTAAGCAGAGATAATTGCTTCCCTAAGCCAGCAAGCAATGGTGGCCTTGGACGCTGGAAAACCTCTCCGCAGTCCTGCCAAAAGAACAAAACAGTTATCTGAACACCGAAACTCGTTCGACATCTGTAAATACTGCAACAGAACGCGACTAACATTCAAACAACGCAGTTGCCGGAAAGATTCCGGGCAATCCTCCCTCCAGAAGGAAGAAACAGAGGCTGGTTGATATGAAACGCTGAAACCACCTTAGGCAGGAACGACGGAACCGTCTGAATGGTAACCCCAGACTCCAAAAACTGCAAAAAAGGATCCCAACACGAGAGGGCCTGAAGCTCGGACACTCTACGCACAGACGCCATGGCTACCAAAAACACAGTCTTGAGAGTAAGATCTTTAGGAGAGGCTTGCCGAATATGTTCAAATGACGCCACCTGCAAGGCCCGCAGTACCAATCCCAAACTCCAGAAAGGGCACAGACTACGCAACGGAGGACAAAAGTGAAAGGCCCCCCACAAAAAATGGCCCACATCCGGATGAGCTGCCAATGACGAACCTGCCACACGTTCCCGAAAACATGCTAGCGCTGCCACTTGAACCCGCAGGGAATTGTAAGTGCGTCCTTTCTTCAATCCCTCCTGCAAGAAGGCAAGCAATTGGGAAACGGACGCCTGAAAGGCTGATCAAGAATGGCCTGCACAACACACCTCAAAAGTCCACCACACTCGCACATAAGCCGTAGTCGTAGATCGCTTGTGAGCGCGCAGCAAAGTTGCAATGACCTCGTCAGAATATCCCTTCTTCCTCAATTTTGCCCTTTCAAGAGCCAGGCCATAAGACCAAAGTGGCAAGGACCTTCCATAACTACCGGACCCTGATGAAGTAGGTTCGGCAGCGGAGGAAGACGGAAGGAAGATTCTACTAGCATCTGAATCAGATCCACATAACAAGGACGTCGCGGCCAGTCCGGTGCTATCAAAATCACCCAACCTGGGTGGCATCGAATCTCATGAAGAACCCGTCCGATCAAGGGCCAAGGAGGAAACACATAGAGAAGCAAGAACAACGGCCACGGTTGCGCTAGAGCGTCCAGCCCTGTGGAGCCAGGCTCCCTTCGCCTGCTGAAGAACTGCTTCACTTTGGAATTCTTGCTGGATGCCTTGAGGTCGATTCGAGGAGTGCCCCACTTGAGACAGATCTGCTGAAACACTTCTGTCGCCAGTTCCCATTCCGCTGGATACAGAGAATGACGACTGAGAAAATCGGCCTGTACACTACTTACCCCGGCAATGTGTGCCGCCGACATGAACAGAAGATGTTGCTCTGCCCAAGACAGAATGGCTGCCGCCTCTGCGTGCAAATGTCAGTTTTAGGTGCCGCCTTGCCGGTTGATATAGGCCACCGCAGTCGTATTGTCCGACAGCACTCACACAGCGCGCCTCTCCAGAATTGCGTGGAAAGCTAGAAAGGCTTTTCGAACGGACCTCAACTCCAAACGGTTGATGGACCAACTGGACTCCAGCATCATCGACAGCCCTGAGCACAGTGTTGAAGGCAGTGTGCCCCCCATCCCGAGAGACTGGCATCAGTGGTCACCAGAATCCATTGAGAGGTAGCGAGTGGCATCCCCCGCCGCAGATTGGTTTGGGATAGCCACCAAGACATGCTGCTCCTGGTGTCGCTGATATTCCTGAGACATCAGAGACCACCAACTGAGCATGGCATGCTGCAGAGGCCTCATGTGAAATCTCACCCATGGCACCACTTCCAAGGTGGCTGCCATCAACCCAAGCACCGAACATAATCCCAAGCCCGGGGGCGAGGAAGCCGAAGCAAACGAAGAGTGTGAGACTGCAATTTGAACCGCCGGTCGTCGGGAAGAAAAACGCAGCTCAGCGCTGTGTTGAAGGACACTCCCAAATAATCGAGTGACTGAGAGGGGATCAGCCGGCTCTTGGGAAAATTAACGACCCAACCAAGGGCCTGAAGAATCTCGATAACCCGAGCTATGGCCAGCCGGCTCTCTTGTTCGGAATTCACCTGGATTAGCCAATCGTCCAAATACGGATGGACTCTGATTCCCTGTTTCCGCAGAAATGCAGCCACCACCACCACCATCACCTTCAAAAAGGTGCGCAGTGCTGTGGCCAGTCCAAATGGCAGAGCCTGAAACTGCTGCCCCAGAATTGTGAAGCTTAGGAATCGGTGATGAGAAGGCCAAATTGGAATATGCAAATATGCCTCTCGAGGTCTAGTGAAGTAAGAAACTCCCCCGGTTGCACCGCCTCAATCACTGAACGCAGAGTTTCCATGCGGAAATGCCTCACTCTCAAGCACTCGTTTACCTTGCGCAAGTCGAGCACCGGTCTGAAAGATCCTCCTTTCCGAGGCACCACAAAATAAACGTAACGGCCTGCACCTCGCTCAGCCTGGGGAACTAGCCCCGCCTCCCAATCTCGGTTAAGCTTCTGAGGATCCATTCTTTCTGAACAGGATTCCTTTATGTTTATCCCACGCATGCTTGAATTCCACTACCATTTTCATCCCCACCACCTCCCGCGGGAAGGCATTCCAAGTATCTACCACTCTCTCCGTGAAAAAATACTTTCTGACATTTTTCTTGAGTCTGCCCCCCTTCAATCTCATATCATGTCCTCTAGTTCTACCGCCTTCCCATCTACTGAAAAGGTTTGTTTGCGGATTAATACCTTTCAAATATTTGAGCGTCTGTATCATATCACCCATGTTTCTCCTTTCCTCCAGGGTATACATGTTCAGGTCAGCAAGTCTCTCCTCCTACATCTTGTAACGCAAATCCCATACCATTCTCGTAGCTTTTCTTTGCACCGCTTCAATTCTTTTTACATCCTTAGCAAGGTATGGCCTCCAAAACTGAACACAATACTCCAGGTGGGGCCTCACAAACGACTTATACAGGGGCATTAAAACCTCTTTTCTTCTGCTGGTCACACCTCTCTCTATACAGCCTAGCAACCTTCTCGCTACGGCCACCGCCTTGTCACACTGTTTCGTCGCCTTAACCTTTATGGAAAATCCACAGACATTTGAAATATAAAATTGGTGTCCTCTTGCCTATGGAGCTCTTATACTAGGCTACCCAACAGTTACACAGAATCTGAAAAATGAAAGCCTGTGACTAAATATGAAAAACAGTATGAGATCCTACTTCTGGGGGGGGGGGGGGGGGGGGGTTGAAAAAGAGCTATACTGCAGAAAAGAAATGGGTATTTCAGATTACAGGCAAACTAACTATGGAAAAGCCTATCCAGCTTATTTTTGAAAGTGATCGCCGGCCATTTCCTGACATAAATCGGGAGATGGCCGGCGATTTTGGAAAAGCGGCGAAATTGGTATAATGGAAAGCGGCATTTTTGACAGCATCGCCGCTTTCCCATCGCTTCGCCGGTGAAAGTTCAATGGGGCATGTCAGTAGATTAGCGAAGGCGGGACATGGGCGGGCATGGGCGTGGCTACCAGATGGCCGGCTTTCACCGATAATGGAAAAAAAAAAGCGGCGTTAAGCAGTATTTCACCGGCTTTACTTGGTCCTTTTATTTTCACGACCAAGCCTCAAAAAGGTGCCCCAACTGACCAAATGACCACTGGAGGGAATCGGGGATGACCTTCCCATACTCCCCCAGTGGTCACCAACCCCCTTCCAAACTAAAAAATAAAACTAAAAACCGTTTTTGCCAGCCTCAAATGCCGTACCCACCTCCATGACAGCAGAATGTGTTGTATCCTCAGACAGCCTTTCCTTGGTTGCGATGTGGCTCTCGGGTGAGTGTGACACCTTTTCTGTTAGGTGCCCTGCAGAGTCACATTAGCAATGCATTGTGGTGGGTGTAGGGTACTGGGCTCTACTCCCATGGTGCTTTTCCCCCCTGCTAACTGGGTCAGAGTGTGCCCTGTTTTGTTTCCTGTTGTAGTCCATGCGTTAGTGGCCATTTTTGTAAGCCAGTTTTAGTTCCCTTTCCTGTGTTACCCACGTTAGAGAATGTAGTTCTTACCTTGAATGGTGCTGAAAGAGGGCATTGTACACCATTGTGCCAGCTCTGACCTACTGCTAATCTTAGTACCAGGGGACTCTTTGCTAGTGGGGCACAACCTCTGATCTGCAGTTAACTGTGAGTAAACGTGGTTATTTCAAGAAAGGACTTTTTCAGAGAGATTATTCTTCAGGTGTGAACTGGTGTGCCAAAGTTATACAGCAGCAATAAGTCCTAGAGGCTATATGCAGGTCCTGGAGCAATTTTAGTGGGTGCAGTACATTTGTGGGTAGTGGGTTTGGGGGGCTCAGCTCCCAAAGTAAGGGAGCTATGCACGTGAGAGCTTTTCTGAAGTCCACCGCAGTGACCCCTAGGGTGGCTGGTTGGTGTCCTGGCATGTCAGGGAGGCCAGTGCACTAAAAATGCTGGGTCCTCCCCAAGGCCAAATGTCTTGAATTTGGCCGGGGATTGAGATGGCCGACATAACTTTCCATTATCGCTGAAAAACAAACCCGGCCATCTCAAACCTGGCGAACTCCACGGCATTTGGCCGGGCTAAACCGTATTATCGAAAAAAAAGATGGCCGGCCATCTTTTTCGATAATATGGTTCCAGCCAGCTGTAGCGCCGGCGCCAACATAGATCGCCGACGATCTATTTGGCTGGCGACGTTCGATTATGCCCCTCCACATGTCATAATACTTATCTTTCTGCCAAATTTGGGGAAATTTCCTGAACTTTATAAACAAATAGGAATGGAGTAGCAGCCTAGTATGTAGAGTCTGGGCTCAGATCCAGGTAAGCCGTGGATCAAATCCTGCTTCTTCCAGGGTTCCCTGTGACCTGGGCAAGTCGCACCACCCTCCACTGCCTCAGGTACAAAACTGATTGCAAGCTGTCTTAACGACAGGGAAATCCCTACTATATTCAACATGTAATTTGCTCCGAGCTACCACTGAGTCGGCATGAGCTAAACCTATTAAAAAAAAAAACCTGTCTTGCCAAATAATGTTCAAGATGACATACAGTACATTTTAATTCAGGTACAAGAGCCCCTTTACCAAACAGCTTATAATCTAAGTCAGTGGTTCTCAAGCCAGTCCTTGGGACACACCTAGCCAGTCAAATTTTCAGGACACCCACAATGAATATGCATGAGGTAAATTTGCATATGCACTGCCTCCATTGTATGCAAATTTATCTCATGTCTGAAAACCTGACTGGATAGGTGTGTCCCAAGGTCCGGGTTGAGAAGCTCTGGTCTAAGCCAACACTTTAGGGAACTGGAGATAAGTGGCATAGCATGTAAATGCAAGGGGTCTTCCACATGAGCAGGGGTCCCACTTACAGAATACTGCACACGTGTCCCTTCTGCATTTAGGCACCTGCAGTTATGCAGGTCTATGGCTAGTTAACTAGGGATGCATGAATTATGGTGTGCTGATACAGGGTTACACTAGTATTCTACAATGGAATCTGGGTGCCCAAATGCTTTTATAAAATAGGCTCCCACTGCACATCTTTGGGGTGTACGGTTATAGAACGGCCCCCCAAGTGATTTGGTCAAGATCACAAACTGCCAGTGGGGAACAGCTGAACACTGGCTTCCCTCATTCTCAGCCTGAGGTTCAAAGAGATAAACTGGTTAGTATGATTACCAGGGCCGCCAAAGGAGGGGAGGGGTAGGGAGGGCAAAATTCCCCGGGCCTGGCCTCCAAGGTGGGAGCTGGGCCCTAAAAGCTACTTCCTGTTCTCTGCTTCTGGGTCTGTACTCTTCTGCTCCTGTGTGCCGCCCAAGACCCATATGATTGCATTAGTGCAATATTGCGTTAATACAATCATCTGGGTCCTGACTCCCAGCACAGACAGAAGCAGGAGAGGACAGACCACGACCATGACAGCAGGAAGTAGCTTGCTGGCACTGGGCCCGGGACCTCCCTTGGAGGCAAACACAGAACGATAAGAGGGCGGGCGAGAGCTGCACTGTGAGTTTGGGGGGGGGGGGGGGGTGGCTTGTGTTGGTCCAGTTCTGCCCTGGGCCCAGCTATTCCTCTCGGTGGCCCTGCAGATTACAGGGCACACTAACTTCAGAAAAGCTCCTTATCTAATTATCTACATTGCTTACACAGCTTCCCACCAATGTAGGGGCTTTTCCTGAACTTTATAAAAGGAGAAAAGAATTAGGTGATACCTTTGGGTTTAGCATATTGTCTTCTCTGCTAGGGATCACTTCTTGGGCACTTAACTCCTGCTTTTGAACACTGATCTCTGGCTGGGAACCAGACTAACACAGATTACAGACTGGAATTATGTTACCAGTACAGCACTATTAGATTTAGTTATAATTTCTCCTATGTATCTACAATGAAATTTGTTTGCAGTATATTTTTAATGCTTTCCAAAAAAAAAGAAAGAAAATCCATGCGCTTAATTTGACATTTTTAAAACTTAGTGCTATACTTACAACCTAACACTTTCTAGAATTCTTTACCACAAAGGCAATTTTCTGGCCTTTTTTTTTCTTTACAATTTAAGTCTGATATAATCTGTTACAGTCATGGGGCAGTCAGATTGGTAAATTTCTTGGTACTTCGCAGCAAAAGAAAAATTAAACCAGAAGAGGGAGAGAGTGAGACAGCAACAGAGGTCTAGTCATCTGACCATTTTTATGCAGGGAGCAGAGAAAGGGTTACTTATGACTGAACACATCTGAACAACCCACTGGGTCTGCTTAAAAAGCTATAATCCTAAACCTCTGCCCAGAGCTGGCAGTAACTTGCTGCCAATAGTAACATTTCATTCCTGCCAGATGCAGTGCAGGGACATTCGTGCTGCCCAAGAACTCCAAGGCCCCACAGGACCAGTCACTGCAAGAAGCAGGAAACGGAGAAGGAAGAGGAGGAGGAGGAAAAGCTTATCTTATAACTGGCCCTTCCATGACAAATAACTTCATTTAAAAGCACACACACACACACACACACAAAAGAAAAAAAAAAAGATCAAAAGGTAGCATGTCTGATGCTGTCACATTTCCAATTCGAAATCTGCCCACCCTACTAGTGAAAATCATTCCAAAGGAAAAAGCTGTTTATTTGAATAGAAGTTTTGAGGGTAAATTTAAGACAATTTGGTACAACTAAATTTAAAACAATCAAAATAGAACTACTTATGTAATAGGAAAAACTGATTTGGAGAAAATGTGTCATCTTTGCATGTCATGTAGAGGCCTCATCTCTGGTGTGCAGTTAATATCTATGGGTAAGAACTCCCCATGTTTTTGTTTATTTTCATTTGTGGATATTTTGTTACATCTTTAAAGAGACATGCTTTGCAAAAAGATTATTTAATACCTGCATTCCCCATCTATAGTGCTTAGAAAAAGTGGACTATGAAGCCAAGGATGTGATCTTTTATAATAAATAAAAAGTAAAGAAGCAGTTTAACAGTATCCATGAGCTGTCCAATGATTTGGGATAGCAAGGAGTGCTGTACACCTGAGTGTGCAGGGGGGAGGGAAGCAGTCATAACATTGGAAAGCAGGGGACTGCTGCATAGATGCAGGACTGCCGAGGGACTGGGCTGGGCCCGGGGCAAGGCCGCCCCCGGGGCCCCGCCACCGCTCCCCCCTCCCCCCCCCCCAGTCCACCACCGGGCCAGGACCCCTGCATTTAAATCACAGCACTTCTCACCTCCGTGTGAAAGCGCTGCAGGCAGCAGATCGCCTCCCTTCGGCCCTCCTTCCCTCCTTGTGTCCCGCCCTCGCGGAAGTTACGTCAGACGAGGGCGGGACACTGGGAGGGAAGGAGGCCCGGAGGGAGGCGATCTGCTGCCCTGCAGCGCTTTCACATGGAGCTGAGAGGTGCTGTGATTTCAATGCAGGGGGCCCGGCCCGGTGGCAGATGGTCGACGACGGAGGGCGGATGGGACTACGGCACTGGGCCCCCCTTGGAGGCCCGGGGAATTTTGTCCCCCCCCCCTCCCCTCTCAGCGGCTATGCATAGATGTGTCTACAGATGTGGAGATGGCAAATTCCGCCAAGAACAGTAATAAGAGGAGTAATATGCATCTGCCTCGAGATGAGGAGATAAAAAAAAAAAAGGGAGCCCAATATATATTCTGAATTTCAACATAGTAAATGTTGGTAGAAAAAGACCTGCACAGTCCATCCAATCTGCCCAACAAGGTGGCCAGGGTTGTCTGGCACTCTGTGCAGGTCCCGCTTCCTGAGGGCTCATTTTCAAAGCACTTAGACTTAGAAAGTTCCTTAGGTTAATATGTAGCTGTGTAAATGTAAACTGCTTTGAAAATATGCCTCTTAATCTGTCTCTCCCTGCCAATTTTGGGGCACAGACTAGGGACGTAGGACCAGGACTTCCCAACTACTGGAGTTGCCATCGAAGCCCATCCAGCCTTGATCCTGATTTGTTTTTGCCATTTATTCAACCCAGACGGTAGAAAAGTCTGTCTGATATTGGTCTAACTTCCCAACCTTTTAAGCTGCCTTCAAACACCAAGCAGATCAATATTCAAATGCAGTGCTAGATGCATTTTACTTTTTATGTTTTTGACAGCAGGCATGGCTATTTGTTTATACATACATACCCCACATAACCCCAAACAAGTTCGGGTTCAATGTGGCTTACATCAAACTTTAAAGCAAAGTACAATAAGGATTAAACAAAAGTAAAAGACAATAAGAGGTATAACATTACAGCAGCAAAATGACTCATTTGAAGATAAAATAGCTAAGGGAATTATAATGGTCAGCAGTGGCAAGGAATTCACTAAATAAAATGCTTTCAACAATTTACATAAGTTCAGGTAATCAGAAACATGCCTAATTGACTTTGGAAAGAAATTCCATTGCTTAATAGCTTGGTATGAGAAACTGGCATCATGAATTGATTTGTAACAGACATTCTTACAATTCGGAAAATGAAGAAGCAGAAAGTCTCTCGACGCAGGATGGGCATTGCGTGATGGTAATTGCAGCAAGTGTTGCATATAATCAGGTAGAAGACTGAACAAAATTTGATAAACAAGGAAGCACAGTTTAAAAGGTGACTGTCGCATTTATAGGAAGCCAATGCAACTTGATTAAAAGAGTGGCTGATTTGGCAAGCTGAGGGGCTTTGCATACAAGATGGGCCGCAGTGTTCTGGGTTGTTTCAAGTTTTTCGATGAGATTTTCAAACCTGAGTAAACAGCATTAGAGTTATCAAACTTGGACAACTCCAAGGACAGTACTAAAGAATGAAATACTGAATCTGAAAAGAAAGGCCCCAGTATTTTTTAATCTCCATAGGGAATTAAAGGCACTATGAACTACCACAGAAACCTGTGGTTCAAAAGATAAATACTGGTCGATAGTTATTTCCCAGGATTTTCAAGGTGGCAGAAAAAGGGTAAGACATTATCAATAGAGAAGTATTTGTTAGTCATTAGGTGAGCAGATTTAGGATTAGGAATTTGGTTTTGTCTCTGTTTAGGTTCAATTTGAAAGCAGCAGCCCAATATTCCATCAAATCTATGCCAGATTTAATTCTAGGCAGGACTTCATTTAAGTTCTCCATAAATGGTAAGTGTAACATCAGTGTAAATAAAGGGGTTAAAGCCATGCAACTCTAGAAATCTACCTAGGGGGGGCCATTATTATGTTAAACAGAATGGGAGAAAGAAGGGGACCCTACAGCACCCCAAATACAGAGAACCAGAGCAAAGATAAATTACCAGATAACTTCTCAGGCCCAATAAAATATATGTGTAAACTGCTAAATGGTGCCAGCTGTTTTTATGTATACCAGACATATTCAGCTGTGTGTATCTGTGCATATGTATGCATGGATGTGTGTGCTGTTATAAGTGGTTTAAATTTAGTACAGTTATTTTCCAGGCTACCACTTCACTACATGTATAACACCTGAATAATCATCACTACCCCCTGGATTCTATATATGACACCCAAATTTGGATGAGCTGTTGAGATGTGCATGCAAAATTGGCTAACAGTCATCAATAATTTGGTGCCAACAAATCACTTATTGATGTCAACTGACACATTAAAATTTGCACACGCATCTGACAAGGGACCTAACTTCCACAGCACATACTCCCAAAGGAGGCGTGGACACGGGAAGGGCAGGAGAACTGGAACATCAGGGGCATTCTGAAAAATTACGCACGTAGTTACAGAATACTGGGTAGGTGTGCCTAACCTGGGCATCAGCATTTACACCCAGTTCTGGCGCCCAAAGTAAGGCTTGGGAATCAGTGCTTAGAAGGGGATGATCAGAAGCAAATGCCAGTGCTAGAGGCTGTAAGTGCCATACTAGCGCCGGCATTTGCCGCCACCCCATGATCAGAGCCCTCGAGCGCATGAAACAACGCACTCGAGGGCTCTGAACGCAACTAGCATGCAAATGCATTCTAAACAGGGCTAAACATATTCATCCCCAATGATCAGTGACCAGCGCGCCAAAGATTGGATCGCTGGCCACGGCAAACACTACGCCAGCTCCAAGCTGGCGTTAGGGTTTGCAGATCATTGGGGAGGAATGGTGAGCCCTGTCCAGCATACATTTGCATGCTGGCAGGCCCCCATTTCCCCCAACAAGGCAAACCTGCCAGCGACTGGGGGCTGGAGGTCCGGCGGACCTCCGCCCCCCCCCCCAGGTTCAGGGAGGGCTGGAGATCCGGTGGGTCTCCAGCCCCCCCTAACTCCCCTCAACATGTGCACCCAATCCCTGGTGGCCCAGTGGGCGACCAAACCCTCCCCCCCTCCAGCGACAGGTGGGCTGGAGGTCCACTGGACCGCCTGTCCCCCCCCCCCCGACAATCCCCCCCCTACGTTCAGGGAGGGCTGGAGATCCGGTGGGTCTCCAGCCCCCCAACCCCCCAGCAAAGGGTCCCTAGTGGTCCAGTGATCAATTCGCTCCCCCTCTTCCTACCTACCCACCCCCCTCTCCCTACCCCTCTACCTTGTGGGTCAGAGGAGGAAGGTAGCCTGCCTCCCTCCTCTTCCCTTGACACCACAAAATGGCAGCGCCCAGCCCTGCCCAGTGTATCCTGGGATGCGCTGGGTGGGGCTAAACACCATAGGGAGAGGGGTGGCCGGATTGATCACTGGACCACCAGGGACCCTTTGCTGGGGCGTGGGGATCGTCGGGGGGGGGGGGGGGACCAGTGGTCCGCCGGACCTCCAGCCCCCGTTGCTCAGGGAAGGGGTAGTTGGGGCCTGGTGGTCCCATGGACCTCCAGCCCTTGTGTTTGACAGGTTTGAGCTTTTGACAGCCCAGACCTGTCAAATAAGTGCGGGAGGATTGTGCTGAGCGCATGCTCAGGCACAATTCTCCCGCACTTCTACCCCATGATCAGAGATAATTGCGTGCTTAAATTTGCATGCAATTATCTCTGATCATCGGTGCGGGGTAAAGCCCCATGCTGTTCCAGTGCTATTTTAGAGCGAGGGCTTTTGATCATTATACTACTATCATCTATATATATCATCTATAGCTATACTACTATCATGTTTTTTCATTATCATGTTGCCCAAGATCCTTCTATAACACTATATATCTACTTTCTAATATATTACCACCACTCATGATGTATTGTAAGCCACATTGAGCCTGCAAAGAGGTGGGAAAATGTGGGATACAAATGTAATAAATAAATAAATAAATAAATAAATCTGTCTGTCAGTACCAGATTCTATATTGCACACCTAGATATCCGTGCCAAAATCCAACCAGATTCTATAACAATGCGTGTAACTTAACAAGCTAATGAGCGCTGATAACATCACTTAACAAGCAACAATGAGCACTAATTGGCACTAATTAGAATTTATGCACACAACTTGCTAAGCGTATTCTGTAACAAAGTGCGCCAAACTAATGCACGCAGGCAAAAAAGGGGCGTGGTTACGGGTGGGGCAATGGGCATTTCATGAGCATTCTGTAATTTACACATGTAGTTAAAGAATATGGCCTAGTGCACGTAAATCTATGACTGGGACTTATGCCATGTTTTCGTTGGTGTAAATAGCACCTAGTTTTAGGCGCTGACATATCAATTAAGCATAGGCGCAGATTGTAGAATACTCTTCGTCAGCACAGATTTCAGCGTTGTTTTTAGGCACCATATATAGACTTTCCCCCATAGCAACAATTTCTTTCGGCTCCCATTTATGAGCCCTATTTATAGAATTCTCTCCCCTCTACATATCCTCAGGTCCACCCTAACTTTACCCCAACCCTATGGGGGTAATTCTACAACTGTATGCTTCCATTAAGTGCCCCGAAAATATGTGGTGGCAGCAGCAGCCTATTCTACAATATCAACTGTGTGACCAGGTTAAATTAGAAAATACTAGCATAACCCAGAATTGGCATGTCCCCAGTTACATCAAGCACAAAGCTGGCATGCGCCTAAATGTGGAAGGGCACATAATCCCCATCTGTGTATGCCCCCCCTTGCATTTATGCTCTAAGTTAGGTGTGCTGGTACAGAATAGCGCTTCGGGTGCCCTGGTGGCACTGTCAAAGTAAGTGTACACTTAAACATAAGTGCTACTATTCTGTACATTTACACCACAAGAAGCGCAGTAAGGGGCCATTTTACAAAGCAGCGGTAAGCCCAATCTGGAGCTACTGCTGGCCCAACGTGGACGCCGGTAAAAAAAATATTTCCACAGGCGCTAATCCGGTGGTAATCAGGCTACAACCGGGTTAGCATGGTAATCAGGTTAGAACCGGGTTAGCATGGGAGTCCTTACCACCACCCTCAATGGGTAGAGGGAAGCGCTCCCCCCCCCCCACCCCCACATGGCCACGCAGTAAGTGAAATCTTACTACGTGGCCATTTCTTTTTTCGGCCTTTTTACCCACTGTGGTAAAGGGCCTCAGCGCGTGGCAAATACAGCCCTTGCCACTAGAACAGGGCCCCTTTTACCGCAGCTTGGTAAAAGGACCCCTAAATGCAGGAATCTACATTATCACATTGCTCTTTATATGCATAGTGATTGGGTGTTTAGAGATATTTTTTAAGTTGCTCTCTTTATAGTGCAGCTGAAAAACCACAAATAGAGAATTTATACAATTAGTAGCCGCCACTAAACATGTGCAGCGCCATTTTAGAAAAGTCATTGATGTCAACATATAGACGTTTTTGACAAAATTAACATTCAACACATTTTTTTAAACTTGTATTTATTACACTTATTTGGGTTGTTTTTTTTATTTTTTACATTCTATTCTAATATGCCTCAATTCAAATCCCCACTCATTTTTTTGGAAACAATTGCCAAATTTGCTCCCCCTATTGTGCCCTCCCCCACCCCCCAAATCACCCACCAGTTTTCAACAGGAAAATCCAGTATAACCCCACATACACTGTAGACCTGTATAACACGGACATTGGGGTTCAAGATATAGGACCACATTAACTGAATCCATGTTCTATCGGTCTAACAGTGTGATAGGTAATAAGATCCAACCCTTGACTGTTATATCAAGCCACGTTATACGGGGTCTAGAGCATACATTATTCCACAAAAAGGGTTAGAGTTGTTAAAGTGTGCCACCATGTTAATGTGCGCTAATGCCAAATTAACATGCTATTAACAAGGCCCCACCACATAAAATGGAATCTATAGTAAGTAATGTATATTAAAGCAGACTAATGCAATAGAATATTTCAATAACTAGCCCAAAGTTCAACGATTTGGGGAGAGGGATGTACGCATGACAAACTGGAACACACAGATCTGATAAGCCACTATTCACAAGGATCAAAAATGCATGGACAGAGCACGGCAGGGCCGCTACTGTAATTTCAGCCTTCTGTCGTAACAGTAACGAGACAATGCACCTAATGATTTCCATAATAATGGAACTCCATAATACTTTATTTGTCCTTTTAGTCCCTGTTCAATGAAGCTTACAATCTATTCAAGTCAGACATTTTTTTTATCCGATTGTGAACAGTGCTGTTGTACATCTTGTAGCACTATAGAAATAATTAGTAGTAGTACTCACCTTACTGGCATGGAACTCCAACCGGCGAATGAAACGCTCAATAGATTTCACTTGCTGAAGAACAAAACATATTTGTTAGATACAGGCAAAGGCGAGGACAGTTGTCTGTCCGATGCCAACCAAGTTTAAATAAGCATATTTGAAATAACAGACAAGTAATAATCAAAGAACCTCTTCTGCACATCATTGCCTCATCAGATTCCAGCAACATCACAATCATTGACATGGCCACATTCTGATGGGCAAGATGAGGAAAGGGGGCGGTACCAGCGTGCACTATGCTATGATCCTTCCAGTGCAGCAGTGCTAAGAGCTGTGTGGCACTGGCAAGAATTAGACAATCTAAAATTAAGAGGTTCACTTTTATGGGGTAAGAGTGCTGGTATTTCTTCCTCCTTTCTCCCTTACGAGTCCAAATGAACCATCTTTATACAGTAAACTCATTTCCTCTTTTGAAAGAGGCAAATCGAATCAGATTTGATCCACGGCAAAAATCTTCACATGGAACTCGGACAGCTGGCCCTAGAAGCTCCCTTGGATTCCTCCATTAACAGTTTGCGCTGCCCAAGCCCTAGACTTCCTGGGAAAGTAGGAGCTCTCCCTTCATGTCATCTGGGATATTTTTGTGGCTATTCTGCTACTATTACTAATCATTTCTATAGCGCTACTACACATACGCAGTGCTGTACACATTATGGGCCTTATTCTATAAAGGTTATGCTCCTAAATTATGAGTGTAATCTATTTTGGAGCATAGGTTAGGCTCGTAATTTAGGACCATAAACTTTACAGAATAAGGCCCTATATGCAGGTACTTTCTCTGTCCCTAGTAGTAGGGCTCAAAATCTAAGTTTTTGTACCTAGGGCAATGGAGGGTTAAGTGACTTGCCCAAGGTCACAAGGAGCTGCAGTGATAACCAAACCCAGGTTGCCAGGATCAAAGCCCAACACACTAACCAGTAGGCCACTCTTCCACACAATATAGAAAGAGTAGGGTCTTCTTACCTTATCCAAGTCATAAAGGAAACCCTAAAGAAGAAAAAAAAATAGAGGTTAAGACAACTAACGAGAAAGTTTTTTGGCTGAGAGATTTAGGATAGGCGTGAAGAGGAGGAAACGTCACACCTGTTTTGGGCACACTAAAGGCATTCAGCATCATCACCATACTGATAAGCAGAGTTTAATAGAGCTGATACTTTTCCAGCACAAATATAAAAGAATCTAGTATTCCCCACATCCCATTATGGCACTTCAAACAGAACAGCGTGAGGAAACCTTTGTTCTTTTTTCCTTGTTGGGGAATTTCAGATAGAATACTAAAAGTAACTCAACCCCTTTCTTTGGCCTCAGATATAATGCCCTATATTCCTTCTTCTTTACATGAACCTCAGATTGAGGGGGGGGGCAGGGGGAAGAGAGGTAACCTTGCAATCCTAAAGCCCATGAGATGGTTGCTCTCACCCCTCACAGAAAGACGACCACTACCCCCTTGCAGGGCCTATTAAATGAGATAGTGCCATGGTGGCACTTTCTCCTAGAGACAGGGATAGAGATTTCCCCTCACTCCACCATTGTAACTGAGCCTCACCAGCCTGGAATTCCTCTTGGACTCTCGGATCTGTGTGTTAAGCTTGTCCAGTTCTGCCTGATGTACTTCCAGGTAAGCTCTGAGAGAGAGGGAAAACAAGTCAACACACACGCAAAAATGCATACAACAAAGCAGCACAAGACATTACCATGGAGTCCAATTATGATGCAATGCAGTCCAATTATGTAGCAATTATAAAAGTACCAATATTTACATAGCACTGTACTGCCACCAAGGAGAAATTATCTATATCACATTGATATATATACTATACACACATACATACATCAATACAGAGAGAGCTGCAAGAGATTTGGCAAAACAATGAGGTTAAATTTTCAAAGCTTTTAAGCACCTAACTTTGAAAGTCGGACTTCTAAAATTAGCCTCTTTGAAAAATTACTAGGGCTGAGTGCCTAAACTCATGCTCAAAATTTCACTAATCTCCTAAAGTTAAGAGTCTAAAAAGGTTGTGTCAAGAGGAGCAGATTTAGGGCAGGGAAAAAAAAAAAAAGAGTTAGGAGCTTAGCTCTGATTTTCAGCATTAGGTATCTAAATTAGGGTCATAAATCTACGCAAATTAATGATAGGCCAAAATTTAGAAGCATAAAACTTTCCTCCTAAATTTAAGTAAAGTTTCAACTGTCAACTTTATCTCCCCATTTTCAGCCAAAATTAGTTTAGGAAAGAGGCTTAAGTTGCTAAATTTAGCAGCTCAGCTTTTTTTTTTTGGGAAGATCAGCTTCAATATATCCACATTAACTCGTCCATATTCACCACCCCACTACTTACCCCAAGCCTTTCTTCAGTGCTTCATATACCTCATCCACCCGTTCAGGCTGAGGCACCTTGGGAGGGGGCGACTTGTGAGACATTGAGAACATCCTACTGATCCTGGAACCTGATTTCCTGGAGACTGTTGGCGTACTGAAGGCAGGGAAATTCCTACAGGATTACAGAAAGGGAAAAGAAAGGGAACATTAGTGTTTTGTTTTATTTTTCTCATTGTCCTGGCAGCTTTTTGGCTTTCCAGCTCAATTAGAACCTGATTCTATTAGAACTTTCACCACCTTGGGTGAATCTTTTTAAAAAGGTGGTTAATAAAGCCCAATTCCACAGCCTTCTTCAGTCACAGCTAGCTGGGTTCCTTCAAGAGTTTTTATTCCCTCATCTCACACCTAACTCAGCCAGGCTGCAATATATGGGTCCTGATTCCCTTTGGAGTCCAGTACAAGGACACCTGTAAACCAGTCAATTAGCTGTCGCTGCTATACAACAGCTAGGAGCACTACCTCCGTAGGTCCTTGCTTTAGAAAGAACCTGGCAAAGGGAAGAACCACCAACATAAAACCAAAACAAACAAAAAAGGTTCCACCCAGAAATAAAGAGCAGCCTACTTTCCAGGACACCCGTGCACACGGTTCATGGTCTGCATGCACGTCTGGATCCAGAACTACTCACCCATGCAAAAACAAAGTCCTCATGTCCTCATTACCATCTGGCATCAAAAATATGGTGTAGCTAGAACCCAAAAAATCATTAAGAACTTACACACAGCAGTCTCCTAAATTCTTTACTTAAGTAAACTTAAAAAAAAAGTCCTCAAACTAAGAAGAACCATTCTGTTTTAAAAGGGGGTAAGAATCTTTTGCAGGATAGAGCAGGCAAGAGCTGACCAAGCCATCTCTCTTCACAATCTCAACCTCTCCCCTAGCTTTTGTTTGCAGACTTCAACCTGTGTGTACATTACAGTCAGAGGTGGGGTCTCTGCACGGCCCCCTGACTGGCTGCTTCAATGATGAGAAAGGCAAGAAGCTAGATACTTCACTCCACATCCTGAGACAAAGAAAAAAAGAAAAACACAAGTATAGGGGTGTGCTCCCTCTCAAGGGATCCCCTGACTGAAAAACAGCAAACCAGATATTAGGAAGTATCCTAGCAAAGGCTGAGATCTAGGGAGCAACAGGTGCAGCAGCTTATTACTGACCTCCACTACCCCAGTACCTGTTAAATAATATTTTCAGAATAGACACAGATATCTGAGGCACTTTAGTAACCGTGAAAGGAGACCAGGACAAGGGACAATGCAGACATCTTATTTTAACATCTAAAAAGAAAAAAATTCAGTATGCTCTCTCACATTAGGGACCCTCCTTTACGAATGGATATTAAAGATGTGTATAAAATGCATGGAACAGCTCATTTTTCAAGGGGACACTTCCTGAAACTAACAGATGGTAGTTTATCATAAATTTAAGAAAGCATTTCATCATTCAAAGCACAATTAAACTGGAAGATTTACTGTCAGAGGATACAATCATGACGTATAGCAGAGTTTTATATATATATATACACATTTTTTTTTTTTTTTAATGGGTAAATTTCTGCTAAGAATAGATTCAATCCTGAAATCTTGACCTCAAGGGTTTCCTTATTTATTTATTAAGAAGGAAAAAGGCCTCAAAGAGCTCTGGGATACATTGTATCTAAAGAGCTAACCAGATCGATAAGATCCTCTCCATCATCGGCCATAAAAAACCTTCCGAAATGGGGTAATGTCCAAAACTTTCATTCAGAAGGTTTTTTTTTATGGCCGATGATGAAGAGGATCTTATCGATCTGGTTAGCTCTTTAGATACAATGTATCCCAGAGCTCTTTGAGGTCTTTTTCCTTCTTAATAAATAAAAAAATAATAAATAAGGAAACCCTTGAGGTCAACATTTCAGGCTTGAATCTATTCTTAACCTTTGGGATTGATTTATTTAGTTACTTATATTCTAGCGATTTGTTAATCCCAACCCCATTTGAACGTTTTAGTAAACTTCTGAAGAACCATTCCCATCAACACTTGTTCTCTGGTGCTTAATAATATGCTTTGCTCCGGACTTCTGAAATACAGTTCTTTTAGATGCACAACCAAAAGGTAATTTGGCCTTTGGGTGGCACAGTTAGCTGGTCAGGTCTTCAGGATTACCACCTACGTGTGAGAAAGAAATAACCCTACTGACTGGGATTTAATGAAGATGTTCACCCAAGGCAGTGTATATACAATGAGTCTCTAGTGTATGCAAATCTCTCTCGTGCATATTCACTCTGGTAATCGAAGCTGACTGGACAGGAGAATATTGAGAAGTAAAATAGTATAATTTACTTAAAGGAGAAAGCAGACTTAGGAAAGGACTAGTACATTGTACATGCATTAGCACAACTTAAAAAATATTTGGTAAGTGCAATATTGATTTAACAAGGATTAACCTAATCAATTGATATGCCTAAAATAGATCTGCACACATAAAAGCTACAAATATTTTATTGTGTTTTAGAACATCATAAATATATTTTAAAAAATGTAAAACAAGGTCCATAAATCAGAGAATGAAATAATTTTCTCTATATTCATCACTATAACTGACCATAGCCTGACTCATGGATACATCACACCAGGTCTTCTTTACAGAACAACAGCCGAGCCTACGTCTGCCTTTAAGGTCTCCAAATGTGAAATTTAATTTCTCAGTCTAAAAGAGAATTTGTACACAGCAGGTGGGATGTGGGGGGGGGGGGGGGGGAGACCTAGGCCTCCCCCCCTCCCACTTAGGCTCAGGCCCCTTCCACAACCCAAAGTACCTGTTGAATGTGCTGCCCAGAATTGCCCCAGAGCTGTCTCAGCTCGCGCATGAACTGAGCATGCATGAGGAGTGCTGATATCGGCAGCTGGAAAGGCGGCCATAAACTTCTTTTCTGCTGAGGCAGCACTGGGATGATTCTGAACATCTCTGTAAGCAAAGGTAAACATAAACAGGGCGGGGATGGGGGTGGGGAGAAAGATAAAATGCATTGCCCCACCAGTCCACCACTGAGCACCTCCCAAAAATTAATTCTGGCTATGCCTCTGGCACACAGCTTTCTAGGTATCGTCCATTTTGATTTTCCATCCATATATTTACACACACCCAAATGACCAGTAAAAAACTGATGGTAGATTTCCACCTTTGTTGTTTTTCCATTCATTTTACTTTTTTTTGGGGGGGGGGGGGGGGTTGAGAAGTCAGTCCCCTTCTCTACCTGTCCCATACGGTATAACCTCTTATTAAAACAAGAGATGAACTTTTAGCTCAGAATCATACTAAGCCAGTCAGCCACAGGCTATCACTATAATAGGAGGTTTTACCCCTTTAGGTATAATCACCAATCCAAAAAAAAAAAAGACAGCCCCTGGTATTGCACACAGTTTCTCTTGCCACACACAGGTTCAAGGAAAGGCCTATCAGCATGGTTGGGAAGACAGTTTGAAAGGTGCAATTCCTTAAATCACTATGGGACCAATGCAAAAAGCTGCTGCGGTTATCAGCAGGCGGTTAATGAGTGTTAGGGCTCAGAGTGGGAGTTAATTCGCATGTTGGTGCACAGTAAATGAAAACAAACATGAAGTAGGCTATTAGATATTCTGCCTCAATGCAGAGATGTTTTAAGCAAGCACATTGTGAGAAAATTACCATCAGATCTGAGGCAGTGCAAAAGGGTTGATTTGCCCTCTGCATCCAGGGCAGAAAAACTAACAAGGCCCACCCCGGGTCCCCTATCACCCCCATCTTTTTCTGCATTGGTTCCCATTCCTAGTAGTTCTAGGGCCTCTTCCCTTGCCAACCCAACCCTCCATTCCCAACATTTTTTTTAAAAAATCCCTTTGACTAGCAGCACCCTCCACCCATCCAAACCTGTCCCCTTTCTCCCCTACTTAAAAAAAAAATCCTTGGTGTCTGACACCTCCCACTCATCCCCAAGGCCAAATCTGGAAAAAGACAGAAGCGATGCCGCCACACCACCATCTTCACACTTATACGGTACTTAGGCCCACCTCAGTGCATCCCAGGATGAACTGGGCAGGGGCTGAGCACTGACATTTTGATGAGGGTGGGCCAGAGGCAAGAGGGAGTAGGTGGTCCTCCTGCCTCAGAAAAAAGGTATGTGGAGGGGTCAGGGAGGGGTGGGACTTCACTAGAACACCAGGGCCAGTGTTCACTACGGAGTTGGGCTTGGCGCAGCCTGGGGACCACTGGGCCGCATCGGTGAGTCCACTGGACCACCAGGAAGGTTGGTCAGTGGGTCCACTGGACCACCAGGGATTTATTTTAGGTTGGGGGGAGTGGGAGGGAGTCCACTGAACAACTGGGGATTTTATTTAGGTAGGGGGCGGGAGGAGGGCCACCAGAACATAAAGGAGTGTTTTTTTGTTGGGGGGGGGGGGGGGGGTCAGAGGTTTGGGCTCAGGGAATGGCTTGGGGCCTCTGTGCATTACACGCAAAATAATGTTTCATTTAGACTGGCTAAACCAGTCTAAATGAAACACTGCAAGCCCAATTTGCTTAAGCATTGGGCCCTAAGTCCACACTGCTGTCCCTGCAATCCTTTGTTTCTGCCAGTGCTGCGAACAAAGAGGAACTGTGAGGACAGCAGCATGGATTCCCAGGTAGTGAGGGAGTAATCGTGGGACAGGAAGGAGAGGAAAAAATGGAAAGCAGCAGAAAAGGGCAAAGACGATGCTGGATGAGACAGAGTGGAGGGAAGGGGTAGAAAGCTAAGGAGAGGATGCTACTACTAATTTCTGTAGCATTACTACACGTATATAGTGTTTTACACAAATATTGTGGAATAAGCAAAAGTGGTCAAGGCACATACTGGGGGTTGTGGGAAAGATACAGGAGATAAGATGCCAGGGGATGGGATAACTGGAGAGGAGAATCAAAAGATGGAAAGGTCAAGTATAAACATGATAGAAAGAACAGCAGAGAGGAAGGGAGGAAGGAGGAGTGGTGGCGAAGAGAAATGAGGGAAAGGAGTGGGATGTATGTGAAAAAGATGAGTGAGGGAGGAAGAGGATTTAGTTTCTGTGCGTATGAGAATGGAGAAGAGATGCATGTGAGGAGGGGTTGGGAGAAGAGCAGTGTGAAACTTCATGAAACAAGAGGGAAATAGTAATATCTTCTAGAGAAAGAAGCACAAGGGGATGGAGAGAGTGAGAAGAAAAAAAGTAGATGGAGAGTATGGCAAGAAAACCAGAGCAGCAGATGGAGGTGATGAGAAAGGAGAACAGTGCAGAAGGGTGAATAAAGAGAAGGAAGAGTGTCTGGAGAGGGAGAGCATTTGGAATTAGGAAGAAAACAGATGCAAGTCAAAAGAATGAGAGTAAAAGGTAAAGTAATGCCTCTGAAGATGGAAGAGGGTGGTGAGAAGGGAGGGAGAGATGGAGAGACTGAAGGATCTGAAGAGGCCAGGAAGTAGTTAAGAAGCAATTTAAAGAGACAAAGGACTGTGGAAAGGGTGAGAATGCAAAAAGAGAGCTGGGAAGGAGGAGTTGAACAAGGGAAAATCAGAAGCTGGGTAGGGGCTAAGAAAAAGAAAGAACAGGGCTGGATGTCAAAAAGGGTTGTACAATACAGATGGTGCTGGTGAGGGAATCAAAGGAAGGTAATTCTCTGTGAGTACAGAGCATGGCAACCGGGTCTAGGGAATAGGTGAAAGGCAGTAGTAAAGGGGAATTAGAAAAGGAGAAAGACAGGCAATGAGAAAGTTGGCAAGGGCACAAGAGTGGGAGATAGGTATAGCAGTGGTGTGCTGGAACCGCTCGCCTTCTTTCCTCCTCGAAATGCACCACCTGCTCTTCTGATCCCATCCCCACCAACTTACTTAACATCATCTCTCATACTGTCACCCCTCCATCTGTCATATCCTCAACCTCTCTCTCTCCACTGCAACTGTCCCTGACACCTTCAAGCACGCCGTACTCACACCTCTCCTCAAAAAAACCATCACTTGACCCTACCTGTCCCTCCAACTACCGCCCCCCATCTCCCTCCTACCCTTCCTCTCCAAAATACTTGAGCATGCCGTTCACAGCCGCTGCCTTGATTTTCTCTCCTCTCATGCCATCCTCGGATCCACTTCAATCCGGTTTTCGCCCTCTTCACTCGACAGAAACAGCACTCTCTAAATTCTGTAATGACCTGTTCCTTGCCAAATCCAGAGGCCACTACTCCATCCTCATCCTCCTTGATCTATCCGCTGCTTTTGACACTGTCAATCATGACTTACTTCTTGCCACACTGTCCTCATTTGGGTTCCAGGGCTCTGTCCTCTCCTGGTTCTCCTCCTATCTCTCCCACCGCACCTTCAGAGTTCACTCTCATGGATCTTCCTCCACCCCTATCCCCCTATCTGTTGGTGTTCCCCAGGGATCTGTCCTTGGACCCCTTCTCTTCTCAATCTACACCTCTTCCCTGGGCTCCCTGATCTCATCTCATGGTTTCCAGTATCATCTCTATGCTGATGACACCCAGCTATATCTCTCACACACCAGACATCACCGCAGAGACCCAGGCAAAGGTATCAGCCTGCTATCCGACATTGCTGCCTGGATGTCCAACCGCCACCTGAAACTGAACATGTCCAAGACCGAGCTCATCGTCTTTCCACCAAAACCCACGTCTCCTCTTCCTCCACTTTCTATCTCAGTTGATAACAACCTCATCCTCCCCGTCTCATCTGCCCGCAACCTCGGAGTCATCTTTGACTCCTCCCTCTCCTTCTCTGCGCATATCCAGCAGATAGCCAGACCTGCCGCTTCTTCCTCTTTAACATCAGCAAAAATTCGCCCTTCCTCTCGGAACACTCCACCCGAACTCTCGTCCACGCTCTCATTACCTCTCGCCTTGACTACTGCAACTACTCCTCACCGGTCTCCCATTTAGCCATCTATCCCCCCTTCAATCGTTCAGAACTCTGCTGCACGTCTCATATTCCCCCAGAACCGATATACTCTATATCACCCTCTCCTCAGGTCACCTTCACTGGCTTCCAATCAGATACCGCATTCAATTCAAGCTTCTTACCTACAAATGCACTCAGTCCTGCTGCCCTCACTACCTTTCTACCCTCATCTCCCCTTACGTTCCCGCCCGTAACTCCGTTTACAGGACAAAATCCCTCCTCTCTGTACCCTTCTCCACCACCGCCAACTCCAGGCTCCGCTCATTCTGCCTCGCCTCACCCTATGCTTGGAAAAACCTTCCTGAGCCCTTACGCCAAGCCCCCTCCCTGCCCATCTTCAAGTCTTTGCTTAAAACCCAACTCTTCAATGCTGCATTTGGCACCTAACTCTTACCGTTCAGTAAATCCAGACTGCCCCAATTTGACCGCCTCTATCGGACTGACCGTTTCACATTGTCTCTTAGATTGTAAGCTCTTTGAGCAGGGACCGCCCCTCTATGTTAAATTGTACAGTGCTGCATAACCCTAGTAGCGCTTTAGAAATGTTAAGTAGTAGTAGTAGTAACAACAGGCTCTCTTCCCCGGTCCACCTCTGCGCGCCCCCCCCCCCCCCCCAAATTGCAGAGCTGGCTATAGCCGGGGAGAGAGCCTGGGGGGGGCAATGCATTACTCCAGGAAAACAAAAATGAAATGATCCTAGGTTCCAATCTAATTCATGTTTAATGTGGGATAAAATGCCATAAATAAGTAAATAAATATAAACTTTTAATGTTGAGCACCTGATTCTCAAAGTGGACATATTCTAAACACTATAATGAAAATAAAATGATTTTTTCAACCTTTGTTGTCTGATGACTTTGTTTTTCTGATCATGCTGGCCCAGTATCCGATTCTGCTGCTATCTGTCCTCAACTCCATTTCTAGGGCTTCCTTTCCATTATTTCTTTACTTTCCACCTTTTCTTCTTCATTTCTTGTCCTACATCCGTGAGTAAAAACTGGGTCCTCCGCAGACTTGACTGTCCAGTGGATCCAGCTTCTGCCTATTTTATTCATCCATGTGCAGTTTTTCTCCTCTCATCTTTTTCCCTCATCTCATCTCCTTCCTCACTCTTCCCTCCCCTCCATCCATGCCCAGCATTTCTTCTCTCTCCCTTCCCTCTCCTCCATCCACCCATGTCCAGCAACATCTCCTCTCCCCTGCCCTCCCCTCCAGCTACCCATACCCAGCGATTCTCTTCTCTCCCCTGCCGTCCCCTCCAGCTACCTATACCCAGCGATTCTCTTCTCTCCCCTGCCCCCCTCCAGCCACCCATACCCAGCGATTCTCTTCGCTACCCTGCCTCCCCCTCCAGCCACCCATACCCAGCGATTATCTTCTCTCCCCTGCCCCCCCCCCTCCAGCCACCCATACCCAGCGATTCTCCTTGCTCCCCTGATTACCTCCGTTGAAGCGGCCGTGTTATTGAAAACCCTGCCCGTCTCTAGCCTTCCCTTCAAGTTCATTCCCTCAGAGTCCCACCCTCGCGGAAAAAGGAAATGACGTGAAAAGACGGGACTGAGGGAACGAACTCACAAAGGGAAGGCTAGAGACAGGCAGGACTTTCAATGACACGGCTGGACGGAGCCGGAGGTAATAAAAAAAAGATTTAACCCCCCCCCCCCCCCCAGAATGCGGCGTTCAAGCTATATGACACTGCTCCGTAAACGAAAGCTTAGGTTTCTTTCAAACAGCTTCACGATCCTCCGATGACTAACTTAAGCTGTTTTCTCTCAGTATAAGAAAACAGGGCAACCGGTCTGCAAACTCCAAAATGGAAAAACAAAAGAGCAGATCGATAAGAGAGAAATATCAATTTATTATATGACAAAAATATTCAGAATCAGCCCGACACTGGCCGTGTTTTGCCCAACAGGGCTGCATCAGGGGCTACAAAACAAATGACATAACATTTAAAAACAAAACTATATATATATATATATATATATATATATATATATATAATATCAATTAGCTTCTCACAAGGTTATGTCCCCATTTTCAGGGAGTAGGGCTAGGATCGGCTCTCTTCTAAAGAGCGCTCACCTCGATATTTAACATCATTTCCAACTACTGCCCAATCTCCAACCTCCTCTTCATATCAAAACTTATTAAGTTACTGCATCTCTTAAAATTATTTGTGCCACAAAATCAAGTAATGTATTTGATCTGAAACAATCTGGGTTTCAGCCCTAACACAGCAAAAAGACCACACTACTAGCAACAACTGATGAGACCCAGGTCAACCTTGTTAATGAAAAAAATGCTCTATTCTGCTAGATTTAAAAAAAAAACTGTGCTATTTGGATCACCCACTACTTATGGACATACTTCAAGACACTGGTATTCCTTTCATGTAAACTAGAACTGCAATAAGTCTGACACATTCCCTCTGTCCTGTGGTGGGCCCCAGGGCTCTATTTTAGTCCCTTCCCTGTTCAACATCCTTTGGCTAACCTAATGCAACACATCAGGATTGGCACTTTTATCTACACAGATGATAGCAACTTAGATATCCATACAGATTCTCACGGTCTTCCCAACATTGCCAACCTGAACAACCGACTGCTCACTGTCAAGTGGTTTTCTCAATCTTACATGCAAGCCTGAAAAAAAAAAAAATAGGCCACCAGGATTACTAGGAAAAACTACCTACTGCATGTAGCTCCATCAATTGCAGGTACATCTTGGTATCTGTCCAGATAGCAGCTCTTTCTTGTAAAACAAAATTCATTTTCCGCTCTTAAATTTGTTCTATTCATTCATTTCTTGCTCCTAAGGATGTATCAAGTTATGCCCCTATCGGTCTGACTGCTCACGCGTCTTTTAGATTGTAAGCTCTTTGAGCAGGGATTGTCCTTCTATGTTAAATTGTACAGCGCTGCGTAACCCTAGTAGCGCTTTAGAAATGTTAAGTAGTAGTAGTAGTATTTTGCACTTGCGTTAAGCTGTGTATAATACTGCAGCTCTTCTGTCTGGTCTGAAATTTTCTTCCAAATCTCTTCAGTGAATCCAGAATACTAAAGTTCAGCTCCTATAAAGGGGCCCGCAAATTTGACCACATTACTCCTGCTGAAAGACAGCACTGGTTGCCCATACAAATCAGATTTACATACAAGATTTTTTAAAATTATATTTACTTTTTTTTACTAACCCATCATGCGCTCTACTTGAGAACGGCAGAGAGGAAAACCTATCAATATTCCTTATACCTCTTCTCTTTCACTCAGACCTACTCAAAACTTATTTCTTGTCGTCCCCTCCCCCCCCATCTTTTCCATATCGTTCTTGAAATTTAATTGCCACCCTTCTTTCAGGGAGTCTTTCACAAAGGCGCGGTATATATTTATTGTCTCATGCCTCTGTGTTTTCTATGCCACACTGTCAGCTGTGCTGTTAACAACCCTTGGGGGGGGGGGGGGGAATGAGGAACATAAAGGTGAGTGGGAAATGGGGTTTGAGGAAGTGGGGCAAGAGACCATGGGTGACTGGGGAGAGCGAGTGCTAGACTACAAAATGGGGAGGAGAGTGGGTGAAGGATTTGGCTAAAAGAGCAAGTGAGAAAAAGGAGAGAGTGTAGGGTTCTGGGAAAGATCCCGAGGTCAGGTGAAGTGGAGAGGGTGCTCATCCCTAACATATCCTTTCACAGACAACCCCCCCCCCCCCCCCCCCCCGCCTAACAGCCCCCTTCACACTTTCACTCCCTACATTCCCCCCAACTTCTGGCACACACCCTCCCCATCCCTGAGGGCTTGCAAGATGCACATGGAGGCCATACAGTCAAAGTGGCTCTTGACATTGCCTATTTTAATACAAAGAGTGCTGTAGCATGTGTTGTATATTCTTTCATTTCTGTAATTCTAAAGAATATTGCATTACTACATTATTTATAATCAATTCTAGGTTTCCTTTAAAGAGGGGATCTCATATGGCAGCTTAATGCTGCAAGCCACAAACACTTCCAAGCCTGCTAAAGCTTCTGCTGCTGCCAAAGTCATCCCCCTCCTGAAGCTGCTGCTGTTGCTATTGCCCAGTACTCTTCCATATTTCACTGCCATAGTCCCCCTCCCCCCCAAGGGCCAGGGCTGGGGTGAGTGACTTATTGTCTATATTTATATGGGGCTAAAATGACATACAGAGATGGTGCTAAAAGATGCACAAAGCGTTATAGTGGGGGAGGGGTGGGAACAGAGGATGACCATTACTTGAGAAACTTTGCATCTGCATAGAAGCTCAGTGCCACTTATACAGTGGGTGGATCAGTCTTTGCACGATCTGGCCAAGCTATAGCAAACCCTCATTTTCTCCATCTTGAGCTGTGGTGCAGAGAGTTATGGTTGTTTTACATTTGGTGGTTTTAAATCATGTGCAACATCTGACAGTAATTGCTACCTACAGAGTTCTATCTGGCAGTATACACAGAAGAGCAGTATGCCCTGGGAGTCTAATGGTTAGGATAACTGCTTACTCTGGCTTTTAAACAGTTACTTTGCCTGTGCTGATTACCTATGACACAGACTTCAGTTCTCAGAATACCCTTCTACACAACCACCCCCCTGCTGCCTCAATGACAGCCAATTGGGAAATGAAGCAGATATATCAAGATTCTAGAGAGCCTGGACAGTGGACATGCAGCCTCCAGAATATCCTGGGACAATAAAGCATCAGAGGCTTCTTTTAAGGTTAGGAAAGGGGGACAACCTCAAGCATGATACACATTGCTGTCCAGAGTGAACCAGCAAGTTTTTCCTTATAGGGGCCGCGAGCACAACCTCTGCATTAGGAACAAAAATAAGAGGAAGGAATTAAACACACATCATTCTGTGTGGTAATATGGTGCCACCAGGTAGGACCTAGCTGTGTTCCATCTTCCTGACTCCCCCTTCAGAGTTTAAAGTCATCACCACTGTATGTACCAGAATCATTAACATCGATACTGCAGCACCACCCTTCCAAAAAGAAAAACTTCACCTTATCTGGAAACCAGCATGTCTGTAGGATTTGTCATGTAGCAGTCCAAATAGCTGCACGAATAGCAGCAACAGAAAGGCACACGAGGATCTCACCTGTAGCACTTATCCGAAGAGTTCACCCCAGCAAAAGACTGGCTCCTAGTGATGGCCGAGGACAGGAGGCGCCGCTGAGGCCGAACAGACAGCGACATAGTGGAGCGTGTCCGTGAGGAGCCCCCTGCAGGAGGAAACAGAAAAGACAGGTGTCAGGGAGAGATCAGACCACAATACCAGAAAAACATACCCAGTAAACAGCCTCTCCCCACCAACAAACTTAAGCCCAATCAAAACACTTAGGGGTGGACAACCTTTATACGCAGAGGGCCGCAACATTACATAAGGTCAGAACCGTAAATGCAGAGCTCTATAACCTTCTGTGATAAATAAGTAAAAATTTAACTAAAAATGATGGAAACTGCCAAGTGATTATTCTGAAAATATTTGCGAAAAACAGCATTTAAAAAAATCACCATAACTCTGGTTATGGAGGGTTTTTTTTTTTTTTAATACTTCCCATGCTCTCACTGGCTGTATAAAATTCAATGACAGGTCCACCCCTGTTCTAGCCTAACTTAATTTTTATTATGTCTGTTTTCTGGTGTACCTGGAATCTGTCCTGTCACTCAATGGCATTCTGTTTTCTTTTCTTTTTATGCATTTGTGAAATTTTGTAAATCACTTAGATATGGGTCCCAGGATTTGGTGAGGCGTCAAATCATTAATAAACATAACTAGAACAGAGAACTATATAAAAACCATATTATTTATTAGACTTACGCAAATTGAATTTCATCCAGTAGACAACTGAAATTTGACACCTCTCCTTAACTTAAATAAAAGCTCTAAATTTGTTCACAGCCAAGTATGTTCATTTTTTTAAACTATCTGAATAAAAATAAAAAATGGAAAAATTAGCTGTAGTGGCTGCACTTCCAGCAAGGGCCTAGGCTGCGGCATGCAGGACTGTAGTGCTACAACTGCAGACATGTGGCAGCAGGACCATCAGCAAAAGAGAAAAAGTCACTGTATCCTACGTGAAAAACCTTCCAGGGATATTTCTCATGGTCTATTCAGATGACTTTATTGAAAACAGGCATTAATACTTTTCATACTAGGCAGGAGAGCAGCATCTTATTTCTCGCCTCTTTTACCGCAGGTGCAAACAGAGATTATTTCCTCGCCCTGCAAGAGCGGTAACAACCCCTGCACCCGCACCCTGCACCTCCCGTCCTCACTCCCTTCCTTACAAGTCTGGTGTCGATCGCTCTCCCTCCCCCCCTGCAAGCTCCGGTGTTGCTTGCTCTCTCCCACACACACACACCCTGCCACCAGGTCCTGTGTTGCACTCTCCCTCCCCCCTCTGCAAGCTCCGGTGTCACTCCTCCACCTCTCCACTATGCTCCAGCTGCAGCCTTTCCATCTTCCGGGCTGCTGGCAACGTATGTAAGCATGCTGCCTTCACACAGCCCGGAAGCCTTCTCTCTATTGCGACTTCCTGTTTCCGCATAGGCAGGTCACTCGCTGCAGAGAGAAGGCTTCCCAGTGCGCGAAGGCAGCGTGCTTACATTGCTAACGCTGCCGGCAGCCCGAAAGATGGAAAGGCTACAGCGAGAGCATAGCGGAGAGGTGGAGGAGTGACACCGGAGCTTGCAGAGGGGGGAGGGACAGTGTGACACAGGACCCGGCGGCGGGGGTAGGAGGGCAAGCAACACTGGACTCGGAGGGAGGGAGTGTGATACTGGACCTTGTGGGAACAGAGGGAGGATGACACCAACCCTGGGGGGGGGGGGGGGGGGGAGGCAGGAAGATTGGGAGAGCAACACCAAACTTGGGAGGGAGGGAGAGCAACACAAGACCTTGTGGGGAGGGGGGAGGGAAAGCGACACAAGCCCTTGAAGGGAAAGAAGAAGGGAGAGAAGGAGAGTGACACGACCTTGCAAGGGGGGGGGAGAGGAAGGAAAGGCATGGGGTATGGGCCTTGGAAGCAAGGGAATGAAAGAGACAAAGATGGAGCTGGGGACTGATAGGGTGATGAGATTCAGTGAAGGGTAGATGAGGACTAATAGGATGGGAATGGGGGTTAAGGAAGCAGGTGAAAGATGGGGAAAGATAGGGGTTTAGGAGACTGGATATTAAGGGAGGGACAGAGGGAGCAAGGGTAAAAGCTAGTAGGTAGATGAGAAGTGAAACAGAGACTAAGGTGAGAGAAAGGAAGGGGGTGGGAGATGGACATGAAATGAAAGGTCACTGTCAGACAGATGTAGAGAAGGAAAGGAAGAAGCCAAGAAGAGAGAGAAGAAATGGAAACATCAACATGGAAAAGAATTTAGAGAAGACAGGCATGTGGAAAGTGGAAGAGACTGGGACCAGCCCAATTAGAAAAATAAAGTGCTCGGACAACAAAGGTAGAAAAGAAATATTTTTATTTAATACTTTTTAAGGACTAAGGTGTGCTTGCTTTGTGAAATGTACGTCTTTTCTATTTTTGTATTTTGCAGAGTGCAGGAGAAAATACATTTCTGTTTCTCTTTTACCAGTGTTTACACAGTTTACAGAGTCTGGCTTTCTTGAGGGAGATCTCCATTTTAGTTTTTCTGTGGTTCCCTGTTTTGTATAGTGAGAAAATAATTAAATATGTTTCGAGTTGTAGAATGATTAGAAAAATTAGTGCTCATTATTGCTTGCTATGCGAATGAATATTCCATCACTGTTTCATTATTGCTTGCCAGACCAGTCCAGTATTATTATATTTTAAAGGCATTTGTTTGCATTCATTTATGCAGTCTTTACATGCACATGATTTTGCTTTTTAAACCCAAAGGTCAATCTTAAGGGTGGTTAAACAGTGAGGCTTCTCTGGATAGGGACAGAGTTCACGGGGGGGGGGGGGGGGGGGGGGGGGGGGGGGGCGACAGGGACAAACTTTGTCCCCGCGTCATTCTCTATTAAGAACCTCTGGGTTAGAGCAATGTGCTGAGAAACAGGGAAACTAGGGTTTGAATCCTCCTCCTGCTACTGACCCTTCTTGTTACCTTAGGAAAGTCAATATCCCCCAACTGCTCAAAGTACCCTCTTAGGGTTGTAAGCTCTTCCAGACAGGGACGTATTGCACCCAAATGCTTATGTTTCAAACACTACTGGACATACACAGAGCTGAACAGTGACAAGATTACATACTGCCATGAGTGACTTCCTTCAAAAAAGGTGGTAAATAAATCCAAATAAAAAATGTATTCATTCATTCCAGATTTGTTATACTGCTGTAACTGTCAGACAGGGCAAAACGGTTTACAATCTAATAATAAATGATAAAAAGAAAAGAACTACAATAAATCATAGTAAAGCTACCCATACAAACAAGAACACACTTAGAATATAAGCTCTCGCTCATGCATCAGAGCCACACCATGCCAAATGTCACTCATAAATAAAATAGTATAAATTTAAGTGAACCATTAGTTATTCTGCAACATCTTTATCGACCAGAATGAAAAATTCATTTTAATAATTACTTGGAAGGAATTCAACAGCCTATGTTTCTATGCAATTATGCTTACAACTTTCAGACAAGCCATTAGTAGGGCTTGCCAACTCATGAAAATATCTTCTACCAACAATCTGCCAGGTTTCTACAACACTTTTCACAGATGCCATTTTATGCACAGTTGGTCTCAGTATGCTGAAATTCACTCTGATTGCAGTGTGTCCAACTTCAGAGCATTGCAGCTATACAGTGCCTAAGCCCATGGTACCAGAACAAGCCCCTTTCACACACTTTTTAGTGAATATGAATTTTAAAATTATGTAATTTGCATCATAGTTAGACAGTTGGCAATTCTGAAACTAGGAGCCAAATGCACAAAGGTCCCGTTAAGGATCCGTCTGCGTTTCCAAATCGGTAAAAATTTACCGATTTAGAGGCAGATGCACTAAACCTTAATCAGCATTTAACGACCCCTCCAACGAGGAAATTTTGATCCGTTGCATGCATCAAAGGGCTTTTACCGAGGAAGCTAGCAGCTAACGAAAACGGAATGCAGATGAGCAATGTGTGTACAAACCCCATTGAAACGAAATGCACTAACCTTTTCCGATTGCCTTTATGCAGGAAAAAGGCAGGAAATCTAACGAGGAGGTCTGTACCTCTCGTTAGGACAGCTCTGTGCCAGGAAAAATCGTAAAGTGAAAAAAAAACAAACAAACTGTGAGCCAATCCCAGCGCATTAGCAGAGCTAAAAGCGCTGTGATTGGTCAAAAGGAAAACTGAAAGGCACAATCCATAAACAGAAGCCTCTACCAGGCCCAAGGAGTTGAAAAATATTTCTTAAATAAGCTTTCAAATGTCCCCATGGAAGAGAAATCCAGAGGTAACAAGAGATGTCTTCATTTTTTTTAGGCTCTGGGATAGCGTTAGGAAGTCAGACTCCACTGACTGGATCCAAACTTCCTGGTGTCCCCCTCCAGTAATGAGTGAGCGGAACATCCCAAGCTGTCCAATTGGTTTAGCCCCTCTCTGTGGAGGGGGACACCAGGAAGTTCGAATCCAATCAGTTCACAGCTCTAAAGTGATGTCATCAGGGAAGCCCTGCAGGGAGGAGGAGTTGGGACAGCAGCCAGCCAATTAGAGTCCATCTTCAGGGAGATGGGTGTTTCTAGGATGTCAGCCAGCCAATAGAAAGAAGCAGCAGGAACATCTGGGGGTGGAACCAAGCCCGTGTCCCACAGACGCTGTTTCTTTGATGGACCCTTAACTTCCTTGCATTTTTGGTAAGTCACCATTACTTTTATGCTTTACATTTCAGTACACCCCCCCCCCCCCCCCAATTTCTTTGCCAGTAAATGTAATTTGAAAAAGAAACATATGTGGCACGGCTTTCATAAACACAAAGAAGCTGCGTGTAAGCTGTTATACTATTTTTTTTTTGTGCTCCATCTTCCCTGCCTTGTTTCTCCCCTTCTCCTACTTACAATAATGAAGAACCGGCAGGTCCACACCTCATGTTAAAATTTCCACGGTAAAGGTAGGGACTGCTTTTGTGCATGGGGTCAGAAACGTAGTGCTTCGCATCGCATTCACATTATAATAAAAGTTAGCTCATTTGCATTCCGTTTTCGTTAGCTGCTACCGTGACAGGGAAATGGCTCGGAGAACCTTTTTGTGCAGTGTTCCGGTTTACTACTTGCACGCTAAACTGGCTAGAACCAGTTTAAAAAACCACGTTGCTGGCTCGTTAAGTTTAGTGGCATCTGGCCCACAGTCAGGTACAAAGGTCAGATTCCACTGTATGCATCTAATAAAGTCCTAAATTGAAGCCAATCAGCTAGATAATCAGAATGCCCTAACCATCCTGCACCAACTCTCTCATATACATCCTCTGCAACCTTTAAGGTGCCAATGATTGATGTCTATGCTCTGGGCCAATTTAAGATTTTGGTACTCATAGGGAACACTAGACAGTAGATCCCACAGATCAGGGAAGGGTGGGATTCCAAAAAGACTGGAAAGCCAGATGAGGATCAAAGGAAGGCAATGCCACAGTACTGCCCCTTTGAAGCAGAAGAAGGATATGGCCCTACAGTAAGGGACAGCAAGCTTCCCTTTTAGCCTGATTTAGCACCTTCAAAATTTGCCCATGCCAAAATCTAGACCCGTCTATGCCTCTGATAACCATCCTCTGCAGTGGTTATATGGTATAAACTTACACTATCTCTCTTCTCAGTAAAGGCGCTTTGACTACCCCCACAATATAGGGCTCTGTTCTTTGAGGCGTGAGAGGAAACAGTGCATCTAATGCAGAATTTGTAATCTGTGTTCCATACAGCTCTCACCAAGTGTGAGTTGCATCATACCCATACCCCTATTTATGACATGATCATAGAAATCATCCCCTGGATTCTATAAAACTCTCCCAATTTTGGGCACGCAGGGCAGATGCATGTGCAAGTTAGTTATTGAGCCATTAACACCTATTTACACAGGTACTGTGGAAGGGTCTAGTTTTGATAAGTATGCAGCAATGCAGTTGCTACTGCTTCCATGGTCCCTGTACAGAATTCTGTACAAACTCTGTAATGGGCATTGCATTGGGTACAGAATCCCCCCCCCACCCCCACACACACACACACAAGAGAAGCATGTAAATGAAAATCAATTACTTCTTCTACCAAACTGTCAAACAAATATGAACCCAGAGATTTTCTTATCTGAACTGTCTTCTCCTTGCATTGTCTGTTTTGTCTCTATACTTAGTAGCTGTTGACTTTTCTTTCTTCCTCCCTCACCCACCCAAGGAGACACATACTAGGAATGTGTATTCCTTTGAAAGGATATGGGAGTTTCTTGTTGTTTCCAAATGAAAATGGCAGGGAAAAAACAAAATTTTGTGTTTTTTTTCTAGTGCTGTTGATACTGTGGAGGAAAGAGTGCACAGCCTGCATGAGCTATCATAAAAAGAAAATAAAAAACAAAAGTAAACAAAGGATGCTCCAGATAAAAATCTGGAATGTATTGATCGGTGAGCAAGACTTGACACAGCTGTGTTTCGGTCTACAGGGCCTGTATCAGGAGTTTTTTGCGATCAGAGAAATCAATTCTTGTATTGGTCATACAGTTGTGGATCTTATTGTGGAGCTGCAATGTCTTACGTCTGAATAAAACAGTGCTCTGGAAAGCCTTCTAATCTCGAGTATGGACCCGGATCGAAAATTGTAAATGGAACAGTCGTTTGTCACTCTTATTCATAAACAGAACATGTGGGCTCTGAACAAGAGACATGCTTGAACTATTGGGAAAGAGTCTCTGCTCCTAATAGCAATGTTAAGCACATGCTCTGGTATCACAAAAGCAAACATCTCCCCCCCCCCAAAAAAAAAAAAAACATTCCCATAAATGACACAGGAAATTAAACAAACAAATTTCAGGTTGCTCATCCCTAATATATGCTGACTGAACAAGAGTCACTTTGTCCTCTCTCACTGTAAAGACCACCATGTCGTCTAAGGCACGATTCTCAACTACAGTCCTTGTAGGCTAGTTATGCAGACTGACATTGCTCTTAGGCAGAGTATGTGTGTGTATTTATTATATTATATATACATACACACACATATATATATACCAATACATCTGATGAATGTTCATTATGGATATCCTGAAAGCAAGACCAACCTGTGACCCTAGTTGAAAAGCCTCACAATTCTAGTCAAGAGAGACACGCCACCATATTCTCACATTTCAGTTGAGAAAACAGTTTGAAAATAAAATTTAAATATGGCTAGAAGCTTACATCTCTAATTCTTCAATTAAGACAGGTCTTTTTCTACGTTATGGTCTGAATTCCTGTTCACTAATTAGAAAACTGCATACACATTTTATGGATGACTAGACAGAACTATTTTTCTATAAGTATTAGCTAAACAGTAAGGATGAGGAGATGGATGCAGGGATATTATACAGTGATGTGAAAAAGGTTTTGCCTCCTTCCTGATTTTCCCCCCATATTTCATACATGTCACACTAAAGGTTTCAGATCTTTAAACAAATGAAACGGTACTCGATGATGCGTAAAGTCACTTTTGCTACATGTGTAGAAAAACTTATTTCTAATATTAGACAATGGGAACCCGAGTAAAGACCAACAGTTTTCAAATTATTACATCATTTATCTAAGGAATAAAGTTATAAACATCCATATGAAAAAAGTAACTGCCCCCTTAGTTACTCAAAATACCAACTGATCAAATTTAATTGATGATTGTTGAACTTTACCATGAAAGTGAAGTAGGCACACAAAGTTTCTACATGGTCAAGATCAAAGGAAATTCCAGAAGAGATGAGAAAAAAAAAGTTGTAGAAATATATCGCGCTGGAAAGGGTTACAAACGGGCTTATTTTCAAAAGTGATCACTGGCCATTTCCCGACATAAATTGGAGATGGCCGGCGATCTCTCAAAAGCGGCGAAAGTGGTATAATCGAAAGTGGCTTTTTTGACAGCATTGCCGCTTTCCCGTTGCCCGCCAGCGAAAGTTCAAGGGGCGTGTCAGCAGCGTAGCGAAGGCGGGACATGGGCGGGCATGGGCGTGGCTACCAGATGGCCGGCTTTCGCGGATAATGGGAAAAAAAGCGGCGTTAATCAGTATTTCTCCGGGTTTACTTGATCTTTTTATTTTTAGTGCCCCAACTGACCAGATGACCACCGGAGGGAATGGGAGATGACCTCCCCATACTCCCCCAGTGGTCACCAACCCCCTCCCACACTAAAAAAAAATAAAAATAACCTTTACCAGCCTGTATGCCAGCCTCAAATGTCATACCCAGCTCCCTGACAGCAGTATGCAAGTCCCTGGAGCAGTTTTTAATGGGTGCAGTGCACTTCAGGCAGGCAGACCCAGGTCCATTCCCCCCTACCTGTTACACTTGTGGTGCTAAGTGTTGAGCCCTCTAAACCCCCCCAACACCCACTGTACCCACATGTAGGTGCCCCCCTTCACCCATAAGGGCTATGGTAATGGTGTAGAGTTGTGGGGAGTGGGTTTGGGGGGGATTTGGGGGACTCAACACCCAAGGTAAGGGAGCTATGAACCTGGGAGCTATTTGGGTATTTTTTTAACGTTTTTAGAAGTGCCCCCTAGGGTGCCTGGTTGGTGTCCTGGCATGTCAGGGGGACCAGTGCACTACAAATGCTGGCTCCTCCCATGACCAAATGCCTTGGATTTCACCAGGTTTGAGATGGCCGGCATTTTTTTCCATTATCGCTGAAAAACAAAACTGGCGATCTCAAACTCGGCAAACTCTGGAATTTGGCCGGGCTAAACCGTATTATCGAAAAAAAAAGATGGCCAGCCATCTTTTTCGATAATACGGTTCCGGCCAGCTGTTGCACCGCCACCAAAATAGATCGCCGGCACCGTTCGATTATGCCCCTCAAAGCCATTTCTAGGACTCCACAACCACAGCAAGAGCCTTTATCTCCAAATAGAGAAGACTTGGAACAGTGGTGAATCTTCTCAGGAGTGGCCTGCCTGCCTGCCAAAATTACTCCAAAGGTGCAGCAACAACTCATCCAGGAAGTCGCAAAATATCCCAGAACAACATCCAAATAACCTCAGCCTAGGTCAGTGTTCATTATTCCACAATAAGAAAGCAACTAGGCAAAAATGGTATTCATGGGAGAGTAATACAGCAGAAACCATTGCTATCAAGAGTAGCATGAGTGCTCATCTGATAAACAGACCTGGATGATCCCCGAGCCTTTTGGAATAATTGTCTATGGACAGACAAGTCAAAAGTGGAACTCTTTGGACAGCACAGGTCCCACCATGGCTGGCATAAAACAAATACAGCATTCCACAATAAGATTATTATACCAACAAATATGATAGTGATAGGTGGTGTAGGGACACACTGCTGCCTCAGGACCTGGAAAACTTATTATTGAAGGAACTATGAATTCTGCACTATACCAGAACACTCTTAAGGACAATGTCCAGTCATCTGTCTGTGCGCTGAAGCTTAATTGGGTTATGCAGCAAGACAATGATCCAAAATCCAAAAGCAAATCTACATCTGGATGGTTGAAGTGAAACTAAATTAATGTTTTGGATTGGCCTAGTCAAAGTCTGTCTTAAACCCGATAAAGATGCTGTGGCAGAACCTGAAGCAAGCAGTTGAAGCACAAAAAAAAAGCTTATATTATCAGACGTAAAGCAGTTCTGCAAAGAGTGAAGAATCCTCAATAGCAATATTAAAAACTGATAAAGTTACAGGAAGCATTTAGATTCAGTTATTTCTGCTAAAGGAGGTACAACCAGTTGAGTTTAGGGAGCAGTTACTTTTTCACATGAGTGATGTGGGTGTGGCTTAACTTTGTTCCTTAAATAAATGTAATATTTTTAAAATTTGTATTTACTCAGGCTCCCCTTTGTCTAATAATATATTTTGTATAAAGATCAGAAACCAGTATGACGCATATACAATAGGGGAAAATCAGGAGGCAGCAAAAACTTTCACATCACTTTACATGAGTAAAGGAGGTCTCGGAACACTGTTCATAACAGAGAAAGATACCTATTCAGGCTGCCTAGTTAGTTTAGTCCACACTAGAGGTGTACAGACCAAAACTTTTCATTTTGTTTAATTTCCCATGTTTACAGGGGAAAAAACAAACAATTTTTTTAGTCTTTTTTCTGGGGGGGGGAGGGGCATGTATATATATGGCCGCCCTTGCTCTCAGTAAAATACAGGTCAATGGCTCAGGCTAAAGAGCTAGGCCTCTACAAGCAAATGGCTCATAATAAGAGCTGGGCTTCTCTTAAAAATCCAAAGTCATCTCTGATACAAAATACATTTTTCTGCAGCACAAGCTGAACTGAGTTCTCAGGGAGCTGGCACGGGAGGGGGTCTTTTGCTCTTATAAACATGCCTGGGACTGGCATCAGTGAAGAGTCATGAAAGATGTTTTGGGCTAATGAAAGTAGATAAGGGGGTAGATGTACGTAGTTAGAGAGTACTCAGAGGGAGGGGGAGCTGAGAATAGCTGAGAAGAGCAGAATGACTGATTAAGTCATCTCGCCACCTGTGCTCTGCACCCCTTTTGTGTATAGTTGGAACCTGGGACCTAATGAAGTCACCCTTGTCGGTTCCTTATCAACTGATAAGGGATAGCAAGCTCTGCTGACATAGCTGGATCCCATTGGAATCCATTGGGTTGAGACAGTATAAAGGAAGCACCCCGAGAAGTGTAAGGCGCAGAAGGAGAGACAGAGTACCACCGAGGGCTGATGTGTCGTGTGATTCTGTTCCACTGTATGATTGACTGAATTGCTGGTATCCTCATTATTGGGTAATGTATCAATGCTAATTAATACTAATAAACTATATCTCTTTAACTAATTGAAACTGGGTTCCTCTTTAATTACAGACTTAGCTACGGCCGAGCCTGTACTGAACTGCCATGAGCAGATTCAAGGTTGGGAAAGCTAGATATTTGGAGGGCATATGTAACTTTGCCCAGAGAGATGAGACGGGCCACTGCTTCCGCTGCTTGATTAGCAAAGGCAGATTCTGAGAAAATAAACAGGCAACACTGCAAACAGTGTACAGATGAATGCACCCATACCAGGGGTTCTCAACCCAGGCCTTGAGACATACCTAGCCAGCCAGGTTTTCAGGATATCCATGGTGAATATACAAGAGACAGATCTGCATATAGTGGAGGCAGTGCAAACCAAACTGTCTCATGTAGATTTGTTGAGGATACCCAGAACATTTTGTAGTATATCAAACAAACTGAACCTGAAAACCTGGCTAGCTGAATATGTCCTGAGATCTGGGTTAAGATCCCCTAGTTTACACTGTTGAGGATAACACCCCAGCTGCTAGAAATTTGACCACCTGTAGAATGCTGTCTTTTCAAAATCTGAAGTCAAGAAGAATTACAGGCTAACTGAAATATATTCCCGTCTTCAAAAGGGCTTACAATTTAAGCTTTGTACATGAGGTAATGGAGAGTTAAGTGACTTGTTCAAGATGGATTTTTAACTTTGATATCACTGGTTCGCGACCCATTGCTTTAAGTTTCCAAGACATAATCCAGCTGAATCCTCTTCCTCACCTCCCAGTGGCATAAGCAATAGGTGGGCCTGGGCCTGTCCACTTTCAGCTCAGACCCAGCCAGCAGCAGCACACCTTGGTGTAGCTGGCAGGGATCCCTAAACTCTACCAGGTGAATACATGTTAAAGCCCTATAGTAACTCCCCTCAATCAATACCTTGACAGTCACTGGCAGTATTCCTGAGGCGCTAACACCAGCAGCATGCTCAGTTCAGGTGCGAGAACTCAGCATGCATGGCATGTAGGTATTGGCAGGTGGGGAAGCTTAAAATGAATTAGCTTGGTTTTTTTGCAGTTACAAAAGTGAGAATTTTCCTTTTCTTTAATGCCAACATGTAAGACCAGCAGCTTTAATTTTTGGTTCCACAAAGAGCATAGTACAAAATAAATAAATAAATAACCTTGAAAGGGAGGTGTGCTCATCCTTCTGCAGTCATGTGGTTCTGCTTCCACAGCAGCCTGATCTGACAGGTCTGAGCACAAAAAATTACTAATCAGCACTTTGAGTTGCACACACACATTAGGTATTATTAGGAAAGGAATGGAAAATAAAAATGAGGACGTTATAATGCCTTTCTATCACTCCATGGGGTGAGACCACCCTCAAATATTGTGTTCAATTCTGGTCACCACATCTCAAAAAAGATATCATGGAATTAGAAAAGGTACAGAGAAGAGTGATGAAAATGATAAAGGGGATGGGACGACTTCCCTATGAGGAAAGGCAAAAGCGGCTAGAGCTCTTCAGCTTGAAGGAAAGACGGCTAAGGGGAGATATGATAGAGGTCTATAAAATAATGAGTGGAACAGGTAGAGGTGAATCGCTTGTTTACGCTTTCCAAAAATACTAGGACTAGGTGGCATGCAATGAAGCTACAAAGGAGTAAATGTAAAACGAATCAGAGAAAACATTTCTTCACTCGTGTAATTAAACTCTGGAATTCGTTGTCAGAGAATGTAGTAAAAGCAGTTAGCTTAGTGGGGTTTAGATTTGGATGGCTTCCTAAAGGAAAAGTCCATAGACCATTATTAAAATAGACTTGGAAAAATCACTGGTTATTTCTAGGATAGAGGTAGCATAAATCTGTTTTACTGTTTTGGACTCTTGCCAGGTACTGTGACCTGGATAGGCCATTGTTGGAAATAGGATGCTGGGCTTGATGGACTTCAGTCTGTCCCAGCATGGTAATACTTATGTACATATGTTGGAATGCCTTCTGCACATAAATGTATTCATATTGCAAAGGTTTGTGCACAGAATAGAATTCAAACACTTGCGCATATGTGTGTCTGCTTAATTCTGTGCACAGGTTGTAGCTACACTTAGCACAAAATAACATACATATGTGTCTGGTGTAGCCTTCCAGGTTAGGACTGTGCAGAACTTGTATGTTTTTATATACAATTTGTTTACTGCATCGGTGCACACAAATTTGCATATGTTTTAAGTTAAGAAGTCATGTGCTAAGCCATCAACACACGCTCGAATGCAAGCTTACAGCGCTCACCCCTCAGTTTGCAACTTTTGTCCTACTGCCATGCATCAAACTCCTTTACCAGCCTTTATGTGGAACAATAGCAAAAGGCTTTACTAATGCAGACAAGCAACTACTACATTTCCCTAATCCACTGCATGGACAACTTTAGTCAAATCAATGTTATTACATACTTTTCCTACAACAGACCACACAACAATACCAGTAAAGAATTCAAAGTTTGACTGATTGAATTACATGGTTTCACATGGAAGACCTATGTCTACAGCATAATCTAAATGTTTCAAGGTTCTGACTATATTTTATAGTTTTGTCTACCACGGAACTAAAGGGTCTACAATTGCCTGCCTTTTTCTTGTGTAGCATGACAGCATCTGCTCTCCTCCAGTCTCTAGGAATCTCTTCAAGTACAAGTTGAACTGAGCTGGGAAGGGTGCAGTCAGCACATTGTTGAGTTCTTAGTGATCTGGTCTCATGGCCTTATCCACTCATCTGCAGAAATATTTCAAGCACTTCCTCTACTGAGATATTAATCGTTTCACATTTATTATAAACCTATTCCAAACTTTCAAACTTTAAGACCATCATTTTCCCTTTCTTCTATAAACAGTGAGCTTAAGTAGAACGAAGAAATCTTACATTCTTGTCTTCACATTTTCCCTTTGCCCATCAAAAGGATGAAATAAAATATAAAAAGCCTGCTCTCTCCTCTGTTTGGGACTTTGCTTGTCTAACTAGCCCTCCAGCATTCCTTTATTTTTCTTAATTCTGCTCATCTTCCTATGTCCATTTTCTCTTTTTTTGGCAGATTTTCAATGCTAATCTCCTTTCTGTTACCTCTTTGATTAACGAAAAAAAAAAAAAAACCAAACAGAAACCTATATGGTCCTCTAGTCTTGCATTCAGTTTGATACCTTCTTAAAGCTCCATCTTTACTGCAGATCAAAGTTCCTCATACCCTGCATCCCTTGGATTCATGACAGGACCTCCTCAGCATTATCAGTCATCATATTCAAATTTGCCCTCCTGAAGTCCAGGACCCTAGTCTTAGCATGGCTCAGTTCTGGTTGGAGTTCAAAATTCAACCACATGCTTCAAAAATCAACAGACCCAAAATTTTCCATGCCATGTCAGCAATTGTGTATCCATTTTGTCATTAGATATCCAATATAACCTCCCTTGAGAGGACTCTTCCACTACTTTCCAGAGGGATGCCCCTTGCATAGCATCCATGTCTCCACTACCAACTGAAGCTGCAGCAGGTAGGCTCCAATCTATGTGCTATATTGAAATCACTTACAAAAAACTAGCCATTACCCATAGGCACCTCATATCAGAGGCTTGGGGAGGCTAAGTCTCCCCGGCCCCAACCATAATTTTCCCTACTTGCCAAACTTACTGCCTCTCCCCTCCCATTCAGTCTTACCCCCACTTCCCTCTCCCTCCCCACCCATCCCAATTATCCAGCCTTTCTTTCCCTCCTATTCACTGATCCATGCAGCACCATCTTCCTCCCTTGCAGCTCTGCTGGTCCTTGCCACTACTGTTTACTGTCACAGTTCTGCCTTCTCTGATGTAAGCTTCCAGGGCCAGCACAGGAAGCAATAGTGGCAGGTAGAGAACTGTGGTCCTGAGCATTTTCTTTGGTTATTAGCATGGGCTGGGCAGAGATGCAAGGAGAGGGAGGGAGAAAAATGGGAAGGAGAGAGAGACCAGCTGTGCGCAAGGAAAGAGCGTGCACATGGGGCAGTACTGGATGGGAGGGGGAGACAGACTGAGAAACAGCAGAAAGGGGAAATACTACATGGGGAGGGGGGAGGGGAGAGAGAGAGAAGGGGCAATGCAGGATGGGAAGAATGGAGATAGGCAGGGGCAGTGCTGCATGCCAGAGGAAGAGAGAAAAAGACAGGCAATGCCAGCTGATAGGGTGGGGGGATTGGAGAGACAGAGATGCTAGATGGCAGGGCAAGAGAGAGAGAAGTAATACTGTATGGAGGGGGAGAGAAAGAGAGATAGTACAATGCAGGATGTAAGGAGAGAGAAAGAGAAGGACAATGCTGAATGGGACAGGGGGAGGAGGGAGGAAAAATGAGATAGGGGCAATGATCTATGCCAGGTGAAGACAGGAGCAATGCTAGGTGGAAGCAGGGGATGGGAGAGAGACAGAGGAGATACTGGATGTTAGAGCAGGGAGAGAGAAAGAGGCAATGTTGGATGGTGGGAGAGAGAGAGAGAGAATAAATGCTAGACCATGTGGGGGGGGAGAGAAAGAGATGCTTGGTAGGAAAGGAAGAAAGAGAATATTCCAGCTGGCAGGGGGAAAGAGGAAAGAATTATTGAAAGACTGGGGAATAAGGAAGAAGAATGGGAATAAGGAAGAAGAATGGGAGGGCCAGCATGAGGTAAAGAAATGGAAAGCTGTAGGTAGACACAGTAAAAAGAAGGAGACTGAAATCTGAATTGATAGGCAAAAAAATAAAAATTGAAGAAAGCTAAAAGGAACAGATCAGTGTTGAAGTTGGATATAGTGGAAAAGACAGGAGACCAAAAAAAAATGAAAATTGGACAGGAGACCTGGGGGTGGGGGAAGAGTTAAAAGAAGACAAGAAAGCAGTAACCAGAGACTGAGGCCAACACAATTAGAAAAATTAATGGCCAGAAAGAAAGAGTAGAAAAAATATATTTTAAAATTCAGGATAAGAATGTGGTAGCTGTGTTACCCCCGTTTACAAACCGCGCTACCAGCTACCGCGCTGGCAATGCCGATACAGTGCATGGGCTGTGTTGGCATTTCCTACACCAGCAGTCGCTAGTGCAGCTTTGTAAAGAGAGGGGGGTAGGGGTTAGTCTACTTTAAAGGTTAATAATTAGAAGGTGGCACCTCTTTATTGGTCTAAATATATTTTTTTTTGACTAGCTTTAAGCCAAAACCTCCAGGCTAAGGGCTCCTTTTATAATACGGCGCTATCGATTAGAGTGTGCTGAATTCAAAAATGCCCATGGGAATTGAATGAGCTTCTTTGCATTCAGCGCATCGCTAATCAGTAACACTGCTTTGTAAAGGAGCCCTAAGTCAGGGCAAGCATACTATAACTGAAGTATACTGTTCAGACATGATGAAGGAGGTTTTGGCTTAAGCAAGCTAGTCAAAGAAATGTATTTAAGTAGTCAAAAAAAAAGGCATCCCCTTATTTTCTATTTCCATCTTATTTGTTAATTTATAATGTTTCAATTGGAATGTGTCAGTTTTTTTTCATTTACACCTGCTCTCTTTATATTTGCACAGTACAGAGGGACATGTGTATATATTTCCCTAGTGTTGCATAATATACAAAGTCTGGCTTCTTGGGGGATTCAGTTTAATTTGTTTCTACATATTTCTATTTTTAGTTTGTGGCTACTTATTCTATACTTGAGGGTCTACCTTAGTTTGTGTGAAAAAAGGTTGGGTATTCTGTTAACATCCAATGTTTGTGTAATACAGCTTTAGTTTTACAATGCAATGTTTACGGTGTTGTTTACGGTCCTTGTTGTGTGGCCCCTGGAAGTTAGTAATATTATGGTAAGGTAGAATCAAACATATAAAAGGCGAGTGTCGTACTCACTCGCAAATGCGCAGTAGAGACTTCCCTCTCTGCCCCGCCCCTGCATCAATACGTGATGAGGGGGGATGGGACAGAGCAGGAAGTCTCTACTGCGCATGCCGCAGACGTACTTGCAACCACTCCGCCCCTCCCCCCCCCCCCAAAGTCACTGCTACCACTCCCCCCAACCGTAGTCGCCGCCACCGCCGCCCCTCCACCCGGCCCGAGCACTGTCTTTCTTATTGAACTTACATCGCACCACGCAGACGCAGCAGGCACATCAGCAAAGCTGCCGTCGGGACGGCCTTCCTTCTCTGCCTGTGTCCCGCCCTCGCCGCGTTACATCACACGAGGGCGGGACACAGGCAGAGACGGAAGGCCGTCCCGACGGCAGCTTTGCTGATGTGTCCTGCTTCGTCTGCGGTGGGGTGATGTAAGTTCAATAACAGACAGTGCTCGGGCCGGGGGGGGGGGGGCCGAGCAGCGGTGACATCAGGGGAGGGCCTCGGAACCCCCCCCCCCCGTTCCAAAATGAGCCGTTTACACGGGCCTCAACGGCTAGTTACTTTATAAGTCCTGAGTGATTTTGTAGGGTTTTGTATGACTTCACAGTATGCCTGGTACTGGAGTTTGGATTTAGCTCAGCCCTTTTCAGTTGTAAGCTCAATGCGAGTGTTCCGGTCTCAGGGGCAAACTGTCATGGACACAGGGAAATGCGAGCAGCAGGCAAACCTTCCAACCAGACCAGAAGTGCTATAAGCACACAGAGAGACACAGACCAGAAGTGCACAGGGCACACAGGCTGCACTAACACACAAAACCAGGATTGGAATAGGCGGGAACAGAGGGACAGAACTAAGTAAAACCAGAAGAGATGCACTCAAACAGGCCAGACCTGGAACCGAATCACACAGAGCTCTCTCATGCGGGCCGCGAGGCTGAACCGGAACCCAATCACAACAGCAGGAGGCAGAGGACTAGGACTGAAGCTGAAGATAGGCAGGACTGGGACTGGAACTGAGCTGAAAGCAAAGGGGACTAGAGCAAGCAGGGCAGACTAGGCAGAAAACAAGGTTGACCACACAGCCACACAAACAACAGAACTAAATCTGAAGGCTGAGCCTAGCACACAGCTAGAACTGAAGAAGTGCACACAGGCACCCTTAACAAGAAATCAAGACAGAAGTGCCCACAGGCACACAGACTAGGAACAAGGCAGAAGTGCTTCACTGCACACAGATAAACCTGGCGACCTTTGGCTTTGCAAAGGCCCTGAATGGATGTCCTCAACTTCCTTATAAAGGGCCTCACTGATGCTGTCACAACTATAGGACAGAGGCAAGAAACACACTGAACACCACAGAGAGGCTTGGAACAGATAGGAAGTGGAAGCACTACAGGAAAGAGGCTTGAAACAAACTGAACACCAAAGTGAGGCTTGGAAAATACAGGAAGTGGCAGCAGAAGCAACAAAGCAAAGGAAACAGACTGAAGCTCTCTCTGAAACTGACCACCCGAAGACAAGGTGAGAGTGAACAGTAAAGTCACGACCACGGTCGTGACAGCGAGTTACATTCAGGTACAGCAGGTATTTTCCTGTCTCTGGGAGGCTTACAGTCTGTTTGAACCTGAGGCCATGGACGATTAGATGAATTGTCCAAGATCTCAAGAAGAAGCAGTGGGATTTGAACCCTCATTTCCCTGCTTATCAGACTGCTGCTTTAAACATTAAATACAGCTAATACAGATAAAACATTCCAAACATATTTCTCAACTCAACAATAAACTAAAGGCCAGCAAATCTGAAACCTGGTGGCCGTTTGGCAACCTATCAAAAAAATGGTAGGAAAAGTAATTTTATGTTGCTATTAAATCGCAAGATTTCTGTTCCAGTGTTGCTGAAAGTCACATTCACAGGATCAACAGGAAGATGATGGACTGGGGAGCTAGGTCTGTCAGAATACTGCAAATATGTTGTATTAATTTAGGGGCCCTTTTACAGAGCAGAAGTAAGGTCAACACGGGCTTACCACTCGCTCTTTCCGGGTGTGTGCTATTTCCTGGGAAAAGAAAATCCCCAGAAATGGCTTGCACTGCAATAACCCGGTGGTAATCAGGCAACCCCACGCACTGCCAGGTTGCCACCAGGTTAGCGCGGGAGCCCTTATCGCCACCTCAGTGGGTGGTAGAAGGGCTCCCCATTGCGTGGTCATGCAGTAAGAGTTCTCTTACCACATGGCCATGTGTGCCTGGGATCTTTATACTCGCTGCAGTAAAAAGGGCCGCTGGAACGTGGGAAAAACGGCCCCCACTGTCAGCGCAGGGCCCTTTTTCCCGCAGTTTGGTAAAAGGACCCCTTGGTGCATTATTTTGATTTTTTGGCATGTAATTCCTGGAGTATCAGTAGGCATATAATCATCAGTAGCAGAGGTACTAGGAAGACAGCTGATACAGTGAAGGATGCCTTCCGTGATGTTCAAAGGTGCCCCATTTTATACTGCTGACATAGGTGTTACCCCACATTCCAACTTGCTCTGTTCCACTCCATTCCACTGTATCCCATATCCACCCCACCCATACCCTGACCCTAGCCACACCCCCATAACCTCACCTAGCCATGCCCCCACACTTTAGCCTCTCCAAACAGCTATGTCTCCAACCACCTATGGCATTTCTTTTCCAAGTTAGGCATAAGAGCATAAGAATTGACACACTGGGTCAGACCAAAGATTCATCTAGGCAAGTATCCTGCATTTAACAGTGGCCAATCCAGGTAAAAAGTACCTGAAGAATCCCAAGTAGCAGCATCCTATGCAGTGGCTTTCTTCAGGTCTACTGTAACAAACGTTTATAGACTTTACCTCCAGAAATGTGTTCAAACCTTTTTTAATCCCAACTAAAATTAACTGCTTTTTTACCACATCCTCCAGCAGTGGCTGTGAAAGCTTAACTATACGGTGAGTGAAAAACAATTTCCTATTTGTTTTAAATTACTTTGTAACTTTATAATATGTTCCTAGTCTTTTAACTTTTCAAAAGAACTAGATTTGCTTTTACCCGTTCCACTCCATTAGGATGTTTGTTGTTCAAAATCCCTTCCTTTCCTTATACTAGAGATCTCGTGTACCCAGAAATTCTCCTAGGATTATTGCCAATGAAACCCAAAGTAATTTAGATTTGTCTGACTGTTCAATGACTTCTACTGTCTACTATCGTAAACAGGCAGTCAACCTCCCTCTCCCTTTTCTCTACTCTGTCTTTTCTGAAGAGGACAGTAAAATTTGTGATGATTACATCTCAAACCTGGTTTCAATTATACCAAGACTCAGTGACTGTGAGAATGTTCAGTTCTGCCCTCAGATCTATAATTTTGTTAAGACAGAGTTTTTTTATACAAGACTATGCTCCACCTCCCTCTCCATTACTATTCTTTTCTACTAACTACTTTAGCAGCACTCTCTTCTCTGCTTTTGCACCCTGTTGTCTGTATGTTGCTTGATTTAGTGTAGGCTTTTGCCCTATCAGGGCTTACTTTGTTTAATACAACTCTTGGGGGGAGGGAAGAAAGGTTTGCATATTTCCTCTTATTTTATTTATTTATTTAGATTTTGCTCACATCTTTTTCAATAGTAGTTCAAGGTGAGTTACATTCAGGTATACTGGATATTTCCCTGTCCCTGGATGGCTCACAATCTAATTTTGTACCTGAGGCAATGGAGGATTAAGTGACTTGCCCAAGGTCACAAGGAGCAGCAGTGGGATTTGAACCGGCCACCTTTGGATATCAAGACCAGTGCTCTAACCACTAGGCCACTCCTCTACTCCACTTAGTCTAAAGGTCACTCTAGGAAGCAGCTAAAAAATGACAGCTGAAAATCCTTTTATGAAAGGATGTAAATAAGGACTGGGGGGGGGGGGGAGGAAGACAACAGGGCCAGAAAATTTGGCACCTTAAGCACAAGCTTGGAAAGAGTTGCTTAAGGCAAATGAATGCACTTACTATAGTGGCTCAAAACCCTATCTCTGCCCCACCACCATAGTCCAGCATCTCCCCTTCCCTTCTCTACACACACCCAGCATCTCCTCCCTCTTCCTTTCTGCATCACTGCTAGCCTGCTCCTGCCACCACCCTAAGCCACAGCTGGCATCAAGAAGAAATTCAGACTTACACATTTGACTAAGTGCTCAATGGCTTGCTACTATGTCGACAGCAGCCTGCTCTGTTGCTGCTCTGCCGTTTTCTTGACAGCTGTACAGCTGCTGCCCTAGGTGGACACCTTGTACACATACTGGACAGGCCAGCCCTGTAGCTGAGGTTAGGAAGAGTTAGTACATCCCGTGGCTGCCCACAGCTGTTGGGCCGCAAAAATATTATGAGGCTGTGGGAGTGCAAACAGTTAGGGCTAAGCAAATTAGAGCTAAAACCTAAAAAAAAAGGAAAAGGAAATACATTTTTTAAATAGCCTGAAAAATTCTTTGGCTCCTATAAAACAGAGACCTAACTTTTACAACAAATATTCTTCCAGGCCCAATGTAAGCCAGCCTATTAGTAAAGATTCTTATCCTCCAAGTTACATCACCAGATACTAATGCATCACAAACCTCCCTATAGCAGTTTTTCAAATATGAATGGAAATTCTGTGTGAAGACAATTCCTTCTACTCTGTTGTATGTTGCAACTTCTGAGGTGGTCATAAATTAGGCCAGTGGTTCCCAAACTTGGTCCTGGAGGCACCCCAGCCAGTCAGGTTTTCAGGATACCTACAACGAATAGGCATGAGAGAGAGTGTCTCATTCACCAGAGGCAAGCTGCTTATTAGGCTTGTGGTCACTAATGCTAATTGGGTCAGAATAATGTTATAATAATGGAATTAATATGAGCCCATTGAGCTTGCCCTGGCCTTTAAAAATAACCAATAATCATAGAAGATATTAATTTTGTGGTCCTGATTAATGGACTTGTTCAGTTTGAATATTAGGTAAACAAAAACATGGTCATACTTTTTACTCGCGATGCAGTTAGCTAAGTGCATGCAAAATATTGCTTCATTAAAAATAATACATAGTTTTCTGCATGGGAGGGGAGTTTTCTGCACACAGATCTTATTCACTGTTCCTCTGCAATGATTGGTTCCTTTCCATTCGGTCCCTCCACTAACAGCTTTCACTAAGGGACCAACAAGCATTGAGGTGCAATGAATACATGAATTGGAAGTGAAGCTATAGCACCACTTAATATTCAGCCCCAGGGGACGAAATAAAAGCAAATTCCTACTCCTGAATTCCCAGAAGAGCCCTGAGGGAGGAAGAGAAGCTTTTACTTCCTCTTGCAGGGCTTGACCAGACACTTCTGGGGGTTCAGGGGTGGGGATTTACCCTATGATTTCTTTTTATATTTTGGGGGTCTGGAGTTGGGGTCCAATCAATACTGTGTTTTTAAACATACCAATATATATTGAGGGATTTGTTTCTTGCTCACCAACCTCACCCAGTAGATCAGGAAGAAGAATCATCTCTGGTAAATGTCTCTTCATGTTCAAGTGTACAGCGCTGCGTACGTCTAGTAGCGCTTTAGAAATGATTAGTAGTAGTAGTAGTAGATCTGCATGCACTGTCTCCATTGCAATTAACTAATTGACTGGTTAAGATAGAACTCCAACACTACCTTAGGAAGAAACTTGGGGTGCGAGCAGAGAACTACTCTGTTGTGATGAAACTTAGTATCTAGTGGTTGAGCTACCAGGGCCTGAAGTGATCACCACCAGAAACACAACCTTCCAGGTGAAAGGAGCTCAAAAGGAGCTTTCATCAGCTGGGGAACATAGTAACATAGTAGATGACGGCAGAAAAAGACCTGCACAGTCCATCCAGTCTGCCCAACAAGATAACTCATATGTGCTACTTTTTGTGCATACCCTACTTTGATTTGTACCTGTGCTCTTCAGGGCACAGACCGTATAAGTCTGCCCAGCACTATCCCCGCCTCCCAACCACCGGCTCTGGCACAGACCGTATAAGTCTGCCCAGCACTATCCCCGCCTCCCAACCACCAGCCCCGCCTCCCGATCTTGACTAAACTCCTGAGGGGAAGGACTACGTGGAGGTCCTATGACAGTGGGAGGTTTGGCAGGGTGCTTTGTTAGCAACAAACCTCTCATGAAGTGTGAACTAAAGGCTGTACAGAGATGGACTCAACTCCCACATGGTAAGTGCTAACTGTGCTAACTGCACCGGGCTGAACCCATACAGAGTTGGTTTTCAAACAAGGTAAAAAGTACTCAAGCAGTTTTTGTGTAGGGCAAGAAAAGGGATCCAAGGCTCTGCCCTCACAGCAGACGGCAAACCTCCTCCATTTAAGAGAGTAATATCTTAGTGGAATCTTTTCTGGAAGCCAGTAAGACACAGGAGATACCCTCAGGCAATACCAGGGTGTCATGTATGTGAACGTTTCCTTGTCTGTGCTCACCTCGCCCTCTGGTGGCCAGGACCGGTGGCTGCTGTGGACTGTCACCTGTTCCCCGGTCCGGTCCAGATCTTCCAGGCTGCCAGACTTGCTTCTCTTGTTTGGGCCTGAACAGCACCCGTAGCTGCCTGGTAATTCCTGCAGCTGAACTTGTGGAGTGAGGTCCACACCCCAAAGAGCCCCGCGTACGTCCCTGCTCTCAGACTCCGGGGAAGCTTCCTTCCCTGATGTCAAGAGTGGCAAGTCAACACCCTGCAAGGCGTCAACATCAAAGATCTGTCACCAGCACCAACAGAGCGGGCTTGAGGCTGTTCTTTTGGTGGCACCTGGGGCCTCGATGCCCGAGCGTGATGCACCAGCTGCTCTTGGAGCATGTTCCAGAATCCTTCATCAAAGATGGGTATCGGCAAAGGCATGGAAGTCGGGAAGAGGGAGCCTGAGAAGACATTGGTGCCCCAGGCCTCTCAATGATTTGTGCACCGGCACCTTTAAAGGAGGAACGCTCCCCTTGGTGCCGGGGCTTCTCTGGCATCAGAGAGGACCGTTTCCCAGTGCTCCCGGCACCGTGCATTGAGGAAGACTGGTGCTTATGCTTCTTGGGCTTCCCCATATGCATAGAGCTTCGATCCCCCGGTGCCGGCGAGGACCACATCGAACCCATGTGCATTCTCGGTGTCTGGTTCGACGCTGACCAGTCCTGGGGTCTACTATTAGCACCCAGTGTTAAGGCAGGTGGAGACCTCCTTGATGCCAGTGCACTCCCAGTGAATGCTGAAGTCTGAGCATTCATGTATTCGATGCCGCCAGTGCTGAAGTCAATGTTCCAGCCTTCAAGGAGCCAAAGAGTTACTCTGAGCCAGTTGCACCCACTGAGTTTTCACCTGCATTTTTAAACAGAGATCACAATCAGAAGGGACATGATCTGGTCCAAGGCACCCAGTGCACCAAGAAATCACACATCTACATTGGGCACACCTCTTGAAGCCATTAGGGGTCTTCTGTGACATTGAAAAAAGAATGCCAAATTAAACTCCTCATCTTAAATTCATAAAAAAGGGCACATCTAAATTGAGGTCGGGGCTGTGGCCTAAATGGGGCAGCCACACCCAAAAAGTAAGTAAACATAAAGGGCCGAAAGAAACTCTATAAAAAAAATAAAATACTAAAATTAAAATACAAGGGATTGGAGAAACAAAAAATTATGACTAACATAAAGAAAAGAAATCCGCACGGAAAGGCACTTGGCACAAAATCAGCACAGCTGAGGAGAGAACATGTGAACACATTCTCTCAGCGCCGCAGAATAAACAAGACTAGAGGACCTGCACTCGCACGTTGGGCTGGAAGGCACCAGCGCATGCGTGGTAGGATGCTGCTAGAACCTTCCACTTTATTTGCTAGTCAGCAACCACACCGGGCTTCATCAGATGAGGTCACCCAGATGTGGGAATAAGAAGGCCTGCTTGTTCTCGGAGAATACCATTGCTCCACCACTTTGATCAGTCCTATCATTTTGATTGACTATACTCAGATTTGTGCTCCATTGGTAACCCTCCATACACCAGGTTCTGAAATGCCTGTGTCAACATCTTCATTTAGTATCATACATTCCAACTCTCCAATCTTACTTTTTAAACTTGTGCCACTTATATACGGACAATTCAAAGTAAAAACAAAAAAATGTTGAATTCACAACCTGCATACAAGTTGATGAGGGTAATTTGGAATCCTTTATTTCTCTGTTCTCCAATCTAAATGCGCATGGGCTACTTCAGCTTTTACCACAACCCCTCTATGGGGTTATTCTAACCTCTGATTTGCAAGTATCTTTTGAAGATACCTTACTCTGAATCTTGTGCTTCTGAGCAATTCTCTGCTTTCCCCTCCATGATCTAGTTTAAGTATTAGTGACAGCAGCCTGGCTCCACCTTGGTTAAGGTGAAGCCCATCCTCTCAGAAAATACTCCCCCTTCCCCAAAACCTTGCTCAGTTCTTACTAAACCTAACCCTCTTCCCAACACCATCATCTCCATCCTTTGGAAAAGGGGCGATCAGGGAAGACAAAGCCGTAGCGAAGAGATTAAATGAATTCTTTGCTTCGGTCTTCACCGAGGAAGATTTGGGTGGGATACCGGTGCCAGAAATGGTATTCGAAGCTGACGAGTTGGAGAAACTTAATGAATTCTCTGTAAACCTGGAGGATATAATGGGGCAGTTCTACAAACTGAAGAGTAGCAAATCTCCTGGACCGGATGGTATTCATCCCAGAGTACTGATAGAACTGAAAAATGAGCTTGCAGAGCTATTGTTAGTAATATGTAATTTATCCTTAAAATTGAGCGAGGTACCAGAAGATTGGAGGGTGGCCAATGTAACGCTGATTTTTAAAAAAAAGGTTACAGAGGAGATCCGGGAAATTATAGACCGGTAAGTCTGACGTCGGTGCCAGGCAAAATGGTAGAGACTATTATTAAGAACAAAATTACAGAGCATATTCAAAAGCATGGATTAATGAGAACAAGTCAACATGGATTTAGTGAAGGGAAATCTTGCCTCACCAATCTACTACATTTCTTTAAAGGGGTGAACAAACGTGGATAAAGGGGAGCCGGTTGATATTGTGTATCTGTATTTTCAGAAGGCGTTTGACAAAGTACCTCATGAAAGACTCCAGAGGAATTTGGAGAGTCATGGGATAGGAGGTAATGTTCTATTGTGGATTAAAAACTGGATAAAAGATAGCAAACAGAGAGTAGGGTTAAATGGTCAGTATTCTCAATGGGGAAGGGTAGATAATGGGGTTTCCCAGGGGTCTGTGCTGGGACCACTTCTTTTTAACATATTTATAAATAATCTGGAGATGGGAGTAACTAGTGAGGTAATTAAATTTGCTGACAACACAAAGTTATTCAAAGTTGTTAAATCGCGGGAGGATTGTGAAAAATTACAAGAGGACCGTAGGAGACTGGGAGTCTAAATGGCAGATGACGTTTAATATGAGCAAGTGCAAATTGATGCATGTGGGAAAGAGGAACCCGAATTATAGCTATGTCATGCAAGGTTCCACGTTAGGAGTCACGGACCAAGAAAGGGATCTAGGTGTCATCGTTGATGATACGTTTAAACCTTCTGCTCAGTGTGCTGCTGCGGCTAAGAAAGCAAATAGAATGTTAGGTATTATTAGGAAAGGAATGGAAAACAAAAATGAGGATGTTATAACCTTTCTATCGCTCCATGGTGTGACCACACCTCGAATATTGTGTTCAATTCTGGTCGCCGCATCTCAAAAAAGATATAGTAGAATTGGAAGAGGTGCGGAGAAGGGCGACGAAAATGATAAAGGGGATGGGACGACTTCCCTATGAGGAAAGGCTAAAGCGGCTAGGGCTCTTCAGTTTGGAGAAAAGGCGGCTGAGGAGAGATATGATAGAGGTCTATAAAATAATGAGTGGAGTTGAACGGGTAGATGTGAAGCGTCTGTTCACGCTTTCCAAAAATACTAGGACTAGGGGGCATGCGATGAAGCTACAATGTAGTAAATTTAAAACGAATCAGAGAAACTTTTTCTTCACTCAATGTATAATTGAACTCTGGAATTCATTGCCAGAGAATGTGGTAAAGGCGGTTAGCTTAGCGGAGTTTTAAAAAGGTTTGGTCGGCTTCCTAAAGGAAAAGTCCATAGACAGTTATTAAATCGACTTGGGGAAAATCCACTATTTCTGGGATAAGCAGTATAAAATGTTTTGTACTTTTTTGGGATCTTGCCGAGTATTTGTGACCTGGATTGGCCACTGTTGGAAACAGGATGCTAGGCTCGATGGACCTTTGGTCTTTCCCAGTATGGCAATACTTATGTAATCACTGCCTTCTCAGATTCATTCACTTACAAACTATCTGATATTCAGAAAGACCTTTAAAACTTTATCCAACAAATATGTATTATTTAAAAATTAGATTGTGTTGAGTATTAAGACTAATTCCTAATTGTTTCGTTTACCCAGTTTATATTTTATTTTTTTAATTCTGTAATCCACATAGAATTGTTTAGGTATCTGCAAAACAGAAGTTTTGTGTAACATAATGGAGACTCTGCACTTCTGCCATTTTCTCTGAACATTTCTGAGAATGCTACTCTTTTCTACTTAAGATTTTAACTTTCGCTTCTAGAACCTTCCTCCTGCACCCTCTGTCACTATCACTCACATATACCATAACAGCAGGCTTTTCCTCAGTTCTTGTCTAAAATCCTGAGGTCTGCCAGCTTCGCTCCAAGCAGAAATGTTACCAAGTGATTCTCAAGTCCAGCAGCCACCCACTGATCTACATTCCTAATGGCTAGATCACCAACTACAGCTTTATTTTTCTTTTCTGGACTGACCTGAAGCCAATACATATGTACCTTAAGTCCAGCCAGCGCAGTCACTGCTGAGCAATAGCTGACATTTACTCCTCTCACTGCAGTATTTCCTGACACACTTGACTCAGGAAGTGAAAGCTGGGCCCGGGCTTTGAAAACTGGATCTTTGGCCACCAGGGCAGCCCATAGTCCTGATCTAAGTACCTATCTGTAACCTGAATGCACTAAACAAAGAGGAAACAAATTCCAGAAAGGTGATCCCACAGTGGGGATTTGCTAAACCAACAAAGCATGCCATGGGAGGACAAAGTGTGTGCACTTACTGCAGAGCACCAGTACTGCATGATCATGGGTGGTATTGATCAGTTCTACACCACATGCCATAGTGTTTTACGCAACAGTGAACTTCTGCTCAGGTTTTTATTTCTCTTTGCTCACGTTTTTTTTCTTTTTCTAAATGTGATGAAAGATTAAAAGCAGAGGTTAATATGATCACGTCACAGTTGTCTCATTCAATGCACATGAACTGGCTGAGCAGAGTCCCAGCAAGTCTTTCCATAGCTTTTTCCTTCTCAAAGTAAAAATGAACCTTGGGACACAGGGCAATGCACAGTGTGAGGGTGAATTATAAACAGGGCATCAAAATAATATAGCAAATGAGAGCAGATGAACCATCCAGTGTCCATCCAGTCTGCCCTTCAAGGCAGTGCTACATATCTGCTGGTTACACTCCATCATGATTAAACATTGAAAGTGTTATTTTACAAGAAAAGTACTATATCTTTATAAGAGGCAGGCACCAACATTTACACTAATCCTAGGGGAGATGCAAATGCCCATACCAATATTTGTCATGCACACGCATCTATTGTAGTAGTTTATAATCAGAGTATATGTATGCACGCAGCCTATTCTCCACCCAAACTCCACTCCTGTGCACACCCACCAGTGAAGTACACACCATCATGTCAAATGGCATGTACTTTTCAGCTAGTCAGTACACATGTATGTCATCACATCTGGAAGTAAATGATCAATATTCAAAACAGGCGTGTGCTTTACCAGTGAAATTCTAAATCTAGTTATGGAATTACCCCCTACAGGTCCAGAAAACCAAGCATATACACCTTGATAGATATTTATGTTTATTAACCCATTTGATATACTGCTATTTCTAATAAAAGGTCATAGCAGTTTACAAAAAAATTTAAATAAAAACTATTACAAGAAAGGAATGCCAAGCTTTGGATGGGAAAGAAAGCAATCAACCAACCAACAACAGCAGTCAAATTGTTTACATCCAACTTTCTCAGTTTCTCTAGTTCCGCCTGCCAGGGTCTCGGGTCTCCAACATTAGATACACCAACAATTAATACATTTTTCTGGCCACTATACCAGTGAAACATTTAGGTCTAGTTGCTTGCTTTTACTGCCTTGGTACAGCTAGCGCTGTACCTGTCCTGTAATAGGGCAACGTGACAGGATGGGCTGGAATCTCCCCCTCCTTTTTTTTTTTAGTCATAAAGAAGTACATGGAATAGAATCCCTTCCCTTCTTCCTCTGCATAGGACGCTTGCCCTGCTTCATCTGTCCTGAAAAGGGGCAGTGAATAGGTTCGGAAGCTTGCATTGTTACTGCCCAGTTTCTAATTTGTTCAGTGATGGCACAGTAAGGGAAGTAGATATCAGAAGGCACAAAGGAACACAGACATCCAAAACAAGATGCAGGTCCTCACTTCCCTCCGTCCTCACACATACACAAAATTAGAGAAAATATTAAAGGTTAAATCTGGTTAGCCTACAACTACCAGGTTGACCCAAAAATCTATGAGGCTCACTTTCAAAGCACTTACATAGTAACCTATGAAACTTTATGTCTAACTCAAAGTGCTTTGAGCATACACTTCTGTGTACCAACTACTTAACTAAGTAAAGTCAGGTTTAATCAGCCGTGGTAATTAATGCAGGTAATGGCTGTGTTGCACAATCACTTGCACATAAACCTCATCCCAGTTTCACTCAGCCCCTAGAAGAAAGTGATATCAGTCTGATGACATGAGGACCAGAAAAGGAAATACATAAGTGCAAATCATGTTTCTCGTGCTTGTTCACCAAATTACAGACCCAAATAAACAGAAAATTATCTAAATGGCCAACTATCATGAACAAAAACTCAGAGAAACTATACACCCAAAAGCATGAACATTGTTTAACCAGCTCTGCTCCACTTGGTGACACCACTAGGTTTTAACAAGAAATTAAGAAATTTAACAAGATCCCAAAAGCCCTCTCGAGCCCATCATTATAACTTCAAAGGAGGAGACAATACTCCCAGTTACTCTCTATAGTGCTACAACTGCTAATAATGGCTCTACATTCCTTGCAGTACTTCCCAGGACTACAGCCTACAATGCTGTCCCATATTAATTCATCTCTGATTTATTTCAATCTTTTTGCCTCTCCCTGTCCTACAAACTAAGGGCCCCTTTTATCAAGCTGCGCCAAAAAGGGGGCCTGCACTGGCATCGGCATGTGTTTTTCACACGTGCCGAAGCGCCCTTTTACCACAGCGGGTAAAAGGAAAGTCTCTCTCTCCTGTAGGAAATGGTTGTGCGGCAAGTAAAACACTTGCTGCGCAGCCATTTCGGGGAGGAACCCTTACCGCCACCCATTCAGGTGGCGGTAAGGGCTCCTGCGCTAACCCGGCAGTAACCGGGCAGCATGTGGCACTGCCCAACAACCAACGGGTACACTCCAGTGCTAAAAAAAATACATATTTTTTTTGTAGCACCTGATACAATGACGTGCTAGGGGTGGGAAGTACCGCTGGGTTTCTCCGGTAGCCAGGCGTAACTTCCTGTTTAGCGAGCGGTAAGCCTGCGTTGGGCTTATCGCTGTTTAGTAAAAAGGGGCCATAATTCCCTATTCTGTTCATCAGTTCTAAATAGAAGAAAGGTATGTAGCGATGTGAGAAATTATACAGATGCCAATGAAGAATCGCCATTCCATGCAACATGTACACGTCAAAACACTTTTCTATCATCATGCAGCACAGAGGAATGACACAGAGGCAAGATGGTGTTCTAAGCGGGAGTGCCTACCTGAGCTCCTGGCTTTCTGCGGAATCGACGGAAGAAGTAGTACCTTACCCCAGAATTGTTATGGGGAAAAGGAAAGGGAAGACCGGAGTTCAACCCTCCTCTAACTCTGGAAAGAGCCCCGCTCTTCAGCAGATGACTTTGCAGGGGTTCGGCATTCAGACGCCTGGAATACAAACGCCCGCTTCAAGTGGGTCTGAGTTAGTACATCCGGACCACAGCATAGAGGCGGCTTCATTAAGCCCACCTCCTAACACAGCCCCCCCCCCCCCCCCCCCCCGGCGCGACCTGGAAACAGTTTTGTGCCGGAGGATGAACAGTGTCGCAAATTGCCCGAAGTGGAAGGAAATTTGCAGACAGCTGGAGGAGGACCCTCCGCCACCTCGACTCCAGAAATGATCTGGTCAGTTCGGGCACCTTTTTGAGGCTTGGTCGCAAGAAAAAAATGGACCAAGTAAAGTCAGCCAAGTGCTCGTCAGGGACGCCCTTCTTTTTTCCATTATCGGCCAAGGACGCCCATGTGTTAAGCATGCCCAAGTCCCACCTTCACTATGCTTCCGACACGCCCCCGTGAACTTTGGTCGTCCTCGTGACAGAAAGCAGTTGAGGACGCCCAAAATTGGCTTTTGATTATGCCAATTTGGGCGACCCTGGGAGAAGGACACCCATCTCTCGATTTGTGTCAAAAGATGGGCACCCTTCTCTTTTGAAAATAAGCCTGTATATCAACCGGCTCCTGAGACACATCCTTGGTGCAAGTGGATATTGCATCCCTGGGGGGGGGGGGGGGGGGGGGCAAATCCTGGCTACAGATAACTTCCTGCCTTCCAAGGTGATGCTCTCCTTTCAGGTGTCTCTTCTCCTCCACGGCAGCAGTGAAGTTCCCAGACTGGAGGTAGGACTTCTCTTCTATGTCCCTGTAGGCGTCCTCTATATACCTCTCTGTCTGCCTCAGCTCTTCTAGCCTCCAGAGATCAGACCTGTTCTCCAAGTGTTAGGAGCTCTTTACACCAAATACACACGTATAACCTCTCACCAACTTGGAGATAAATCAAACATGTGACACTAGGTGCAAAAGACTGGATAGCCCCTATCTTACTGCTGGGCTGCAGTCTGCATTTTATTATTGATAATTTCTTAAGTTGCTAATGGAGTAGGAATTTGTAGACTGAAATCCCCTACAATTGTTAGTTATACTCTAGGCTATACTAATAATCTTTTTTAATTATTTGTAGGTTTCCCCCCTATAGACCTAAGTAGACAATTTCTAAGAACTAATTACTGGCTGATAAAGATGCCCTAATTAACTTTCTAGCCTTCTAATTGGTTCAAGGGCCTATAAATTGGACATCAGGCAATACGTACATAAGTATTGCCATACTGGGAAAGACCAAAGGTCCATCAAGCCCAGCATCCTGTTTCCAACAGTGGCCAATCCAGGTCACAAATACGTGGCAAAAGCCCAAAAAAGTACTGCTTATCCCAGAAATAGTGGATTTTCCCCAAGTCCATTTAATAATGGTCTATGGACTTTTCCTTTAGGAAGCCGTCCAAACCTTTTTTAAACTCCGCGAAGCTAACCACCTTTACCACATTCTCTGGCAACGAATTCCAGAGTTTAATTACACGTTGAGTGAAGAAAACGTTTCTCTGATTCGTTTTAAATTTACTATATTGTAGCTTCATCGCATGCCCCCTAGTCCTAGTATTTTTGGAAAGCGTAAACAGACGCTTCACATCTACCCCCGTTCAACTCCACTCATTATTTTATAGATTTCTATCATATCTCCCCTCAGCTGCCTTTTCTCCAAGCTGAAGAGCCCTAGCCTCTTTAGCCTTTCCTCAAAGGGAAGTCGTCCCATCCCCTTTATCATTTTCGTCACCCTTCTCTGCACCTTTTCTAATTCCACTATATCTTTTTTGAGATGCGGCGACCAGAATTGAACACAATATTCTAGGTGCGGTCGCACCATGGAGCGATACAAAGGCATTATAACATCCTCATTTTTGTTTTCCATTCCTTTCCTAATAATACCTAACATTCTATTTGCTTTCTTAGCCACAGCAGCACATTGAGCAGAAGGTTTCAACGTATCATCAACGACGACACCTAGATCCCTTTCTTGGTCCGTGACTCCTAACGTGGAACCTTGCATGATGTAGCTATAATTCGGGTTCCTCTTTCCCACATGCATCACTTTGCACTTGCTCACATTAAACGTCATCTGCCATTTAGACGCCCAGTCTCCCAGTCTCGCAAGGTCCTAATTTTTCACAATCCTCCCGCGATTTAACAACTTTGAATAACTTTGTATCATCAGCAAATTTAATTACCTCACTAGTTACTCCCATCTCTAGGTCATTTATAAATATGTTAAAAGCAGCGGTCCCAGCACAGAGCCCTGGGGAACCAGGCCAGGGGTGGGTAGAAGGGAATTAAACTCTAAACTGAGGTTTCCTGTAACCATCTGCTCTACACTGATGCTATGGTAAACTCTAGAATAGTCCTTTAACTGCTAGACTATGAAACTAGAGTCTTTAAACGTTAAACAAAACAAAAATATTCCTTAATCTGCCTTTGCTAAATAAGGAGAATAACACAAAAATAAAGACACTGAGATTACCTATTTAACCCTTAACTCTACCTTTTCCCAAGTTTAAAAGAAATTTCCTAGCAAATAACTTACCAATGAAGTTCTGTCCTGCTCTGGCAGTCCTATCACAACACCTCTTCTAGACAGACTGTGAACAGAAACCCTGACAGTGCCTTGCAGGGAATGCCAGAGAGGCTTCAGGTGCATGGAAATTAAAAAGCTACTGCTGCTGAATTTTAATTGAAGTTATCCAGGCTGGCAAAGAACAGGCAGCATTAGATTATAGGAGAGCCTGCCCAGGTATAGCATAACCCTGCTTTAAAAGAATACAGAACAAAAAACATGCGCTATACATTACCACTACAAGGTGAGACATCCATTCCAGAGCATAAGAACCTCTACCTTCCATTACTATAAGAGAGATGAAGCTCAGTCTTGGTACAGACTGTAAACCCTCCAGGGACAGGGAAATAATTACCATACCTGAATGTAACTCATCTTGAACAGCGTGGGCTAAGTACTTAATACCTGCCCTTGAGCAATAAATAAAGACAGGAATCTGGAAATGTACAAATTATGTGCATTCTCTAATAGGAACCTGATTGCTACTCCTACTAATCATTTCTATAGTGCTACAAGGCAATACTACTTAAGGGCTGTCTGGTAAGTTTTGCCTCTTTGTGGATGATACCATGCTTGAAAAATGGTCTGTAATTTGGCAGCTAAGATTTAACACAAAAATAAATAAATAAATAAATAAATAAATGCAGGATCATGTATTTGGGCTGCAAAAACCCAAGGGAACAGTACAGTTTAGGGGGTGAAGATCTTTTGTACACAAAAGATGAGCTGGTGTGATCATAAGCAATGATCTTAAGGTGGCCAACAGGTAGAAAAGGTAAAAGCTAAAAGAATGCTTGGGTGCACAGGGAGAGGAACAGCCAGTAGGAAAAAGGAGGATAACGATGACCCTGTATAAAACTCTGGTGAGACCTCATTTAGAATATTGTGTTCAGTTCTGGAGACCAAACCTTCAAAAAGATATAAACAGGGCAGGTACTAAAATGGTCACTGGTTTTTGTTATAAAGCATATGGGAACAGACTTAAAGATCTCAATTTGTATACTTTGGAAGAAAGGCAGGAGAGGGGAGGTATAATAGAGAAATTTAGGGTGGTGGAGGCATGGAATGGCCTCCCAGTGGAGGTGGTGGAGTCGAGGACTGTTCCAGAATTTAAAAAGGCATGGGATAAGCATGTGGGATCGCTTAGGAACAGGAAGAATTAGGGATTACAGAGGATGGGTCATATGGCCTTTATCTGCCGTCATGTTTCTGTGTTTCTATGATTGTTATATTGAATCCTTAGAATGGCTGGATATTGTAGGGCAAACCACATGTGCTTAGCCACCAATTGAGAGCAAACTCTAGAAAAGGATCTTCTTTTCACTTAGATAGCTGCCGAATAGTCTTGAAATATCCGGACTGGGTGGCCCTCAAATTGTATCCCCTCCGATTTGCTTTTATATTGGGCTTTTTTGGAGTAGCGATGGAATTCTGCTATCACCACTCTTGGTCTGTCCTCAGCCATGCGAACTGGTCCCACGCAGTGCACTCTATCCAAGTGGATTGCTCCCTGTTCCCCCACAGATGGGAATTTCTCTAGCAGCCAGGTTTCTAACCATGATAATAATGTAGATTCTTGAATTGACTCTGGAAATCCTACAAACCGCAGGTTCTCCCACCTCGCTCTATTTTCCAGGTCTTCAATCTTCAACTGCTGGGTGTGAGTCAAGGCCTCCAAACGCTCTATGCTTTTGGTGTGGGCCTAGGCTTAGGAGTAACCTAAGGAAGTATTATTTCACAGAAAGGGTGGTGGAGGCGTGGAATGGCCTCCCGGTGGAGGTGGTGGAGTCGAGGACTGTTCCAGAATTTAAAAAGGCATGGGATAAGCATGTGGGATCGCTTAGGAACAGGAAGAATTAGGGATTACAGAGGATGGGCAGACTGGATGGGTCATATGGCCTTTATCTGCCGTCATGTTTCTATTTAAATACCTACATGTCATAAATGCATAGAAGGTGAGCCTCTTTCAATTGAAAGGAAGCTCTGGAATGAGGGGGCATAGGATGAATGTCAAAGGGGATAAACTCTGAAGTAAACTGAGGAAATACTTCACAGAAAGGGTGGTGACTTCATGAAACAGCCTCCCAGTGGAGGTGGTGGAGACGAAAACTGTATCTGAATTCAAGAAAGCTTGGAACAATTACATGGGATCTCTAACAAAGAGTAGATGGCATGGACAGGAGACTGGATAGGCCATATGGTCTTTATGTGCATTCATTTTTCTATGTTTCTGTGTTTCATGGAAACTGAAGCCCTGCATTTAACAAGAGGGCAGGCCTGCAAGCCATATCTGGTTTAAAATGATGGCAGTTACACCCTGCACCCCCAAATTCCACAACTTAAAAAAGGGGGTGGATTGGTATGTAGGATTACAGTTAGCAACAGGAGACATATAGCAGCACTTTAAAAAGTTGATAAATTCCAGGTTCAATGTGTTCTTATTCCTAAGTCTCTGTTTCTTTTTTTCCCCCTTTGAAAAAACATGTGCACTGTTATGGTTACACCCAGCTTTTGAATATAGTCCCCTTTCCAAGTCTTTTCTCCAGCTGTTTTTGTTTTACCAGCCTCAGGATGATGCCCACAGGGGAATCATGTAAGGAGCAGCACAGTATGCTTCTACGGAATGAAAAGACAAGCTGATGGGATTGGCTAACAGGAAAGGCTTTAAGAAGGCAGTTTAAAAAGCATTTTACCTGGGTTAAATAACTGTCCAATAACAGTTACCCTCCTTTGAATTATATTTAAGGGAATGCTCCTGCTGGGGGTGGTGGGGGAACATATTAGACTGGAGGAGGTAAAGTATACACATGCATGAATTTTTCAAGCAAAAATCCACCTACAGAAAAAGCTAGTGCATGTGACCACACATAGCAATTTTGAAAACAGCCCTGAATGCTTGCTTATAAAGCAATTAAAGTTCAAAAAATATATAGTGGAG